>NW_026638878.1:0-432794 GCF_028554395.1 Pezoporus wallicus
CCTGGGGAGCCGCCGCCCGCAGGTCAGTCGGGAGCGCCGCGCCCGCGGGCCCTTCTCTGCTCCTCTCCTCTCCCCTCCCGGGGCCGCCGGGCACCGCTCCCGCCGCGGTGGGAGCAGGGAGGCGAGGAGCGGCCCCCCTCGCGCCGCTGCCGGCGGCCCGGGGTCGGCCTTCCTCAGCGGCCAGGCCTGGCGGCTTTCGTGCCTGGCTCCCGCTTGCCGAGCTTGCCGGCCGATGCCCGTTTGCTGTGGCCCGCCGGTGAGGAGGGCTGGGGTGTCTGCCGGAGCTCGCGTTGGGTGAGGGGGAAGAGCTGGGCGAGGGTCTGGGCGCTTGGCTTCCTCTGTGCTTCCTTCTAACCCTTATCTCGTCCCTCGTTTCCCACGGAGCGATGAGAGGTGTTAATATTTGGTGGCTCCTTAATTCTGTTTGGTTTTTGTTTCATTATGTCCATTCACTGTTTCCATCTCAAACAGATCATTTGTCATAGTACGGTGTTCTAGTACTTCTTTCCAGTAATAGGTGTTTACATTCAGCTGCCTGTTTCTGAGGAACTTAAAGTTCCTTACTATGAAGGTGGCAGAGAAAGCCCCGAGCCTGGAAGTGCAAACACTGGAGCCACGTGCCTTGTGAGGCGCCATTCATTCAAATCTGCGGTACCAGGTCTGGCCCTCCCTGGAGCAAACGGCTGAGTGCTGCCCTGGTGTTGGGCCCTTGGAGAGAGCTAGGAGTAGCTGTGGAGCTGGCTGCTGGGAGATGTTCTAAGGTAGCAATCCCCAAATCATCTTGTGAGGGAGAAAGGAAGGTGTAATTTGGTGTTAACTTAGTGGCATCTAGGAAAAAGAGGGAAGGCAGGACAAGTGTCAAACCTCCTTTTTACTCAATAAAAAAGGAAAATCCTGTTCACAGCAAAGGGAGCTTCTGGTTTGTAGAGATGCGGCCTCCATTTTTTGTGGGGCTGTACATGCTTATCAATAAAGACCCACTTGTTAGCGTGCACCCCCAATATATGTATATTCATTGATTTATTATCAATATGGGTACTACAGGTACTGGTTTATCAATACGGGCACTACTGTACTGTTGCATACTTCATAAAACATACTGAAATATATAAAGGGAAGATGAAATAAACAATAGCTTAAAATATTTATTAAAGTTTTCTTCTTGCATCTCGGTAGGTTGTGTTGCATGTGTGACCAACCTGAGGCCATGGTTCTGGAGCACTTACCTTTCACAGTTTGGTTAGGACTGCTCTCTTCTAAGCACAGAAGAAGCTAGGTCTCATCTTCGCATTAGTACTACTGCAGGGGGAACTTTACAGTTATTGCCTTTGTCAGCAGGTTAAGTCTTGTTCGATCTTTGGAAACATTCTTTGCTGTGGAAAGTAAACTGTGTAGGTGGACTGAGCTTGGCTAAAGCCATGTAGTGACAGAACTGGGCTCAATAGTATGTGGGAACCATGCTCTAGCAAGTTCATGTATGTTATTGTAAAGTGGTACCCCTTGATTTCAGAAAAATATAAACAACCAACTGTTGAAAACAAAGAGTTTATTTTCATCATCTGTGTGCTGGGTTTTTTTGTTTTGTTTTGGTTTGTGGTTTGGGTTTCGCTGGTGTTTTGTTAGATCCAGGCCATATGTGGAGGGGCACAGACTATCTGTTGTTTGAAGTTACTAGTGAAGTGCTGGTTTATCTTTTTTCGCCTTGCACAGCTATGTTACATGCTTGTTAGAAGGGATGTGGAACTCAGCTTTTCTGAAACTATACCAATCACTGGCAAATCCTGTAACTTTGGAGTCCAGGAAACGGAGGGAAGCCGATTCTTTTTTTTTTTTTTTCCTCTGTCCTTAGCAGTCTGGCATGTCTCAGAATAGAGGTTGAGATGACCAATTCTAAGGAGGTCTAGGCTTACAAATGGTGGCTAAAGAAGAGCATTGAGGCTAGTCTTAAAATACTGCTCTTCTGTAGAGGGTACTAGCAGCTTTCAGAATAGAACGTCTGAAGATTGTGTGTTTTGATTGTAAAGGTTAGGTTTTGCTCAGGGTGTGGCACATAGAAGGTAATGCACCTTTTATGGCTCAGGAAAGGGAGGAGGTAGTCTTGTTTCTTACACTGATACTTCTTTAGCACCTGAGAATGGGGTTCAGCTCTTCCATGTGTACCTGGCTCAGGAGATGACTATAATAAACTGCAATACTTTGCAATAAAGCAACCAAGGAGGAGAGAGATTCTTACTGTTTTCCATCTTCTGGTCTTGCAGGACATTTCCCTAGAGAAGTCCAGGCTTTCCGTGCCTGATGACCAGCGGCTGTGCGGAGACGTGCTGATTTCCCTCATGCTGCCTCTGAATGAAAGTGCCTGTGAGCTGTGTTTTTGCTTTGTACCTGCATCACAAAGTTCTTAGTGTCAGAGCACCGGAACTGAGAAAATTGTAAACTACTGCATTCACGTTAACTTTGTAAGTTTTCTTTGTTAGTGCATCTATTCACAGTGTGTTTAAATACAAGGTCACTTAGTATCAAGGTGTGCCCAGTTAGCAAGGGATACTTTTGGCCTGCCAAAGGAAGCTCAGCCTTCCATACTAAGTGCTTCTCTTTGATTAAATAGTATTTATTTTAGGGCCAGTTCTTGGCTGAATTTTTGCCTCCAGCTTACCACTGACTGGGACAAAGGTTGCAGGCTAATCGAGCGTGTTTCACTACAACAGGCTGATACAGGTTTCTGAACTCTTGTTGTACCTCCTGCCCTCTCCAGGCTGTGATTGAAAAACTTTACTCCCACTCACTGTTACTGAAGTGTGCACAGAGCTGTGCTGATTTCTTTCAGTATTGTGGTATGTATTGTGAGAGCCTGTTGGATGTAAGAGCACAGGTGAAGAGGCTGCACCTATAACAGTCAGGATACTCGTCTGATAATCATCTGTGAGAGAGAAGGACAGCTCAAGGGAACTATCATGAGGACAGTAAGGTGAATGAAGAAAGGTGGTCTTTTTTTGCTAGTTGTTTATGTACCCTTTCTATCTATAATTTGTTTAGTTTTGGAGAGCTCCCAAAACTGGGTTGTTTTCTGCATTCCTTTAAGCTTATATTTTTTTACTTCCATGATCCCCCTTGGTAATAAAAGAGGGGTATTTCTTGCATTCATGGGAACTGTTAAACTTCAGTTCTTTTGAAGATGTGAAGAGTGGCGAATAAAAACACTTTAAAGTGTTCACTAGGTATGAATTTACTAAGAACAGTTTGTTCTCAGAAACCACTATTATTTCCCCAGTGGATTTGTTCATGAAGAGCGGGTGAGGCCGGTTGATGTCTGTTTGAAATATGCAGTGCAACTGGTAACTTAAACTTTGGTTAGTAATGTAGGTCAGCCTCCATTGGCAAGATCTTCAATGTTGTGTTGCTGTCTGACTACAGAACTGGCTTGTTCCTGCTCCAGTGGCATCAGTTGCGGGGCTGTTTGCTCAAATGGCAGCCATTAGTTTTTTCTGTGTGTAGTTTAATGCTGATCTTTGATTTTTGGGGGCAGAACTACTGAATCTGAGTTTATACATGCACTGCCAGTGTTAGTCCGAGCGGGATAGGACAGATATTAAGCAATTTAAAACAGAGTATAGCTTTGCAATAATCTCTTCCATAATGGGATTGTTGGGATGTGTCTGTTAAAGCTTTTTATATGCAAGTTAATCCCAAAGAGGGTTAATTGTCATTAAAGGAATAACTTACATTGTTCATACCTCTCTATTAGGGACTGACATTCTATTCCTGAAGGACTAAACAGTTTGATAAGGACAGCTTTAGGTGAATTGCAGCTAGGGTTAGTTTTGAATGACTGTTCAGCTGGGAGGAATCTTTATTCTTTGTTACAGGGGAACAAAACCAGTAATGGTGGAATAACTGAATGCCTCCAAGTTCTGAATTTATTAGGAGATCTTCCTTGTTCCTTGACCCTACTCTTACAAATACTGATGTACTTTGAAGAAAACTTGTCTTTCAGAAATGACATTAGGAACATGACTGACTAGATCTTTTTAATGTTAGATGGAGGCTGTGTGAAGCAGTCTTCAAAGAGCCTCGTTAACAATTTTGATCCTAGGAACGAATGATCCTGCTTTCTTTTGCAGGGGACTAGGACAGTGGCTGACTTTGGCTGTCTGATTTCAGTCTGTTGGACCGTACATCTTACATGACACACAGTGAATAACATAAGAATTTGAGAGGTATAAGATTTATTGTGGGTTGGATTGTTTGTACCATTTCTTCAGGTAAAAGGGAGTCTGCGACCTTGGGGTGTGTCTTTTGGGCATTATGGCTGGGATAAGTAAAGTGGTGAGCAACTGACACCCTTGCTTGTAGGTCAAAAAATTGCAGTAGCCTGAAAATGTGAAGAGTTGGTTTAGTCCAAAGACTGAGTGGCATGAAGTTGTGTTACTGATAATAAAAATGTGTGAAGTCCATGTGAGAATGAAGAGAGTGGAAATGTCATTTATTAATTGAATTCAGGAGACTTTGGACTGATAGAATTTATTCTGATTGCTTTTTCCATTTTATTTCCTTCCACTAACTAGTGCAGAGTACAGAGGATTTTTTGGCAATTTAATGAATTACTGGGGGAAAGTTGACTTTTGTTTTATTGTTGTGTTCACATATGAAAAGAGAAATTCATAACTTTAATTATGCAGTGGTATTTGAGGGATTGTTTGCAGCCAAAAAACTCTCAAAGCTCTTAATCGCCCTTCAAAATAACCTGTCATCTATAGAACTTGCTAGGACTTTAAGTAGTGGTATATATGATTTGTGCTTTCTACTTGAGGGTGTAATTCTCAAGGCGTGCGAGCTAGTGAGCGTTCACTGTTGTTGCCTTCTGATGCTAGCACTCATGCATGTTGTTGGCAAACTGTTCCAAAGAGCTGATGAGATGAAAACTTTGCTGGTAAATTAATTTAAGGGCTTTGAGAAGTTGCAAACAGAGCAGTTGGCATGAACATGAGTGTGTGCATGAGAGGCGAGTGTGGCTGCTGGGAATAGTAAGATGGGAAAGTGGTAAGGCCCATGGTTTAACTGTAACATAAAACTGATGTGCATAAACCATAAAAATTATGAACAAAATCAAGGGGGTACTCAACTGTAGCTGCTGCTCTGGATCCATACTGGTACAAGAAACAGTTGCTGAAAGGCCAGTTCTGTTCCTTTTCTTTATCCTGTTGCTTAGATATCCCAGCAAGTGCAGGGAATGAGGGTAATTTGGGGTTTTTCTTAGAAAATAAGTTTAATGGAGGACTAAGAAATACTTAATTGTTATGGTGAGACCTAAAGAGGTACATAATCCTTCACTGTGGTTGGATGGGTTCTTGGACTGTCTGAACTGAATGGTGATTAAATAGGTCTGACTTCTTATGTCTGTTCTGTACTTCCTTGTAATTCAGGTAAGTGTTATGACAGGAATTAATGGAGGGTGTGATTTTTCTGTATTTGTTACTCAAGCAAGAAACAATTTGTTTCTCTTGGAATTCCCTTGGCTGCTTGTTTCGAAGCCTTGGACATAAGATGGTGTGCTGTTATTGAGCTCTGGAGTTCTGTTTGCTTAAAACTAGTAATGGACAAAACATCGGTAATACAAATGAACTTTTCTGGGGAGAGGTGACTGTCATTTGTGTAAGAATGGGCCGAATAATACTCTGAGGCTTATAACTCTGGGAACGTAATTATATGTTGACCAGAGGTTGAATTTCTGATATAATAGAGTTAGTCTCCTATGCTAGCGTTCAAAATATGCTGTGTTTGACAATATATGGAAAGTGTGAGTCTCCATAGTTGGAAAAGCAGTGGAGAGCTGTGGCAAACAAGTTCTTATAACAGTATGAGACTATACAACAGAGAAAACGGACCAACACCAAGCAAAGTACTGAAAACAGTAAACTGTAGATCTGCTTTCACACTTTTAAATCTGGAGCTTGCTAGCATCACATTTCTGTGAAGAAGACTGGGAGTTGTTGGGAAGTGTTCCCAATACAGGGTAAATGGCACACAGAGGTAAGAGGAGAAAGCTTGGTGTCCATTTTAGGTTTTGTTTGGGGTTTTGGGTTTGTTTTGTTTTTTTTCTTTTCCTGGCGTTCCAAGCCTTTTTCTTTGGTGCAGTACTTCTCTTGTGTTCCAGTTCTCCACAGTTTGAGAATAAGCATAATCTTCCTTGTTTTCATTTTCACTTATCCAGCATGTTGACAAAGACATTTTCTTATCCATAAAGGATAAAAAAAATTAAGACTTATTGAAGAAAGATATTCCATTTAAAGCTGCCATATCTTCAGATACACAAGCACCTTGTTGGAATGCCTCAGTCATCACAAATTCTGTAGGTTTTCTAGATCAAATGAACAAATCTACTGTATTTCTAAAAGTCCTGAACTACAATAAGTATATTGGAGTGCTCTTGTTTCTCCTCCAGGTTGTATTTTTCAATGAGCAGGTCTTAGTTCTTGCTACTTCCATCTGAATGTCTGTGACTGTCTCTAGGAAGGAGAGCTTTAAGAGAGGAGATGGAGGATTGTGATGCAAACCAGAGTACTAAAGCGGTGATAAACTGGGAGGAATTTTGAAAACTCAATGGAGGCAGTATAGCATTAGAAGATTCCTTGGTTCTTTTGGAATTTAAACTTTGCCAATGCAAAATTGAATAGCAGCCACAGGAAGATGATAGTGTTCCTGTGTGCCTGGTTAGCAGTGTAGCTCTGTAAAAAACATGGCAGAGCAGGGTTTTTTTCAGTCTGGAAAAACTTGAGGCAGTTGCTATCATAGGTAACCATACTGAAGTCCTTTGGAGCAGATTTCTGGCTTGGGGTACATTTCCTGCAGTATATTTTAGCTGGTATTGCACATGACTCATGTTACTGATGAAATGAAATTGAGATAATCAATATTTGACTAAATCCCCACTGTTTCAATATGTGAAAACATGACAGAATAGACTGCTCTTCTGCTGAGTTCAGTGTATATTTGCTGCAGTTCATCAAAGACACATGTGTGATAAGTATCCTTTGTTAGAAGAAATGAATCAGAATTTGTGGAATTCAAGTTCTGTTTCCAGACTTATGGGAAAGACTTTCAGCTGTCATCCAGAAAATGGATGTTTGGCTTTAGATTGGAAAGAAAAAAACCCTGAAAATGTCAAGTCATTTTATGAGATAATCCTAATTTTATCTGGTAGTTACATTTCCTCCTACTTATGGCTATTTTGGGGCCCTCAGTTACTGGAATAGCTTCACATATTCTTCATTTCTGGCACCACTAGAATTTGAGTGAGAGCTGAATCTCTGGTTATAGGGTTATAGAAACATAAGTCACTAACTCCTTGCTTCTTGCATCCCTTTTTCTTCTGCCAGCTGTAATGTCATTGGATCCTTTCCTGAGCCATTTTACTTTCAATCTGGCATAAACTAGTTTGCTAAATGAAGGAAAAGCTGTTCTATTTCTTTAGCATGCTAATAAGCATGAGTTGACCAGTGAAAAGAGGTGCAAGGCTGAAGATGATGCTGTATGACTAGTTAGTAGTTAAATAGGCATAGGATGCCATAAAACTGTTGTCTTAGTGGAGAGCTATTGTCTGCACCTTCTAGCACTTGGCTTATCTTCATGTAGGCAGATGACCTTTCTGAATGCTTCCCTGATGTCATGTGAACATTAAAACTGACTACTAACAGAATTGAGTCCAGAAAGATATCTTTGGTGATTATGGGTGGCTCATAGCTTAACATGACCCTTTACCACACATGGGAGTGGGAGTTTCCGCACACATTCTTTCTTTAATAAGCTCTGGTATTTATTTGAGCCCTCGGAGTCTTTTCAACTATATCTGAGCTGGTGGAAGATACCCAGCTTCCCCTCTTGCCTGCCATTCCCCAAAGGGAGGAGGTAGGGGGTTAGAGCAGCTTTGTGGAAAGTCCAGTAAGATGTGGAGATTGCCATAACCAAGTGAGAAAGGAGAAGAAAGACCTTCCCTTCTCTTTGGCAGCAAGCTACTACTCTATAACCTATCCTTTGGTTATAGCAAAATATGCAGGGCTTGAAAAAGAGATCTGAAAATTGTATTAATCTAATGGTTAACTCGTGCCATGGGTATTTTGCCAGTTTCCCATTCTTCTCCATCAGTTGACAGTAGCATATAAATCATTTTGTGACATTATCAGCATTCTGTAGACTGTTTAGTAACAGCAAACACTTAATCAAAATGGATGCATTTTGTTTTAAAACTCTGAGTATAGGAAAAAGACAGAAAAAAACATCTGAAACATGTTAGTTTGATCCTTGGGTTCTTAAATGTTAATTTAAAGTCACTAATGATTGCTCTCCATGTCTTTGAACAAAATGGCGTCAAGTTAAGGCTTCTTGGTTACTTAGGAAGAGAACGTGACAGCTACTTTTTCAGTAGTTGTGGTCTACTAACCTGGTTTAGCTTCTTGTTTTTAAAGACTCAAGCAAACCAGACTTCAGATTTGTTCACGTTTAAGCTAGTATATTTTTAGTCCTGAAAATGAATGCAGGGCTGCATTTGTTTAACTTCTTGAAAGGATACATTTATCAAATAACTTAATCAGAATTTATTGATATAAGTTCTTAGCTTATAGTGCTAGCTTGCAAAAGCATGGTAGGATCCAAGTGACTGCTAGAGTAGAAAGTTGTACAGATTTACTGTGTAACTGCTATGTGGGACAGCTGATGCAGTGGTGCTTCTTTTATTTTCAGTCTTTAAAACAAGACTGGGTAATGGTTATGTAGATATGCATTCCTCCATGGGTTTCTTTTTTTAACGGAGGGTAAGGGCCAATTCAAATGGGTCAGTCTGGGTGATCACAGTCATCCCCTCTAGCCTATCCATGTGGATATGCTGCAGCTTTACAGACAGGAAATAAGCTTTTTTTTTTAGTTCTAGCCTAGAAAACTTCCTTGAAAGTGCAAAAATCTTGCACATTTTCATACTAGGCTAATGAAAACGATCTTTGTGTTGCCATAAGATTTGTTTTGACTGGTCATCTATTTCCATGTGGGTATAAAAAGATACAGAATTAATAACTGCATGTTAAATTTAGACTGCAAGACTTCACATGAACTGTTCTGAATGGTGTTCTGAACATCATCCCAGTATCAAAAGTATTTTCCTTACTTGAGAAACCTTTTCTGCTAATACTGTTTTAGCCTTAAAAATTATTACAAGCATGAAAAAATGTGAACTCTGTTATAGATGGCTTCCTTGTTTTTTCTCCATAGGAAAAGGCTTTAAATGTTTGGGGGTTTTTTAGGTACATTACTTGCATAATTTTACTGCCAATTGTAAAAACATACATTCTATTCCAGTGCCATTTCAACAAAGTATTTCTCAAGGGAATTGCAGAGAAGACACTTATCAGAAGGGTTTGCAAAGCAGGCAGAAAATAACAGATTACAAGAAACTTTCCATCACGTTCCTAAAGATTATGTTCTTGTGTTGCTGTTGTGTGGAAAATAAAAGTATTGTAAGTATTGATATGCAAGTAAGCGTGCACAAAGGGTTTAAATATTTATAGTGAGGAAGAGTGGGAAGACAGGAGATTTCCAATGCATAGGAAAGGCGTTGGAAAAAAACCAAAACTTCAGCTATTATCTCTGTCTTTATAGCATAGGCTTCTGGGAATTATGTTTAGAAAATGTTTTTACTTTACTGATGCACAGTTCTTTATTCTCAGCTCTGAGATCAGTAAGGCTTCTCGGATAAGTGTCTATAATTGCCTTTTTATAGAGACATTTACATAATGCTATATAAATGTAGGAACTCATTGGTCTATAGCTCTGTTGCATGGTTGGGCTTTTTTTTCACTTCCAGTGGATCAGTGACTGACATATAGAAGACTCCAGGCAAGTGATATGGCAGTACTGTGATAATGCAACCTTGCAGTAATATATTAACTCAAAGTTATCATGAAAAAGGTACAGTAGCCTGTCATATGCAGGTAAATTATACTCAAATGAATTGTCAGTTTACAGTACCTTCACTTTTGAGGCTTATAAGTGTTTCTGGTTCTGAACTCACTTGGTAAAATCTTACTACTGCAGATGTGTATGTATATCATTGTAATTAAAAATACAGAGATTTGACCAGTTGGGAGTTTGTGCAGATCAGAGAAACAAGCATTTGCTGTGACCTTCTCCTGCTAAATAACTTAGTGCTTGAAAGGTAAATGAAATAGAAAGTAAACGCCCCAAAGAAGCTAGACAGTATATCAGCAAAGGTGGATAAGGAACTAGAATGGCTGTTTATTTGAAGGAAGAGGTAAGGAATGACAAATCATTGAAACAGTTTATAAATCAATTGCTTTGGGATATTGAACACAAAGGAGGGGTTGCAAGTGTGTTGTGTTAAATACTGCAGTAACAAACCATGGTTTGTAACTGCCTTGGAGAAGCTCAAAGACCTGCCTTCAAAGATGGTACCTCCCAGCCTCGTTTGTGGCAGCAGTCAAGTCTCATCTGTTGTAGTTGTATTAAGGAAGAAATATGTGGTTATTTGGGTAGGGCCTGGGGAGGTTGTTGCATGCTACTAATGGCATGTGTGCTTGGGAGCTTTCATCTCAGACTGGCACAGATGGTCTCTTCCATTTTTGGTAAAGTGGAGGCTTGCTTTTTTCAGATTTAACTCCCTGTTGTCATGCAGGTAGTAAGCATATCCTCTGTGAGGCTAGAAATGACAGCTTGCCATTTGCTTGTATGCAGTGAAGGGCTTGGTGTTACGGTATATTCTTGGTCCCTTAGTTGCTTACCCCTGTAGTCTTATGAAAGGTATGCAGTTTGTTGTGTCCTCCACTCAAAGGACAAAATAGACTGAACGTAGTGGAGTGGCAAATGCAGGAGCCCAGAGCTAAGCTTTCCATTTGAAGAAAAGAATAAAACCTACTTGAAGCTGCTACTGAATTAAACCTACTTTGAAATCACTGAAAGTTGGGTTCTGTGTAGTGAGCCCCTCTGAAATGACAACTTGCCATTGGTGCTTACAATTTGTTTAAATGGTTTGAATGGAGTAAATACTGCTTGTTGTGCTTAGAGTTGAGAGTAAATCTGAGCTTTACACAAAGGGGTAGGGAATCTGTGTATGGGCAGTATAATACTGAAAGTCTAGCTTTACCTTCAAAAGTTGGAGAGAAGATCCTGGGTCCCTTGCTAAGGTTGCTCTCAATTAATTTATTTTTAATTACTGTTTTCCCTCCTCCCCTCCTCATTAATAGCTGAATGAAATGAAAACTTCCCATCTCTGTTCTGGGGGTGCCCTTCCAGCTTCAGGGAGTAGGAGAGGTGTTGTCTGATACTCCTCTATTGCTGGGGCCTTTGTAAGGATTTTTTTTCAACTGCTTTAATGTTCTGTCTTCTGTTCACTGCTGTCTCTGTCCTGGGAATGAACAGTGCTTATTTCTTCAGCTGTTGGTAGCCTTCCTAACAAAAAAAAAAAGCAGTGAAGGCATTTGCTGGTTTACTTCTGTTTTGACCAGAAGCTTTTTAGCTAGAATACATTGCTAGTGGCTGCCATAAAGATGACCTTCATTCTGGTTTTGAGTAGGTGTTGGGACCAGATAATCTCCAGCAGTCCTTTCTAGTCTAAAGCAGTGTTTGAGTCATTAAATGTGACTGATACAAGAGATGTATTTCTTGGTTTATGGAAGTGGATTTAATTCAGTATAGCAGAAACTATGGACTTTTCTCACATGGATTCCTTTTACTTCCTTCTCAGCTGGGCAGTAATAGGCAACAAAATAAATGTGGTGACTAGACATAATGCCTTCCCTATGTCTAACTGGCTTTCTGACTGAGATCCACCCAGCCAAGCACTTAATGCTTCTGTGGATCTCAGTCAGCAAAGCTAGTTAGAATCTGCAGGGTTTTTTAAATGGTTAGAAGATACTTACATATAAAATGTGTGATTATCAGGTGATACTAGGAAATGTTACTGGGAAGGGCATTTTAAGTAGAAATACAAGTTAATGGAAACTAAGACATGGATACTTGAGTAGAAGAAAGTTTCAGTGTGCAGTGGATGAATGTTTCTGCTGCAGATGACACATGCTTCAATTGTCAAGAAGAATACAGGTTTTTTACATGCTGAAATTTTGAACAGTCTTTCCTACTCAGCTTAATGAGTTGGTGTAGTTTCAAATAATAGGCTGCTCCTTTTACTTGTCTTTCACATGCTGAACTCCAAGGCCTAGGCTTACTACACTGTGGATGGGAGATGTGTGTGGTGCAGTAGTCCTCTGGGCCTCTCAGAGCTCTTCATTTACACATTGCAGCCAGCTCTTGGAGATTTACTCATTGCTGTTACATCTAAGGAAGAAGTAGGAGAGGTGACCAGCCCTCTCATCATATATATCCTTCAGCAATATGCTCATTGCTGAAGACTCAGTATGCGCTGCTTATGGCAGCCAGGTAAGGGTTACTTAAAGATTTACTGAAGGGTTTCTTCTGGAGTGGATGTTTTATCATGGAAAACAAACTGAACCTGCTGGATTCTTTTTAGTGAGCTTACCAGGGAGCTTTGGAATGCCAGGGGCTTATTTTGTCTACAGTTATACATAGATGACCCTTTCTAGAGGTCAAGAAACAGTTCTAGGGTGGGAATTGGCTGTTTCAGGAGACTGTTAAAGACCAGGAAAGCCAAGCTTCCATTACTATAGCACCTCGTTTTATTTGAGGAAGTCTCGAAGCTCAAATGTGAATGCTAAAGTTTTCATAAAAGCTGAATACTTTCTGCTTTTAAAAATATAATGTTTCAAAAGCAGTATCCTGCTTTTTTGCCTTTGTTCTGGGACATGTGGGAAAGAGCAAAATACAGATGGGTGCCTTTCCAGAGGAGCCAAAAAGACAGTTGTGTCACTGAAAAGCCCCTGATCTAACTGTTAGGATTAAGTGTGGTAATGGATACTCAGGTAATTCTAACAGGCTGCAAAAGTAACCAAGGAAAATAAGTTTTCCAGATACGCAGCACTGTGTTGGCACTTGTGTTGTAGAATGTTTAGGATCAACAAATCAAAAAAGGCAGATCATTGCCCAAACTCTTGTTTTCTGCCAGTTTGCTGTCTGTTTCTGATCAAGGCAATGAACTTTGGATGATGAGGTTATAGCGAGGTGAAATCTATGTTGTAGTCCTTCTGAAAATACAAATAGTTTTCCATTTTCCCACTCTTCAGTGCTCTGTAAACCAGTGTTACTGACCTTTCGTCAAGGATCACAGAGACTTGAGTTCTTATTTCTCTTTGCAGTAAGAATTGTGTAATGTGTATTCAGGTCAGATTCTTATGACTTCTGGATGTCTGAAACTAAGCAATGCCTAAAGGTTAGTTGAGATGTTAAAAATTAAATAGCTACCAAGCTTAACCCTTTTAAGACTGGTTCTGTTGTTAGGTTGTATTCTTAGCTCTCAGATTTCCTGTAGGGCCTTCTTTAAACCAGCTATGCATCTTTACCCATATATAGGGGTGCTGGGATAATGTTTATGCTTTAGCTCAGAGGAACCTTATTTACTTAACAAATATATATAGAAATGAAATCAGTAAAAGGGAATGTAAAAGCAGTATAAATCTTTGCCGTTTGCTAAATACGGTAAATACTCAAAGCTGAATGCCAAATACCTTTCAGAACATTTATAACATGAATTAGGATTACTTTCAAAAGTGCTTGAGACTGTTATGTGCAAGACCTCCATCTTCATGAATGTTCAGTCTTCAACTTGGTTGAAAAGATCTACATTCTTTTTTAGGACCGAATTCACTGTGTATGCAGATCAACTTAATTTTGCAGAGCTTATGCAGGCTTCCAATTTGCAGTTCCTTTTTTCTAGCAGTTGAGGAGTGGCTCTGGAAGAGGGAAGTTGGAAGAGCAGATAATTGTAGGCCTTAGCCACACTTTTACCAGGTTTTGTTTGCTGTTTGGCTCTAAGCTCTAGGCACTGATGCTCTGCTCTTAGGCACTATTTTCCCCTGGCTTCTTTTGACTTCTTCCCTATGACATGACAGGATAGGCACAAAGAAGAGATTGCAGCATCAGTAAAGAAGGCAGTGAGGTGAGCCACTGTCCTCACAGCAATTTGTTTGGGCTACTGGAAGTGGCTTGGGAATCAGATAAACTATTGCAAATACTTACCTGTTGCTTTGAGCACTCAGCCTAGGCTGCGTAGGCATGCTGCTGGCATGGCTTCTTGCCTTTCAAATCCTACTCCAGCTGCAAAATGAAGTGTGTTCCATTATGTATGCTACAGGTGGTCCAGGAATGTGCTCTGCCAGGAATGGCTTACAACTGGAGAGCAGTTGGACTACCCCAGTAGGCTTATGCCATTGTTTCTGTTTTACTTTGATTTACATTCATGATGCTAAATAGCATCACTTCCTGGTGCCTTTGATGGATTAAGGTAAGGATAGGTAAAGCTTTAACTCGTCTACTTTCTGCTGTTTATATCACTCAGTTATTTTCTGGAGCCATGGAAGTATCTGGGTTCTTGTATGACTTTAAAATGTGTGCTTTCCCTTTTGGTGGTAAGGGGGTTTGCCTACTAAGAGCATATAGTTTCTTTCATCTAAAATTTTCCTAGGATTTTATTTTTTTAATTCATGCTTTGGGTATTGGCACTGGTGAAAGGAGCTCTCTGCTGCTTCGAGAGAGAAGATGCTTTGCCAGGATCCTGCTGTCATTTTGGTGCACTTCATGCAATACACATCCAGACTTTGGTTTGTGATACTTGCTAGCCTATTACCAGAGAGCTTTAAGAACATATTAAAACCAGATAATCCAATCCAGATCTTCACTATTCTTGCTCTTACAAATAATTTGATAGTGTCAGTTCTGTTAGTCTTCTAAAGGGAAAGAAAGATCAGAGTGAATGCTTATTTACCTGTTGTTTTACACAACTGAGGCTATCTAAAACTTGAGATTTCTTCTAAATGGCAGATTTTAATACCTCATACTCATTTTATGTTGGAATAGTGCAAATCAACAGCAAGAAGAGCAGCAGAAATAAATGGAAGCTTGCATGTCATCTTTTCCTCTAAAGATGGGTCCTTTCAGAAAGTAGGCAGGATTCATTGCCTGTTCTGTGTGAGAATTGCTGATTCTTCCCACACTTCATTTCCTCTAACCTTTGTCCCCATACCCATATCAGTGTCTTTAAAATATCCCGTTCTGTGCTGTCTTTGTGGCTCTTGAGGTCAGAGTAGATGCTTTCGTGTTGGGTCATGAAGCCTGTGGAGAGAGTCATTCTTTTAAGTATACACTCAATTCCTCCTTCAGTATATTCTCACATCCAAAATATTCAACCCCATATTCTGTGAAATGGTCAGTAATGACTTGTTTTGGTGGGTGTGTATGAGAAATTCCAATCTGTATTCCTCTGTGGCAGCAGCTAGGGCTTCATCTCCCACAACTGAGTTAGGAGTATATGCTTGCTGCCCTGCTTTTGTGGTGAGGTGTTGAAAGAGAGCAAAAGTGCTGCAAGAGATTTAAAAGTGCTGCAAGAGATTTAAAGTAACATCTTAATCTCAGCAGCAGTACCCTCTCTTCAGCTGTTTTATTCGGAGATGTGTAACTTTTCACTTCACTGGCCAGTCACAGTGGGGATTCTGCGACACTCAGTTCTCTCTACTTCAGAACACTTGCTTGGGAATTAAAATAGTTGTGAAGCATTAATTGCTACTGCTTGTTGTTTCAGTTCTGTGATGCTCATAAATGTTAAAGCTGGGCAAACACCATAAAAAATTTCAGCCTGTTCATTTTCATTTCTTAATAAACTGCTTTGCTCGTGGCACTTGTGTGTTTGCCTTCTGCAAGCAGTGAAATGATTGAATCTTCCTGACATAAATGATCAGAGGAACCGAACTTGAATTTTGAAGGAAAGGAGCTGTTTACTTGCTAATGGGGAAGCTGACAGGATCTGGGGAAGTCTTGAATGATTTAAAAGCACTGTGGTTTCAGAGATGTGTCTGTGCTCCAGGCGTGGTTTGTATCTGTTCCATAGCTGGTGGTTGTGGGGTTTTTATGGGGTATCCCTTTTGCCTTGTTGATATAAAAGTACCTGTTGGAAAACGTTGTTCTATGAAATATGAGGTCCTCAGATCCTAGGGGGATTTCCAAATGACAGAGCAGGTGAAGAAGTAGACTCAGTGCCCATAGTAACTGGAAATGCAGAGGTTTCACACGTAAATGACAAAAGCCAATGCCACCCCTGCTAGTCACATACTGCAATTACATTAGGTAGAGTGATTCATTAAAAGAAATCTCAAGGTTTATTTTGATACTGATTTTTTGTGCTCTGAATGGTTTATATTTTCTCATCTCATCTATAACACAAGGATTGAATTAATTTTGCAGAGTTGTGAATGTTAATGAAATTATTTCAATGGCAACTGATACTATCCTTAAGAAAGTTAATTCAGAATAAAAAGAACTGTCCTAATCCGTAGATGCCTAATAGCTATAATGAAGGGTTGGAAAACAAAGCCTCCGCTCTGGGTACCTGCACCACAGTTAGTGATTTTAGCTGTCTGGGGGTGGACAGCACAACTAATTGTACAGTCATCTCATTGTGGCGATTTTCTTTTGCCTTGGGCCATCTAAAAACCTTGTTTGTTGTTGATGCAAAATGTCTTTCATGTGTGAAGGAAAGGGAATTCAGCGTGGAGCTGTTCTTGCTTTTGTCTGTAGAGTTGAGTAGATAACTTTCCTGAGTAAGGGCTTAAATTCCAGAAAAGAGGAGGATTTTATATATACGAGATCTCATATATGCCCCATCCTAATGCATTTATAAAAATATGAGTAGAATGTAGGATTCAACACTTCAAAAATACATTTTTGCAGATGTTTGGAGGATGTTCCTAAGGTTTGAATATGAACAGGTTTCTTAGCACAAAGATCCAAATGAACTTAGCATAAAACTAACCTTTACAACTCTTCCTTCTTTCAGCTGCTTGGAAATGCAGCAGGACTCTGGAATCTTTTTTCCCTGCAAGTCTTCATTTTGGTCTCTAGTGCTGCTTTGCTTTTACTGGCAAGAAGTAAAAATAAAAACACTGGCTGTTCTCTGGTATATCCTTCTGGTCTGACAGAAGAGCCTTCATCCCATTAGGTTTGGCTTGCAATTTTCCTAAAGTCACACAAAGACCTTTGTCTAATGAGTTGCCTGTAGGGAAAAAGTCAAATCCGACTTTTGCAGTCAGGGATGTTGGATAATGTGCTTCTGCTGCAGCTTGGTGGAAGAAAATGTCTTGCTGTCGAGAGAATCTGAACTCTGACAGCTCCAGAAGCATTGTGGTTTTAATTGGAGATGTTCTTGCTTCAGTTTTCATTCTGATAGTCTGGCTACATGCAGGATTTTCTCTCAATAAATCATCTGCATTGAAATTACTTATATTATGAAGTGCTTGGACTCTGATGCTTAGATAAGGAGCACTGGGGCTCTTCTGTGACGTAGCACATGATTTAGTTTAATCTGTTATGCTCTTAATGGTAAAGTTGGGATCTGTTTGTTCTGGCAAAAAAGGGTCAGACACTTCAGGACTAGGAAATATGGGAGAAAAATCCTTCATTCAGTAGGAATGTTTCTAGAAGTAGAGCTGGCAGTGGAGTAACTGAAAGTCCTGTGGTGTTTTATACTCAGGCTGTAAATTGGATTTCTGATGCCGACTTCATACTTAAATATGCTTAACTGGAATAAATATGTATTTATAACCTTAGCTTTTAATTGGATGGGTAAATATTTTAGTAATTCTTGGAGGGGTTTTCTCTCTCTTCTTTTTTTTTTTTTTTTTCTCCTTAAGACCATCTGGTGTGGTGTAGCCATTGGAAAGGCAGCATTGCGAAGGACTCTTTTCACCCTTCTTTACCAGTGTTCAGGGCCACCTTAAGACTCTGCGTGGCTTTGGGGTGAGTAAGAAGTAAGTTTGCCTATTGCAGAGGTTGTAGAGTCCAGCCTCATTTCAGATATGTTGTGAATCACAGACTGGTTTGGGTTGGAAAGGACCTTAAGATCATTCAGTTCTAACCCCCTTGCTGTGGGCAGGGATGCCTCACACTAGACCATGTCACCCAAGACTCCGTCCAACCTGGCCTTGAACACTGCCAGGGATGGGGCAGCCACAGCTTCTCTGGGCACCCTGTGCCAGTGCCTCAGCACCCTCACAATAAAGAACTTCTGCCTTACGTCTAACCTGAACTTCCCGTTTCAGTTTGAACTCATCACCCCTTGTCCTATTGCTGCAGTCCCTGATGAAGAGTCCCTCTGTAGCATCCCTGTAGGCCCACTTCAGATACTGAAGGCTGCTCTGAGGCTGACTTTACACAAGTAAAGCAAGTTCTGTTTTGTGGCTGTTTCTTCATCTGGGGTGATCTGTGAGACAGCATGGCACAGTGTTGGAGAAGAACAGCTACTTGTAGCTTGCACTGTTGAAACAGTCTGGCCATTACCATATTCTACTGTCTCTAGGCATCCCCATTGAAGAATTGGGATGCAGATGAGCTACACTGAGGTGGTGTGCTAGATACAGTAGTTGGATTGCGCGTTTTAAATGGCATCTCTGCTGTTTGCGTAAAATGATCTGACTCTCTGAATAAACTGTGACAAATTTCATCATTTTTATTGCATGCATAAAAGGCTTTTAAATAAACTTAGGCTTTAAATTGTGCATCACCCATGTGTCTGGTTCTGCTGCCCTATAATAGTGTCATTAACAATGCAGTCCTGTTAATGAAGTTATGGCAGAGTCAGTCATTCTGTCTAGCCCCTGTCATGGGTTTGTCCTCACCCTGATTTTACAACTCCTTTTTAACTTTTCCTTTCTACTGTACAGATGTGACTAGCAATCAGATCATATGGAGCTTTCAGTCTACCCAATATATAACTCAGCTACTTCAGCTTTCTTACTAGAATGTTACAGTTATATGGCATGGCCTACAAAATTTAATGTAAGAAGAAATTAAGAAAGCTTGTTTAAATTATACTTCTGGTTTTGAAAGGTATTTGATTCCCTATTGCTTGATTCTTCCCTGTGAATTGATGCATGTAGTAGCACTTAGGTCTTTATGCTGTGTAAGTTCTTCTGTCATTTTGGCAAACTATGTTGGCACACTCTGTATTAGGTATGGTCTCTTATTGTGTGCAGCTGAAGTGCCCAGCTTGAAAACTTAAACTGGAAGTTCCAGAATACCATTGTAGGATTTCTGTTTCACATAACCCTTGTTTTCCCTGAGAGGAGGGAAGGGAGGGAAAGAAAAGATAAATTAAGCCAGATTTTTGATGGCTTATGGTAATGTAGGATCTTCTCTAGGCTCCTAAAGAGGTTTAATATTAGTACACATGACTAATGGATCTTTGGAGATCCTATCAATGTTTAAACATTGAGAGCATGGAATGGTAGGAAACTTGTTCTTCACTGGAGTTTTTCGTTGCCTCCTGCTGGATTTTTGCACACATAACTGCATTGTTTCTGGAGCTCAAGCTTGCACCTTGATCCTTGTACTTGCCCTTTTCGTTGGTGTTTGTCCTTTTTAAATATTGGTTGGTAGTGCATCCCAAAACAGACATCTGGAAACTCCTCCAGCCTCTGTAGGCCAGGTTGTTGCTGCTGTTCCACAACTGACCAGTGTTGCGCTGGCTGTAGTAAATACAAATTAAAAACATCCCAAGTTGGGGTGGAGTTTGCACTTGGGAGTAAAATCATTGCACAGGAGAGCCTGGAGTGTTCAGAGCTAAGGTAAAGTCAGAAACATGTATTGCTGACAGGATTGGCTCACCCATAGTGGAGTTGGGAGGTAGTGTCTGGTGCTGGCCTTCAGGGAACGGGGTTTCTGATTGAGCAGTAGAGTGCTTAAAATGGAAGTAGAATCTCCATGGAAACTCCAAGTGGTGGTAAGGTTGCGCATTACAGTTCTGGTTTGGCTATAGTCTTGCTCCACCCTGCAAAAGTTGTAAAGGAAACAGAATTGAGTGCATGCAGGATCTTCCGGAGCTTGTCTGTCCCAAAATAAATCAGAGGTTTTCAAATGCTTTATCAAGTGCTGCTGTTAATGAGAAATCAGTCTTTCTGCATTCCTGCTTAGCTGGTTGCCTCCTTGAGCCGGTACAACTGGTAGTATAGCAGTACAGTGAACTCAGAGCTGCTCTAGTTTCAGAGGTGATGCTTACTAGCACTGAATTGTAGTGCTTGTAAAGATTTAGAGTTGAACATCAATTTCAGTTTTATCTTTGCATTTGGGTACACAGTTTAAAAATGAAAATAGGATGTATGTTAGCCATTAAAAAACCTCAGCATACATTGTTTCTTGTGCCTTGAATTTAGCCAAACGTATCTTAGTAGGTGCTTTGGCCAGAGTTTAAATTGACAGAGCTGCAAAACTGTGTGCATAAATATATGCACAATGTGGAACAAATGTAGATGCCGACTCTCAAGTCCTGTGAATTCTGTTAAGGTTCAGGTTTGAGAAACACGATTTCCTTTCCCTCCCCATTACTGTTCTTTTCCTCAAGTTTTTGCTTTGCCCATTTTGTTACATCCCTGGAATGAACATGTAGCTCTGCAGTGGGGTTGGAACTAGTGGGTAGTGGCTTTGGAGCACAGCTATTCTTGAGGAATGTGAGTGGAAGGCTTGTGTAGGTTCCTGTCCATTCTCAGTGAGCTTTTGGACAACTGTCTTTTTTTTCTTTCTGGAATAGATTAGAAGCCATTGTAACTTCACTGATGTTAAGTTTTCTTTAGGAAATATCAACTCGGTATCAACTGAAGGAGTTAATACCCAAAGCATATGGGTTAAATTTAAAAAATCAAATGAAAGAACAAAGTGTGTGTTCTCCTGGCTTCCTGTGTTTGCATTCTGTTTATATGTTGTTAAGGTTGATGTCCAGCTGCATCCCCACAGCCTTGAAAGCAAGCTTAGGCACTGCTGTTGCTGACTAGGTCCAGATGTGAAGAGGCACAGCAGGGCCTGCTGGGAAGGTCACAGTGGACATGAGGGCCAGAAGCACTTGCATGTTCAGATGCAGAGGGTATGTGTTTGTGTGCAGTGTCAGTAGACTGACATGGTGAGGCTGGGAAGGGGTCCTTGACCCCCTGCTGGAGGTGCATGGACAACCAAGAAAGCCGTTTTATTTTTTCAGACATGCATAAAACTTTTCATATATATATGTGTGTGCATATACATTTGTATAAATAGATTTGCAAGGTTTTAGTCTCATTTCTTAAACTTCCTTTTTTTTGAAGATACTAATTTAAGACTTCTGACAAAGATGAAAGATTGTGTAACATGCAGCAAAACTTCATTACTCTCTTCCGTGGCAACTACATGAAGCAATTTGTGTTGTATACTTCGTAGTGGTGCTTAAACAGTTTCTGGGCATCAGTGAAGAGCTTGTTCTTCAAATCAGTTGTATTTTCAGGCTTTCCTCTAATACATTAAAGCCCCAGCCTTGGTGTAGGTTCTTTTCTATGTGTGAAGAAGTACTGGTTTTGCTTCCTTCATCAAAAATTAAAATGCTATATGCCCCACCAGAATATCTCACCGTTTTTTCGTAAAAGCACTGTATTATTTGAGGTTTTTGCTTTTTATGTCAGAGATGCTGGTATTTAAAAGCATAATGTAGAGTTCCGCTTCAGAGCACTGCAGATGTTGCTTTGGAAGGCACATCTGGAGGTCATCTTAGTCCAGCCTCCCACTCAAAGTAGGACTGTTGCCAGCACTGGTTTAGGTCAGTTACAGCTTTGTGTAACTGAGCATTTAAAATCTGCAAGGATAGGCCTCACCAAGTGTTGTGGTGCCCTCCTGGTGTCCACTCAGAATGTGAGAAGACAATATATCTACTGAGAGTTTGGTTCTGTTCTCTCTGCTGCTTCCGTCGTGTAGCTTTAGGTGTATAGATTGGATTTGCCCTTATCCTCCTCTGCGAGACTGAGCTAGCCTGGTGTCCTCAACATCCCTACTCACATCAGGTGCTCTAGGCCCCTGACTATCTTGGCAGCTCTTGGACTATCTCCAGCTTGACCACTCTCTGTTGAGGTTGAGGCCTCAAAACTATGTTCAGTTCATGGTTTATAATGATAGAGCATGAATTTGATTTCTTTGTTCCTGGTTGGGTCTTTTGTCTACACAAGTAAAAGGTGGGAGTTTTTTTGCTGGAGGTCAATGTCTGCTCTACTTAGAAGTCTGCTTAATTATTTTCTAGGTAAGGAATCTGTGATGGGGTTCTGAAGGATGATCTGAGGATCTCAACAGTTGGAAAAGCAGAAGAGAAAAGGGTGAATGTCATCTGAAAAGTGAGAGATCCTTGTCATCTTCTTACACTTCTGTGTGTAAGAAAAGTAGTTGTCTTTGGAAACTTAATGAACTTTGTGGTGGAAATTAGATTGATGCAATGCCTGTTTCATGGTGACCTTCGACTGATCTACCATGAGCAATAACTGGACATTTGCTAAACTGAAAAAATTGGAAACTTAGCAGAGATTCATTTATCAACTAACATTGGTAGTAGCTTATGAAGGTATAGAGCAGTTGCTACAGAGAGTAGATATTCTTATGCTTTCAAAGGGAAGCATGAATAGCACAGAGCTCACAATCTCCAAACAGAACATCAGATGTGTGATTATGCTGTTGGTTCCTGAGACCAGCCTTTTGACTCCTGACTAACTTTAACCAAATATAGCTGTAGAATCAATGTCTCTCACATCCTGAGTCCTTTGAGTAGGAGTATGGTGCTCACCTGTTTGGGTGGCCTGCTGGTTTGTTGGTACAAGCTTTTCACCATATCAGGGATCTGCAAGTGATATTAGATGCAAAAACCAGCATCATTACTTTTGTCTGTGGAAAACCTTGACCTGTAGAGCTGGGGTGGGGTGTGGGAAAACACTTACAATGTTAAAAACATGGAGCAGGAGTTTGTGTCTCTGGTCGCTTTGATTTCAGTGCTGAGTGGAAGTGTACCCATCCAGGAGAATGCAGCACAGGATCATTAACTCGCATCAGAACTTGCCCCTAAGCTGAAAGGCCAAGTATAGTAGCTGAAAGGGGTAGCAATACTTCAGTTGAATATCTGCTAGCTCATCAAAGGTGGCTTCTAAACGGAAGGAACATAAAGTTAACTGGTATGGCCTTTTAAAATGGGCTGAAACTGTCACTCATAATCACAGAGTGAATTTGTTAGGGCTTTTGGGAGATTTTTTTTTTTTCCTATAATACAACAGGTCTGTATTTTAGTAAGAAAGGGGATGAATAAATTTATTCTTTGGATTTCTTATCTACAAGGATACAAAAGAAACTAATTCTCACTTGGGACCAGTTTGTATTGAATGAGAAATACATTGTGCCGTAAACTGCTTGCTTCTGGAACTGTTGTATGGGAGTCGAAGCTTAAAGCGGTCTAGATAACAGTGCTGTGTTCTCTTACTTAGCAGTAACACTCAACTACGTGCATAGATCTATTGTGAAAATGTGGATAAGGAATTCTCAAATACTGTCTTCATTTGAAACTTGAAGGGGGGGGCTTAGTTTCAGTTTTCTGTTGGGGTCAACACAGAAACCTCCTGGTGAGGGTGTGCAGTAGAGGATGAACAGGAGCTTGTTTTGGAAAAGGGGATCTGTGTACCTCTGTGCTGGCTATGATGAATGAAAATCTCTCTCAAGGGCTAAACCGCAGTGTTACAGTGTGATTTCCAGCAGCACTGTGAGACTGGCTCAGTTAAGAAGGGAACTCTTAAGAAGCATCATTTATAGTCTTTCTTCTCTGACCTCAAGCATAGCTGCCTGTAGGATCCGTCCTGAGGCCAACCAACTCTGACAGGTCAATTAGTTTATGGCCAGTGATAAGTTGTGATGTTTAAACTCAAGTGCTGCTGAAGGGAAACAGTGAGATAATAAACTTATAATTAACTTATGTTTTTTTTTTTACCAGAGGTATGGAGAACTTGGTGGCTGGCTCCAACCTTCCTCCTCTTTTTACAGATGAAGATGGGTCTAAGGAAGGTAGTGAAATTACTGTAACTGGGTAAGCAACTACTACTTTTTAACCTTCAGCTTAGAGATCCTATCTCCAGATTTGCTAGGGAAACTGTTTCAGTGGGAGGAGGGCATTCTAAGCAAGTGAAAAACCTCAACTAAACAAATAAACCCAGCAAGAAGAAATCCAACAACACTCCCTTGGCCTTGACAGAACAGCACAGCATTTTGTTTAGGAGAAACCAGGCCTCTTCTGAACTGATGGAAAGGATCACAAACTTTCCTTTAACATCTTATCTTTTAAATTTTGCTTCCCTAGAGTTTCAGTCTTTAAGACAGGTTTAGGCAGTGTCATGGGGGGCAGAGAGGGGAGGGTAAATCTGTTGGCTACAGTGATCCCTGCTAGATAGATTATTTCTGTTAAAGATACAGTATTCATCACTGATCTCTGAATATCACTGAGGAAGTGATGTTTCATTTCTGTCAGACTGACTCTGCTTTTACAGACTGGGACAATGGCCTCTTTAAAACTCACAATGACAAAAGGAGCTGTCTTTTAGGAATTCATGGGATTCTTGCTGTGTTTTGATTCTTGATGTTTCTTTTCTGTTCTGTAAAGCACCAAGCAGTAACATTCAGACTTTGCAGGCAGGTAAAGCCCTGTAAAATGAATATAGACACATTTACTTCAAGGAGAGCTAAATTCAGATTTACATATCTGGGACTTTAGACTTGCTGGTGCCAAATGAGAGATGCATGTTTAAGTTAGGTTTGTGTTTAGGAGGTATTAAGGTGTTGAATGAGGTTTCATCAGCTTTTGCTGCAAATGGCTACACAACATTGAAGCTTTTCCTCTGTGTGTAGTTTAGAAAGCTTCCCTGCTTCCCAAAATGTTCTTCAAACCGTAACAGTGATTCTGAGAGGCAGTATTGTTCCATTTTCTGTTTGCCACTACCAGAAGTTAACTTACAGGAGTACATCCATTTTGTTCCCTTTCTCCCTCCCTACTTGTTAGTAGTAGGAACTCAATCTGATACCTGAAAGTCAGGCATGGCTCTCTCCAGTGCTTGTGTCTTTACCAGTTATTATGCCACAATTGCTGATTATAGTGATTAATGAAAAAGTGCTGTCTCTCTGTTGAAGACAAATTTTCTTGTAGGCATTCAACCAACAATTCTGTTACTATATCTCCATTTTCTGTAGATGCATTGTACATAACAGGAATGATTATTTTGAATATTTAAACTTTGGCGTGCATGTAAGCAGCTAGAAGCAAATGCTTCTGTTCTAGTAATAGATGCAACTGGGCAAGGCCAAGTAACCTTTAGCCTGGCCTAAGAAGGGATTAGAATGAGAGTCCCAGAATCTCATATGAGTTTACCTAATGAATAAAACATTGAGAATGACTTTGGGGTTGTTGCCCCAAAATGTGTGCTCATCTCTGCCTATATATGCTCATCTCGTCTTCAGAACTATTCCTGCATGCTTGCCTTTTGGGGTTTTTTTGCTTCCAGACAACTTGGCCTTTCCTGGAGTAAGGTTGATGGATACAGCTCTTGCAGCAGAATCAAATAGTGGCCACTCAGGAGCCTTTTGGGAGCCAGTTGTGTTTGTGCTTTAAATACCCACATGTATCAGCATGAGATAATGTTGAATGATGTTCAATCCAAAATCATACACAACTGCAATCCTCTAAGTGTATTTGTGGAGAAATATATATATTAAATGCATCCAGAGAGGTGTATATTGGTAGAAGGTGGAATCATTCATTTTAAATTCCTTATGGTATTCTTCAAGAAGCATAGATTCATGCTTTCTGATTTCTGAGACAAAATAACACTTTAAAAATCAAACTGTCTTTTTCAAAGTCCACAGTAACTATGGTAGTTAAAGCAGTTGCTTGGATGGAACAGCCAGTTCTTCAAAAATGACTCTTTCAGATAGGGTGTTTTTTTCTTGCTAGTGTAAGAACTGAATATATTTGCAACATTTTTTGCATATTTTAGATTAAGGAGGAAGTGATTTAGCAATGTGATGCTTAATTTTTGTATTTTCTTTTGCTGTTATGTGCTTTTCCAGACTAGCTCATTCTGAGAGTTCATTCACTGGTGGAACTTCACAGTCTGTGAATAACCCAGATTTGGTGGAGGATTTGTCACAGGTTCAGCAGCTGCAAAATGAGTCCTCTAATACTGCTGAAAACACTGAGCAGAAGCCTGAGGAGGAGGTGAGATGACATAATAGTGACTTCTCATTGAAGCAAAACCATGGAGTTCTGTCACTGCAGTTTGTCTTACCTACTCAGATGGTTTTGGATGGGATCACAAACTTACATCCATTTACCATTTTCATCTTGTGATTCTCTCTAGTTTTCTCCTGTGCTGCACAACGGCACAGAGCCAGCCACACAGAAAGCTGGCAGTCAATGTACAGAGAACAGCACACGTGTCTCTAGCTTAGCCAGAAGCTCCACAGACTCGTGCTGCACTCAGGCTTTTTCTGAAGACTTGAATGCTCAACTGTCACAACCTACTTTATCTCTTGTGAATCAGGAGTGAAACCGTTACACTCTTCTGGGAGTAAATGATGTCTTTGAAAGCATTGTGCTTACTGCTTTAGACTATGCCTTGTACACAATCCTGCACTGAAAATTTTTTTCTGGACTAAATCATGAAAGAGATAAAGTTTGATAAGAAAGTGGTTTTGGTGTTTTTTTTTTTGATAGATGCATTTGATATTCCTCCTTGTTGTTTGTCTTCAGCTGCAAGGTCCTTGTTTAATTAAGGAATGAGTAAAATTCCAGAAAGGAAATTAAAACTAACATGATGGCAGGAACATGCTGATCTGGGGAGCGATTAGAAGTACTAAAATACTTGTATGTACACAGCATAAGAAAATAGCGTTGTCCAGAGATTGCTGTAGTAGCAGTATGAAGCCAAGAGGATGAGTGGTAATTATGTTATTCCTGTGAGCTCACAGTATGCTACAGGCAAATTTTATGATGCTCCCTCCTTTGGAGTTTGTTGATCTCCCTATTGGAGGTGATCAGTGGGAAAGAAAGCATACAAAATGGGTTAGAACAGAAAAGCCTGCATACTGTCTTTTCACCCACACTTTTGGCACATAATGCACGAAGGTAAAAGTTGTGGAAGGGGCAAAATAACTGGTTAACAGTTGTTAACTGCTACACAGAATCTCTGCAAACATGAGAGAGGGAAGTGACTGGGGAAGGGAATAGGAGAATAATTCCAAAAAAAAACAACACCCAACCAACCAATTGACAAACCCAGTGTTTGCAGTTACATTAGCTGGGATGATAATTTCATGGGTTATTAATCCTGCTGGTTTTACAATAAGAAGTTGATGCAAATGTTGTTTTATTGTCCCTGTGGACCAGGAGATACTGCAAACAATTTAGAGCTTTTCACAGTGAGACTTCTTTGGCTTTGCTTAGAGCAGCAAAGTCAGGGTTGCTCTAAAGAAAGGTGAGATATTTACATCCATGGAGAGGATGTATTGCAGCAACATACTCCTGATGAAAATGTTTGAGACATGAATATTTATTCCTTTTGGAGGTTCTTTTCCTTCAGTCTGAATTTTCTTCCATTTTCATTTTGCAGCAGCAAAGAACTAAACGAGGAGGCTGGGCCAAGGGGAGAAAGAGGAAGAAACCCCTTAGGGACACCAATGCCCCCAAATCCCCCCTCACAGGGTATGTGCGGTTCATGAATGAGCGCAGGGAGCAGCTTCGAGCGAAGAGGCCTGAAGTCCCTTTCCCAGAGATCACCAGGATGCTGGGCAATGAATGGAGTAAGCTGCCTCCTGAGGAGAAACGGGTACCATTAAACTCCCTTTTCCTTCATGGATTATGATTACTGTTAAATGGGAATATTGTTGTTTAGTGAGGAAGTTAACATAGGCTTTTGATTAAAGTTGTGTTTAGGGATATATTTCAAAATAAGGGGCATGTTTTCTGCAGAGTTCAAATAGTGAACCCTGATAGGGCCATGGCACCTCATCCAGGTGTGACTTGAGGAGGACTGTGTCCTCTAGATAGTGCCAGAATATATTCAGAACAGGGGGATTGCTCTAGTGAGACATCTCACAGTTTATGTGATTCATCTGGATGCAACTCTGTTGTACCTAATTGAAATACAGCTGAGACCTAGTAGTTTCCAAGGGCAAAGCCATTGGAAAGATGGAGCAGGCATTTATTCACTGTGGCTGAGGAGAGCTTGGCAGGATTTCAGAGCTGTGTGAAGGATTTCTCAGTTTTGCTTATTTTACAAACTCCTCAGTGTATATAAACATCTGGTGTCTTACTCTGAGACAAGCAGATTTGAAAGGGCAGATTACTGAGGGAGGTGGCTAATGTGAGTGAACTTCTGTACAGTATTTTAAAGTAATGCTAGCCCTAGAAAGGAAGTTGGCAAGTATATGGTGGATGGGTTAGTGAGAGTTATGTATTCTACTTTCTACATACCTCAGGAAAAGGTGGTTTGGCTATTTTTCCCCATCTTTCAGTCAGAATGTGATGTCCTCTAATTGGGACTGCTGTGGCTTTCTGCACTGTCTGATGTGTGAATGAAGACCAAAGCAATGCTGGATCTGGCTACTCCTCCTGGAGTGGATTTTGTTACTGCTAATGGTTGTCTTGCCATCCATGCCTGCCTGCCAATTAGATTGGTACAGCAAAGCAGTAGCTAAAGCACAGTCTCGTATTTCTCCTGTTCCAGTCCTGGAGTCTTGCTGCTTCCCTTTATATTTGGTGAGCATAGGACAGGTCAGTTGAGCTGAGTGGGCTCACCAAATAATGAGTCTCTCCTAGAAAAAGTCCATTACTGAGGTCATAAAGCAAACACCCTCATAGTCAGTCATCTTATTTCCCTGTATGGGGTAAAATCTAATGAGATGTAGAGATGTGCACTAAAAACCTAGGTCATGTACTAACAGGTAGTGCAGCAGAACTCTTTCTTCCTGATTCAAACCAGTCCATCCAAAACACAAGGGGGTAAAAACTTGTGCTTTTAACTCAAGTTACTGCACTTTTTCAGCAGCACATTGATAAAGCTGGAAAAGAATTAATATCTTATGGAAGAATACAGTGTCCAAAAGGAGTGCTTCACCAAATCTGCACCCAATCCAGAGCGTTAACAGTGTCCTTGGCAGGGTCAATTATGTGTACTGTTAGGATGACTTAATGAAAATAAAAGGCATACCAGGTGACTGAGGTTCACTCTGGTTTAATACTTAACTGCCACTGAATTTTTAATTCATTGCGGGGAAACAAATGGGAAGGCAGCTTTTTTCTTGACAGGATCAGTGTTCTGACCACTCCTTAAATGATGTTTAGTTCTCCAGTTAAGCTTATTCTGTTATGCAAATGTGTGAAATATCTTCAGGCTAGGAAAAAAAAGTAATTACTTTCAACCTGGATGCATGTTGCCTAACTTGGTATCTCCTAGACTCTTGCATCTTGATGCTACTCTTTTCCAATAGCCATGCTGTTTTGTTCACCTGTCAGGTGGGCAAAGTGTGTGGTTGTAGAGTGCTTTTTGTTTGTGGGGCATCAAAACAATGTATTGGAACCCCACTGTTACAGATCTGAACCTTAAAGCATGACCTCTTAAGGTATTCTTGTTTGGTGGCACTTAATCCCAGCCACAGTTCTTAAGTATTTGGTCTATAATGTGTAGGTAATTCTCAGTTGAGTGGCTTGGTAGCAGGTTACTTATACCTCTAACAAAAAAAACCTTAACAGGATAGTGATTTGAATTAAATAGAGAAAACAGGACACCAGAATACAGTGGTTTTATCCAGAAATCTTATGTCTTTGCATGTTGCATACTTCCTCATTGTTTCTTCACTCCTTTCCTGTTTCCGTAGGTGAAATAGCACTTCATCTGACAAGTTGTTTTTCTTCCCTTCCTCCTGAAGGGGGAAACTCCCTGAAACTCTTGGACTTTTCTGTTTCAGCGATACCTTGATGAAGCAGATAGAGATAAGGAGCGTTACATGCGGGAGCTGGAGCAGTATCAGAAGACTGAAGCCTACAAAGTCTTCAGCAGGAAAGCGCAGGACAGACAAAAAGGCAAATCACACAGACAAGGTATTGAATGGTACAGAAATGTGTGCCTACCTAGGGCAATAGAAGATTACCAGTGAGTTATTTAGCCTGATATAGATTAAAGCCTTTGATTTAAAAGCTTGTTAAGAAGAGAATGTGTTTTTTTTTATGGCATTTGCATCAGCTGTGTGTAAAGTATTAGATTTATGTAAATCCAATTGTATCTAGATCGTATTGAAGGATGAGCATTAAAGGCCTCAAAATTAGACACAGTTTTTATGTGACTTATTAGGAAAGGTGCACAAGAGTCCTGTCTGTAACAACTATAATTATGGTTGTGTAACTGCTTGAATTATGTGGTTCTTGTTGTCTAAAATACAGTGTGCTTCTTGTTTGGTTTTAATTTTTCAGATGGAGCAAGACAGCCAGCCCATGATCATGAGGTAAACCTCTACATTCTACCCTTGCACCAGTAGGCAGATTTTCAGATGCCACAAGTTTCTAGTAAAGTCAATAAAAGCCAATTTATGCCAGTTGAAAACCCTCATCAGAGGTTTAGAGTGTGAATTCTTCCTATGCAGTTTTTGATCAAAAGTTAGATACAACTGAGTAGTTTTGTGCTCACAGTAGTATGATGAAAACTAAATTTAGTAAGTCCTGGGTAAGTACAAATGATAGAAGAGTAAGTAGGAGTGTAGGGTACCCTTAAAACATAGATGTGTTTTGTACTGCTAAATAAATCAATGGACATTTATCATTGGGAGATTTCTGACTTGAATCTCCTCCTGCCTCCCCCTTTGCAAATGGAAATACTGGAAAAGAGTAATAATGTCTGGAGATAAGATGCCTGTGCTTTAGCTGATGGGACATACCACAGTGCATCCTGGCTGACTATGATATCTCTCCCCTTGAAGTGCTGAAGTTTTCTCCAGTTGTATTACTTAGGGCCACAGAGCTTCGTTCGTGGTTACCAATAAACTGCAAAGAAAAAGCAGTGAAGAAACTTGCTTATACACAGTCTCTTCACTTGAAAGCAATAGGCTTTTCTGAAAGATCTGTTTTTCTTTGTGAGACCTTTTGCCTCAGGAAAGCAATCAAGTTGCTTTATAATGTGTTTGTTACAATATGAGAAGGCTGGGTGCTGCTGAGAGGCAACTTCTGGTCTTGTCTATTTGAAGGAAAATAAGTTTCACTTCCAGGAAGATGCTTTGGTAGCATGTTTTTTATAAGCTTTTTATTAACTCTTAAAGGAAGCACTTGCAGTAAGAGTAATCTTTAGAACTACACGGTCCCCCAGATTTCTGATTCTGTAGTTACTGAAGCAAAGTTTGCCTTTAATTATACAAAACCAAGTTACTGAAGTTGCAGGTTGACTGTGATGTTTACATAACCTTTAAGTGATACAGATGGCAGACTACAAATTTGGAGTCTTAGCTCTCATCCTGCTAACTCAAGCTATATCATTGCTGAAATCTCGCGTCATAAATCCGGTTTAAAAGGTATCCTCCATACGCTGTGGGGCTTTTAAGCTTCATCGGATAGTTATTACACAGTTGAGCTAGCAACATGTTAGGCTGTCATCCTCTTATGAAAGCCTGAAGGTTTGCTTAGCAGTTTTCACCTTTATATTACAAAATTCTACATGCTTATCACCTGATAGGCTTTCACATCTTCTCTGCAAGGGATTCAGGTGGTATAATCCTGCACAGGCAAGAAACAAGCAGAAAAGATTTAGATTGCCTTTAGAAGTGTATACTCAAGTTGTTATTGGAAGCAAGACTAAAGCCTTTTGTCTTGCTGGTTTCTGTTATCCACGTTGGCTATTATCGTGTTTGTGATTAGGTACAATCTGATTAAATTACTTCTTGAGAATAAAAGAAAATAAGGTCAAAGAAACCTTTCCTTCTCCCCTCGCTCCGTTTAGGTGTTCATGATTAGTTTCTATGTATCAGTGTAGAACTAATTTTAAATACTGTGTATAGAGATGACCTCCAAAAAGAATTGCAATGAATAATTCAAATACTGTTCATAATAAAAAAATAACAAAAGGATGAAGCTTGGGAAGGTGAGAGGAAAGTTTTAATAGGCAAATATAGTTATTAAAAGCATGGAGACACTGTCTCAGTGAGCTCATCTCTGGGCATGAAATCCTGATTTCATAAGTATGACACATAGCAATGTGCCCTTAGAACTCTTGTCATCAGCAGTGCCCCAGCCATTATTAATTGTTCTCCATTGTTCTGTTACCGCTTCTTTCCTCACGCTGTTTGATTCAGAGTAGGTCTAGCTTCATGCAGTCAGTTATACAACATCTCACTGGCAAGATTTTAAGGGACACACACACGTGAAGGAGATTAGGCATTGCCTGGTTGTATCTGCAACCTTTGAAGACAGGAAAATGGCTGCTGTAGTATGAGAACACAAGAAGAAAACCATCTACTCGTGAGAATATATATTTTTTTTAATGAAGTATTGTATTTGTCTGCATCTAACCACACAAGGAAGGATGAACTTAAACCCCATCAAAATCTCAGCTTCCTCTCTACAGCACTTCACCATGGCTCTAAGAATTTCAAGTCTGATTTGTTCTGAAACCTCCAAAGATCAACCTCAGTTTTAATAACCAGATGAGAATGCTATTATTGACACTCTGGGAGCATCCCAATCTTATTTCAGGCAAATGATAAAAACAGTAATTTTGGTTCTCTTTTGCCTTGGGGGATGACAAAATGCTGTGCAACCTGAGCACCCTGGGCCTTTTCAATAGGAGGTAATCAAAACTTTATGATTGAGTGTTTTGATTGCCTCCTATTCAAAAAGTTTCATCTCTCTTTATCTCCTGATTGTTGATATTCTTGTCTAGACTATTTCAGCATGTGTCAGTTGATTGATGATGGAATGTTTTCCAGTGGAAAACAAAAATGAATTCAGATAGTTTTAAAACAGAATGATTCAGATATATAATGTCATTAGGGTGAAAGGGTATATTTTAGTATGTTATATTTCTTGAAAATGTTATTTGGTTAGATCTTTAAAGCCAAACTTGTATCTTAAAAAGCTGAGACCTATCCTTTGGCCTTCCTTGCTAGGATCTGGAAGTGTCTTCCAAACAACCAGCTCTTTAGCCGCCTTGGTTTTTGGTCTTCCTTCTTTCTATTTTCTTGATCAAAGCAATTTACTACATTCCTGAAAACTAGCAGTATTTAGCTGTGTATTACTCTTTCTTTTGTAGAAAGAAGCAGATACAAAGGAGAGATCTGTTTTTGATATTCCGATCTTCACAGAAGAGTTCTTGAATCATAGTAAAGGTAAGTTAAACTTCTGCAGGGCCTTCTCTTTGCTATTCCAAGGTTTTTGCCAGGTTCTTGCAGCTCAAGAGTCCTTGCACTCTCGAATCTCAGCTCAAGTAATGACTTGAATACAGTTGATCAGTGTTTCTGATACTACCGTACCTCTGTAAAACCGCAATGGCTGCAAAAGTAGTTTTCCTGGCTTTGTCTTCCAAAGCTATTCTTCTTGAGAATGCTTCTGATGTTTAAGCTCCACTTGCTGTTATTCCAGCCAGTCTAAGCTGGATCTGCTGTTGTGTATAGGATTAAGAAATACTGAAGATGTAGCTAAGCTATGTCATACTGAATGCATTTGAAATCAGTCTTGCAGTCTCCCTGCCTAATCAATTGCCCTATTCACTTCTACTCTCATGCTTTGAATGTCTTCTAATTTGTCTGTCTCTAGAAATGAAATAGTACTACTGTAGGCACTACCAGCACTCCATGATATGATGCTTTTTTCACCTATAAACCAAAACTGCACCATTTGTAGTCATCAGTTCAGCACTCCAGAGCACTCAGCTTCATTGCCTACGAACCATAGATACTTGGTTCTATAGTTTTTGACTACATGGGAATGGATTGATATTCACAGCACGAGAAGCTGAGCTGCGGCAGCTGCGTAAGTCCAACATGGAGTTTGAGGAGAGGAATGCTGCTCTGCAGAAGCATGTGGAGAGCATGCGTACTGCCGTGGAGAAACTTGAGGTGGATGTGATACAGGAGCGGAGCCGCAACACAGTGCTGCAGCAGCATCTCGAGACCTTACGCCAAGCACTCACAAGCAGCTTTGCTGGAGTTCCACTACCAGGTGAGACTCTGTTTCCCTTAGGACTGTCTGACATGTTGAATTTTACTTGTGGTGTTTATACGGTGCTGTGAATTTACGACGTGTGGCCTGCTGGTGTAGTTCTATGGTCCTGCCTGTTTCTGAGCCTTAGTTGTATTCGAATCATAGAATGGTTTGGGTTGGAAAGGACCTTAAGATCATCCAGTTTCAACCCCCTGCCATGGGCAAGGATGCCTCCCACTAAACCATGTCACCCAAGGCTCTGTCCAGCCTGGCCTTGAACACTGCCAGGGGCAGAGCATTTACCACTTCTTTCAGCAGTCTGTTCCAGTGCCTCAGCACCCTCACAGTAAAGAACTTCTTCCTTGTATCCAACCTGAACTTCCCCTGAACATTCCTCTTAGGTAATGAGATATGAACATTCATGCAGGGGAACATTTGGTGTCAGTGATTTATTTCAACACAGCTTTTTTATTTTTTCTTCATACTTCTCTTGCTGATAAAGAGAGGCACATATTCAGTCCTTGCTCTCCTTCACTTGCTTTGTGAAAATGTTTCTAAGTGGAAAAGATGGAACTTGCAAGTTCCTGGAGTAAAAGAAAGGCTGCATCTATAGTGTCAGGTGCTAGGGAATCCACTTAGATATTACGAAGGCCCGTCTGAAAGAGTTTGTTATAATCAGCTGTGAGGCCCAAATAAAAGAAAACCGTGCTTCGTTAGTCCTGATGTCCTTGGAACTACTCGCTTTGTGGAGTTAGGCAAACATAGTCTTACAGAATCTGTCACAAGAGGCGGTGCATGGCAAAAACCACTTCCTGTAATAGTTTCCATGTTGGAACAAATTGCCCTTACCATAGTCTTAACTTTATGGAATTGCTGCAGTCATCTGAATACTCCGTGGCTCATGTTACTGTGTTAACCGTAGGTAGCGGGGAAACACCCACGATGGAAACTATTGATTCCTACATGAACAGGCTGCACAGCATTGTTATGGCTAACCCCCAGGAGAATGAGAACCTCATCGCCACGGTCCGGGACGTGGTGAACAGACTTGAACGCTAGTGACTGGGTAAGTGTTTGCTCTTAGGCTGCTCTTCTTTGGCATCTGTGCTGTACCTCTGATGCTGATTCTTGCGTCAATCATCATATTGTACAGTCAAAACAGTTGCTTCCTCAAAGGCGCAGCAGCAGGTTGTCCTAATGAAAATTAAATGAGGTTGGAAATACCCATCAGTATTAAAGGGTTCTGAATTTCCCCTTAGCTCCAAGATCTTTTGTATAAAGACATAAAGACCTGTTTGTCCCATTACTCATTGTACTCATGTAAGGTGAATAAGAATTGTGTAGAATGGTGTACAAAAAGGAGCAGGGTGACTAACTTAGAAGAGGATCCTTCTTTGAGTAAGGATATCTGAACAATGCAACATTAATTGTAGAATCTCATGGTCACAGAGAAATTCCATTCGTCTCAAGAGCTTAGAGGTGAACTCAACTCTCTTATAATCTGAAAATGCCCTACAACTGCCTGCTCTATAGCACCTGTAGTAAAGCTCTTCTGGTTATGAAGGTTTAGATGGAAAGGAAGCCGTGGTGTGTGGTTCAGGCTATATGTAGCATTTGCTGAGACTAATGATCATGTGGCTTTACACATAGGTTATTACTGAGCTCATGATTCTGTATTTTTGCTTCTGTTTAGCAGCTTAGAAAACTAATAGGGACTGAGTAGAAAAACAAAGCAACAAACAAATACCAGTCTTTCTGCATTACTGTGCTGCTTTGCAGTTCCCACATTACTTACTCCCCTACTTCCCCTGTGATGCACAGCACTAGACAGCCATTAGGAGTCTGCCTGCTTCTATTTTAACTATGGGCATACCTGCATTCTTCAGGCATTTATTATGTAGAGATCTGCTGGTACATGTCTTGACTAGTGCTTAGAAATGCAAATAAAGCTGTGTTGTGCCATCTGCAAATACGAAGACAGGGTTTTTCATCCTTTCTGTGTGTGACCTTTTGTGATACTCTGTAGAACAGTTAATTACACATTCCCCATTATAGTGTGGCTTAAGCTAAAAGATCATTGTCCTTCCAGAGGGTAGCCAGATGGAACGGGCTATAGTTCTAAGAGATGACTGAGCTCCCAGCAGAATAAAGAAGTGCCTTTACTGCTGCTATTTATGAAGGGAACAGCTTGTCGATCCAGGTCTGGGATTTTTCAGTAGCTCATCAACCTCCTCATTTTCGGATACTGTTTTCAATTAGCACTTGAGCTCAGAAGGAGAACTGGGGGATGGGAAGGTTTTGCAGAACATGAGAGGGAAAGCAGTTTCTCATCAATCAGTTATTAGAAGGGTTTGCCAGGCCCTCAAGCAGATGTTTGTCCTTTAAGCACCTTGCCAGAAAAATCGTATCTTAAGGCTACTAAAACCTAGACTTTGGTTCCCATGTCAGGCAGATTCGTATTTCCTAAATGATGGACAGTGTCCATGTTCCTAAAAATGTAAATATTTTTTTCTTGGATAAACTGGATTCAGCTGTGATTTGTTTGGATAAAAGAATTCTTGCTTTAGGATTCTTCCTTCTACTTTATAGTTGAAAATTAGGACTCGGTTCCCTTCTTCCCCCTCCCACCAATACCTTCCTTCTTTCCAGCAGCAAAACAGCATGAGGCAATTAAAAATGTGATTAATAATCACCTAGTTTCATTATATAAAGACATGCATGTAACTGGATATAATTATTAAGTAATTCATAGGGCTATTAATTACAGGGATGATCACTTGGCAGTGATTACATTTTGTGATAACATCTTAGAAGGGAGAAGGTTGGGCTTTAGGGGATGCAAACTTCAAGAAGAGTAGAATCCCTCTGGAAAAGAGGCAAGCTTTGGCTAGAAAGGTTCAGTTGGCATCCAGTAAACTGTACCAGCAAACTGTCTTCATTGTCCTGTTATTAACATGCTTACGAATAATATTAATTCACCTAAATATAATCTCTATCAACTAAATGGTCTGTTTGAGGTTGAGACATGTTTCAAATCAATTTCATAGCAAAATATTTATTATGATACTCTTGAAAACCCCTGTAGGTCACAGAAGTGGGTGGGTTTTGGTGGCATAGTACATTGTCCTAATGTACTTAGTACATTTCTTGCCTACTTGACTATACCAGTGAATGGTTTTGGTTTCCTGTACTGCATGGGGAAGAGAACTTCTTTGTGCAAACACTATATAGGGCAGAAGAGAAAGTTACACTTCTGTCTCTGTAGCTTCTTTGCTGTGCTGCTTCATGTTGTGTTTGCCGATAAATCATCTAAAAACTAATGTCACGATGCCTGTTTAGTCCTGGCAGATTGAGGGCTTCTAACACTTATTTTTCTGTTTCATCTGCAGGTCTCATGCCCATGGGATGCTTTACAAAATTTTTTTTTGGCCAGTGTGGAATAAGAAGCCATGAGGGAAAGAGATGGGGTGGGAGGCAGAGCTGCAGGTTTGTCCGTGTCCCTGCCTTTGTGGTTTGTCAGTGAGACACAGATCTCAATGCGTTAAAAGGTCTTAAGAAGCCACGGACGCCACCCAGTAAACGTTTGGAACTGTCCTCTGTGGAAGCATTTAAAGGCATGCAACTTTTGTGCAATCTCCAGTTTCTTACTCCTTTTGCTGGGTGTGAGGGTGCATACATTTGTGGACTGGCTGGCTACAGAGATGGAATCTCACAGTTGGTGAAATGAAGTCAGCCTGTGTGTTGTAGTAATAACTTTGATGTGTTATATTGCCTAATGTCTTCTGGTGTCTTTCCTTTTTTCATGTTTATCTTGTGGGATTACCTTCCTCCTCTTTACTTTCTTTCTTTTGATCTTGTTACTTGCTACTTGCAGTACTGGACAGCAGCACTTGTGTTCTCCGCTTTAACAGGCAGTCTTCTTTGGTGCCCACTGTCATGTCCTACCCTGCCTGTTAGGTTTATGTAAGCTTTTCTAAAGCAGAATCCTGTTTTTTTTTGTGTTAGCCTGTAACTTCTACAACTTGAGTCTGCTCCCTGCTAGCTGTGGTTGATGCTTTTTGTGACTCGATTCTACTGTGAGATCGACTTCTCTTTCCCTTCTCTTCAGTCACCTCTCTTGCACATAAGCATCCTGCTCTTCTGTGAAGGTCTCCTGTTATCTCTTCAAAACTTTTGGTGGTGCATTTTGCTACCACAGAGGTCAGTGGTAATCAAGATAGCAAGTGAAACATTACTAGTTCTCAGCAGGAAAAATAAGAACCTCCATTTTGGACTAAAACCACAAAGCTTGCCCTTGCTGTGATGTGTTGCTCAGTCTAATTTAATGTTACTGCCTTGTTTTTGAGAGAATGACCTCATGGTGAGAGTGGTATTCTATAAAAAGAGAAATGGGCAGAGGGATTGCTGGATGTTTTTCCCAAAATCGCAGTGCTGGGACACAATATGCCTGGGAGCAGCACACGTATTTTTGCATGAATTATTAGAGCAGAGAAGGTTATTAGCAGCTAGGTCCACATAGCAGCCCTCAGAATTCTACATTACAGCCTGTAAGTGCTTTCACCTTTTGTACAGATAAAGTAGAGCCTGTGGAGCCTATAGCATTCAGTGTATTATGTTCCAGTGCGACCTAAATGGCCTTTCACTGACATCAGGTAGAGCTCTGCATGCTGCAGTCTGTAATCTTGCTGAGCTGTGCTGCACCTCCTGTCAAAGACGAAGGCACCCACTGTCTGCACTAACTTACACAAATCATTCGCTGTCCCCTAGTTCCTGTCAAATTGTTAATTCGGGCTTCGGCTGAGCACTTGTTGGACATCCCTGGGCTTTATGGTGGTGGTTGAAATGCTCTTTCTTCCACATGACAGTCTCCTTGCCCCTCCTCAAGAAACCTTTAAGATCCCCTGTTGTGAATTGGAGGTTGCTTTCATTACTAGAATGCGTCACAGTCAGCGTCACTTTAATGTATCTGTAACATAAGTATCTGAAAATTAAAAAGCAATTTCTTCTTTTCCCACACTCTACCCATGGACTTTGTGCTTGTCTGAAGCCATCTCCAGGTCAACAGCTTGTGTGTCAGGTCTCTGCTTGCTTATGGGTTTTTTGCTGTAGCCAGGCAGCAAGGACTTCCCTGTAAATTCAAGTCTTCCTTCAGGGAGGAAACTCCTTTCTCTTGTCTTCAGTCTCATTTTCAAGACTTCACAAAAGGAACCTCAATTTGCTGCATTGACCTCCCCTTTCTTTAGCATGAATGAGAAAGCAGATGTTGATGTGAATGTTTTTAGTGGACTCTGTAACAAATCCTGTGTGGGGGAAAAGAATCCTACTGGTTGTTAATGTCTCCAGAAGAAGCACCAACAACCTTCATCATCTCCTGTGTGTACCTTGTTCTCCAGAGTTGGTGATATTTGACTTCTGTTGAAGCAGCCAAAATGCACTGTGTAGCCAAAAGATGATTTACAAAATTCTGAAGCTCACTTTGTGGCATCTTACCTAATACTTGGAGTTGTATGCCATAAAGACTCCAGAAATAGCTATGTAATATGATAGTAGGATGCAATTCCAGGCTGTGACATACACATACTGTAAATAAGATACGGGTGGCTGCAGGCTGCCCCTGCTTACATAAATTCAATGCAGCTATCAGCTTGTGGCATACTGCTAATGGATCATTGTGCTGAGTAGCATGCAAGTGTTATGGGATAGGAAATTTAAGGCAATAGTATTACCTGGGAGCTGACAAATCTCTTAGGTTTTTCCACCAGGAAGGAGGGGAGGTGATACCTGTCTTAAAGCATCTGGGGGAAGACTTAAGTTCTTGCTCACCGATGATGTGACAGATGATGTTTCGTCTCATTAAAAAGCTTCTTATTTACATAGATTAACCCTATAAAAATGGAATTTTGTCTTTCCAGTGTTTTCTGAGTGTCACTTCAGTTTACATTTGTCAGTGTTGGCTGATTATAAAAGGTAAAATATAAAGTGGGTATCAAGGAGGAGAGTGGAATAAAATGCTGTTGTCACTTAAAACAGTGGTAAGAGCAATATATGAAACCAGAATCCATTTGCTGGACTAATGTGTTTGTAATTGTTGAGATGCCAAGTTTTCTGTACAATGTTTTTGTAATTAAACTTTGGAGTTCCTTTGTTTTTAAGAAGTTGATGTGCTTGTTTGACACTTGCTTCATTAAAATTGTTCAACATTGAATCCATTCTGATTCAATTTTAACTGCATTTTCGTGAAAGAATTATTAGTAGTGTTGCTCTTCTGTCTGAGAGATTTTGGCAATTCCATGTTAATCTTTGAAAGGAAGTAGCGTGCCCTTTTCCCCCCTCCATCCGAAGGTCCCTCCCTCTGAACAAGCTAAAGGAAGTAGTTATTATTTATAGTGATGAAAATGTCATAGATCAGTGGTTATAGCTAATTGTTATCTGGGCACTTCCTGTCATCTTTGTTCCCCAACTCGAGTAGCTTTAAAACTGTCATGAGTGACTCTCCTTCCCTCAGCCCTTTTTAGACATCTTTGCCTTTCTTTGTCCTCCCTTGCTTCCCACCACCATATTTATTTTCTCTTCCTATAAGAACCTTCTGTATCATATTCATTCCCCCTGACTTGGTTTTGCTTTTCCCGGCTGGGTTTTTATCATGCATCTTCCCTTCTGGTTGCTGAGTATGGAGTCAAACTGTAGCCTCGTGAAATCTCTGCTTTGCTGTAGATCCTCTGGGGAGGAGTTCGGATGACTTCTGCCTGCACTGGTGCTCTTTATTAAGGTCGCAGTGCTGTAAGCAACCATGTCTTTATGTTACTTTATGTTCCATCTCATTATTTTGGTTGCCATATTAATGCCTTCTCTTTCTGTATAGCAACAGACTTGGTTCAGATCCTGACTGCATATTTGGATTTACTTGGAGATTTTGTAAAACACCAATTACAAAATGATGGAAGTATAAAACCTAGAAGGAATCTTGGGAAATCCCCCATAGGAGAATAGCTGCCGTGGCTAGTCAAGAGTTGGAGAAGGTAACAGCAAAGCAGGTGTTTACCTGGAGGAAAAAGTAAGAGCAAAGCAGCAGTAAGTTCATTATCAGACAGAGCTCTAGCTCCTTCCGAAGCCGTGGTGCTGTACGTGGCATCAGGAGCAGATGGTGATCCATCACGCTCAATTGAAGGCAGTGTAGTGTAATATTTCCGCTGGTTTTTCCTGTTAGTTCCCCCCTGTTTACTCTGCTGCTGGTCAATTGGACTGATGATTAATCATCATTTAAGGGAAGTTAGGGGGGTTTGAGGGCTCTTTTAAGAGGAAGGGATCACTTCCTCTTTCCTCAGGCAGGTTCCTGTTGATAATGTATTCGGAATCTGAAATTAGGTCTTTTTTTGTCTTTTTGCCTCAGTTCATTGTATCCTTCAAGTCAGGAGTACTCTGGGGCCTGTCCTCTACTTCTACCATAGAACTTGTTGCTTGTGAACCATGAGCAGTTTCTTTCCCATAATATTGAGGTTTTGGGTCTTTTTTACTTTTTAAACTTTGTCTTTCTTAATATATTCATGATTTTCCATCTTCATTGCACAATCTTTGGATTTTGTATGTATGGTACCATTTCTGTGTGTGGTGAAGTATCCACATCTGTTACATAATGCAAGGAAGAACAGAAACTGATTTATGGGTTGTGTTAATAAACCTGTAATTCTTATGCTGTGGGGGTTTGGGTATTTTATCATTTAATGTGCACACACTGATGGCTTGTGTTTCTGAAGTTACAGAAATGGGAGTTTATATAGGTCTGTAGGTTGAAACCTGGCTGAAGGCTTGTGAAGCTGAAGTCTGTATTATTAGTGCAAATAAATTAGTGCATAGCAAATGGAGACCTGTGCAATTCAAGCTTTTGAATGTTTGAACCAAAATAGTGACAAACAAATGTAGGTAGGAGATCTCTAAGCACAGTTTTGGAGGACATGAAAACATATGGCTTCCTACTCTAACATAGAGAAAGACCTTAAAGAGAGGTGTGATGCTGATAGCAGGTATCACTGAACTATGGCTCCTGTGTGAGCTTCATTTCAGCTATGTTGGGTGGGAGATAGGATGAATGATCTACTGTTTGCTCATTTTCCATCTTTGACTTCCATTTAACCCCAGTGTGAGCACAAATACAGCACAGGTTTGTTGTGTCTGTGTCTATTTGTAGCCACTATGCGGTGTTCAGACAGTTCTGTAGCTTTGGAAATCAGTGTTTATGTTAAACTATCCAGATTTTATTTGCATTTTTGATTTGAATGATGAAGAATGTGAGCAGGATCCTCTTCCAGATGTACTAATGTGTGTTTAATTTGAGTATGATAAGCATCAATATTAAAACAATGTTAGAATGCATTCTTTATGTGCTTGTCTGCTCAGGCCTGGCAACAGGTCTCTGGTGCTGATTCACCCTGGTCATGGAGGTGTCCCTGTGCTTATGCTGGTACAGTGTGGTTGAAAAATCAGATGAAATCATAATGGTGTGTATTTTATTGATTCAAGTTATTCTAAGGAGTGGATTTGAAGATCCCTTGGTTTCTCTTTTCCTGTTGATGAAGTGGCTTGTCTCCTGAGGTTGTTGGATTCTACTGTTTAAAGGTTTGTAGCTTTGGTCACGCGTGCCCTGGAAGGTGGAAGGCATATCTCACTTTTCCCTACAAGTATGTCTCTCTACTGAAGCCCCTCCGATCTTTTTGTTTGTAAATTTGGATTCTGTATACTTAGGTGTAAGGAGTTTTGCCTGTTCAGCTCCTTTGCTGCTAGATATCCATCTGGCTTCTGTGAATTGAGAGGAACGATACGTGAACTGAATACCTGGCTGTGTGGGAAGCAGGAAGAGGTCTAGTTTTCATTCTGGAGTAGTAGTGCCATGGAATTTCTATCTCATATCGGCAGTTTCAGTTTTATTAAATCTGTTCCAGGATTAGCCAGAAGTGAATTCCCTCACTTTATTCCCTCACTTTATTCCCTTACTTTGCTTAAGTCACTTGCGGAGAAATCCCAAGCTGAAGTTCTCAGCCTATAAACATGCTGCTTCAACTCCTCATCCCTCAAAATGGATGTCAACAACTGCAATAGTATTCTCATTCTTCTCTGAGGAAGTTTCTTTTCCTCTATGACACTTCAAATTCCTGCCCAAGTTGTTTCTGTTTCTTTAATATTGGAGGAAGAGAAGTAAACAGTTTGGGCTAAGGCAAGAGATGCAGGAAGTTCATCTGCTGTAAGCCAGCAGGATGGCTGCAGCCAGGAGAGTGAAAAGCTCTGCAAAATTCATCTAATGCCTTTCCTAGAAAGGCCTGTGGCACTTTGAGCATGAATGCTGTATATGCTCTGGAGCAACAGTGCACATGCTCTTTTTCTGGTATGTAACTATGGATTATGGAGAGTGTTCATTTTGTCCTCAGAAGCCTTTTGTTCCCTTAAATACTTGTGCAGAAGCAGAGCATCTGCTCCTTTAGAACTGTAGCTGTATACTGGCTTTCGAGCAGATGCTGTGAGCTTGAGATGCAGAAGGGGAGAGGGTCACTTTGTTCTGCTTACTAACAATGAGTGGCTCTGACACATGTAAATGCACGGAGTCAAATTCAGTTTACAGTTTAGTTTTTCTGCTAAAGGTAAGAATTACATTCTACCCTCGTTCCTTCCCAAATCAGTTGAGGGACTTTGTAGGTTAAGGACAGCAGAAGTGAGAGGATAGAGCAGTAGAATTTGCATTTATTCTTGAGGTTAATGTTCACCTGCTGCCAGTGCGTAAGTGGTTGAGGCTTTAACCTCCGTAAGTTTGGATTCAGACCTGTAAATTCAGTATGTTTTGAAGTGCTTTTGCGTATTAAAAGTAGGAAATGTGAATATGGAGTTCCAGCTGCACTCTAGTTTCAGGACTTCTCAGTTACGCAGTAAGTGTTCATTTGCAGATGTCTGGAATCTCTATCCACGTAAGGCAAAGAACCCATTTTCTACTGGGGGAAGCAGTGCCCTCTAATGATAAATCTTGGTATCTCAATGAGAATGAAAAAGCCTGTTGTGGGAGCCAAAGCCAGAGAGCTTCTGCGTGTGGAAACTTAGTTCCTGGCTTTGTTGCAGGCAGATGGTGGTTTCGTGGGGTTTTGTGGTGTTTTTTTTAATTATTATTTCATTTCTTTGTTTCATGCAGATGCATTTTCCTTCTGCTGTGCTGTGAGGGCTGGTCGGGGTGGAAGTGGTACAGCAAGTATTGTGTTACAAGGAAATGCTGCTAGGGCAAATAAAACATGAACTCAGTTTGCATGTCTTTGAACTTGTCATTCTGACAGCAAGGAATGGCTGTGATAAAGGTTTCTAGTTGGCTGAGGCTGCTTCTGTGTGTTGGCTGATATGTCAAATCAGCACAGCTGACTTCTCTAGCTTCCTAACTAGCAGGAGCTGTAATACATAAATCCATGTAATGGAAGCTTTGCAACTGTTGGTATTTACATAGCACTGTGTCTTTGCAGGGCTGGTTTTCATTCTGGGAGCCTGCAACAGCCTCACACACCAACAACACTGCCAGCTTTCTGGAGCTAGAGCATATGCAGCATGGTGGTAGCTGCTTTACTATGATCTTACTCCAGCCAAAGCACCCCTGCCCAACTGTGAGCTTCATGAACTCATTGAAGTGGTAAAAAGCTGCCCAGCTTTTCTTGATGAAAGTTTTGGGTATTCTGTGAATCATGTAGAGGTCTGGCAAGCACCAGCTTTGTACTAAATAAGCAGAGGATCAGAGGAAAGAAGGGAGAAGCAGGAAGTCCTTTCTGGATGTATCTTACGTGCATTTTGGCTCATTATTTCATGAAACTGTACACTGAAATGATGTTGGAGCACAGGCTATAGAGAACCATCCTCTTTTCAGCGTCTGAAGTTGTCAGTAAATAGATGACAATCTAAATCCAACTCCCTATTCCATGCTGTTGCCCTTACCTGTGTGTTTTCCTGTCCTGCCTGCCTTTCCCTCTCTTGCCCTCTTTCCTTGTGCTGAGCTGCTTGGGCTTAAAATTGACCAAGTGCGTCCGCCAACAAAGATTTTTCCTATGGAGAACGTTGTTTCTCAATGGATGTCACTGGAGAGGCAGTGAATTTGGAGGGTGCCTACAGCTACTGCAATTGAAATGTTCAGGAAAGGCAGAACTATGGAAGTAAGTGTTTAAAATTATCTTGTCTTCTGTGAAATGGGGGCGCAACAAATCAACTCAGCAACTGCCATTCTCTCTGGTACCCGTTTGCAAGCCAGATACTGATAAAACAAACTGAAGGTATAAAATCAAAGACCGTTTCATCTGGGATGGGGAGCGGGCAGGGGAGAAGATGATCTTATTGATAAAAGCAAATACACAAAATAACAAATTCCTGGCTTTTTCCCTTGGGATATGTTCAATTGTAGAAAGAATGTTTATGGAAGAATATATTGTGCTGTTTAAGCATGCTTCAAAGAACATCTCCTTTCTTACCTTGTAGAAATTCCTCCTAATGGAATTCATTCCCAAGCACCCAGGCATCTCAGGTTTTTTTCTTTTCCTTTTTTAGACCATATGTCAGTAGAACTGATGTATATTACCCATGGGCCAGTTTATAGAGGGGTAGCTTAATCTGGGCACGTCCTTACCTTCAATTGCAAGTCTGTTGTATTTAATGGGGTGTTAACTCGGTTTATTCTCTGGGATTTGTGCAGTAATTTTATTGCCTGCAAAAGGAGCAATTTGAAGCCAGATGAAGTATAGGTATACTCTGTAACATACCTGCTTAGCTTGGCAATGATGCCTGGACATGCTTGCCTTATTCTGGTATTTGTATTTTCTCATCACATCTCTTGCATCTCTTTTTCTGGCAGTCCTGCTGTGAGTCTGAGGGATATCTCTATGTACTGCATCTGATCTGTTTGCAAATCTGATAGCCCATCTTGGACTAATGCAGACCTCTTATTTCTGCAGGCTTTCATGGGCATAAGCACAGGCAGGATTTGGTCTTTACATCCTCCTCAATATACTCTAGCTCTGACTTGATTTTTGTCCCTTCTCATCTTTAGTCCTGTCCTCCTCTGTGACTCATAACTAGAGCTGGAGTCTGCTCTTCGGCTTGCATGGGGTTATTCATTTGGTGCTTTCTCCATCCCCCTGAATCCTTTTGACATTGCATAAATTTCCATTACTCGTGTGACTGCAGAAGGAATTCCAAGATCCTTTTCAGGAAGCAGTTATACAGATGCAGTTTCGCTTTGGTACCAACCAGCAGTACCGAGTGTCACACAGTATTTCATAGACAATTGCTGTCGAGGCATTACATTTTTCAGTTACACTGTTCTGTAGACTACCATCTACCGAGGCTTATCACACTCTGGGTTTATTATTCCCATCTTGTTTTGTCCTGATTCAGTCCCATACAACAAGAAAAGATGTGTCAAATGTTATTGGCAGTGCAGACAAGCATAAGAATAACAGTGGACTCTGAAGTCAGCTTGTACTAATAAGGCTATTTGGTAGTTGAGTTCAGTGATGTTGTAGCAGAACCGACAGTGAATTATAGCCCAAGACAGTCATAATGAAATAGGTTCCTGTAGTGCTGAGGCACCAGCAAAACAAAGTCAGAGGGGAAATCAAAGACAAAGAACAAAAATCAACTTTAAGTTGACTGACTATGCAATGTGGCAGAGTTTTAAAAAGACTTTGCTGGGATGCAGCTGTTCTGTAGAGGAATGGCATGGATCCGCATCCGTGCCTCAGGACAAAGCTGAATTGTTCAGCCCTCTTCCATTGGTGGTCTTACAGCTTCCTAGCGATAAAAGCACAGTTTCATGAACATTAAAAACCATTTCACTAGGCAGTATGTGTTTAATGTGAATGAGACACACAATGTCACCTCTGTTGCGCTGTGAGTGCCTGAAAGCATCCTGTGCTGTTTATGCTTGTTATAGAGGACAGACAGCACTAAACTCATCAGAAACTCTCCTGGAACACACCGATGCCCTGAACTTACATGAAGTATCAGGTTGGTTTGTCACAGTGCAGTTTTGTTGTCATATGGCTTTGACATTTTTAATCTAGTAGTAGATACTTGACAACTAGATCAACTGTTCCATAGAGCCAAAGCTTCCAAGGAAAGCCTTGAAAGTCATGAAAACTTAGTCACAGAATTTGCTGGAGCCATGATTTCATCTGCAGTCTTGAGCAATTGTAGATGTGATTATGGATTATCAGCCTGTGGGGAAGCTGAAACTGGCTCTGCAGCTTTTCCTGGGCTCATCCAGTATCTCCCATCCTGCAGCAGAGCTTCACAGAGGAATCTGCATGGGGTTTCTCAAGAAAAAAAATCAAAGAGGAACTCCTGCAATGCATTACAAGTCTGTGAAAGCCTATAATTCTTCAGCTAAAATAGCAATGCTCTTTCACATATAATGGGGTCACTGTTTCTCTGGTGAGTTTCTCATGTTATTGATACTTACTAGCAGGATTCCAATTTGATGATAAAATATCAGCACTTCAAAATCCTAGCAATGAGAGAGTTTCAAATGACAAAAATATCAGTCCTGTCACTTAAAGAAACACTTTTTTCCATCGCTGTGGCTACTTTTTCTTAACGATAGGAAATGTCAATCCTATCGTGAAGCTCTCTAGTAGTAAATTCCCTGAATCCAGTGTCTCACTATCCAGGGCCAATGCGTTTTCACATAGCAGGAGATCTGTTGAGAGGAAGGTATCCTCAGGGTAAGGTGGGAGGACTGAGCCTGCATCCAGATCATCTGGGTCCAGTGTCCAGGCTCCGAGACAGACTTTGTGTGTGATGTACTATTTCTGTCTTATGGTCTGGTCAACGTATTGGCAAAAGATACTTGGATACTGCAATGATGGGGATGATAGAAGGTGTAGATGGTTCTTGGGCATGTCATTCATTTTTCTCTGCTTCAGCTCTTCATTGTGCAAATGAAAAGAGTAAACATCATTCATTTAGACAGAGTGCTGCCTGAACAAGGGGCTGTCTTAGCCTGCGTGCCAGCAGTGTCCAGGAAATAGCACTGTGATCTGAATCTGTAGGCAGCATTCTATCGTCTACCTCCAATGAGAGTTTTGCATATGGTTAAGAGATTAGAGATTGGAAATGGTGATTTCTTGTTTGCTTTTTTATTATCATTTCAGGGAGACTCGTGATATCTTTTTTCTCTTTGAGATGTGCTGCCTAAGAGAGCAAATATTGCAGCTGAATCTTGTTTTCATTATTCTTTCTCAAGTTCTGGCCTTTAAGAATGCAAGCAGACATGGTGTCTGTACAAGGAGGTGGCAGAGGTCTTGTGCAGTCTTCTCAAAACAGTTCTTTTCTCTTTGCATGGTGTAGCAGTCAGAAAATGCATCAGGAAGGTAGAGATAAAAGAGAATTAATGACACGAGCCAGAAATAACCTTTTGACTGGGCTTGTTCACCTAGCCCAAAATTACCAGTATAATGAAAGTGTGGGGTTGAGCCATCTTTAAGGGTAAAGATTTAGTCTGCCTGGACATGTATTTGTCAAAATACTTAACTGTGGTGTGGGTGCATTAGTAAAATGAAACGATGCCGTATTAAAATCAGTATCCATACAGTCTTGCATAATTTAACTCTATCAGGTTAGAAAGGGATTTTTTAGCATATCAATGAGCCCTGGCTGGGTTTATTGTCTACAGAGACTGCATAGTAAATAATACATTATCAACGATGTGTTTCTCAGGATCCTAAATTCACCACTCTCCACAATCTCCGTCTTTTCTTCACTGGACTGCTTAGTCTCTTCTGAGCTGCAGTCCTGCTCCTCATTCTGGTCAGGTTGAAGCACATTTCCATTGCTTTGCTGGAGATTCAGAGCAAAGGTCAGGCTGCTACAAGGAGTTTAACTGGGGAGGGGTGAATATTGAGCCCCCTTTCAGGTAAGGGAAGAGTTGCACTGCCAGGAAACTCACATTGTCATTAGAAGCTGGTCATCATCATGCTGGGAGGATGGAGCTGAGTACAGAAGAAAACTAGTCAGTCAGAATGGTCTTTGCCCCATCTGTTCTACATAAGGGGGAAGTCACAGGTGAGAAACCTCATTTTATTGACCCAATCTGAAGTTGGGAGGAGAAAACGGGATAAAGCAGGTCAGGTTTAGGCTTCACTGGTAGCTCTAGAGCTGGCTCAGTTGCTGCCTGTGAAGGGAAGGTTCCTGTCAGCACCAGATCTCCCAAGAGACCTTGTTTGCTGAGCTTCTGTGATGGGAAGTTTCAGAGCTAGTGTCAGTCTGGATGGTTCATTAGTTTAAATGTCTGGGTTTGGGAGGTATGTGCTCAAGCAAAGGCTTCTAAATATAAAATAGTCCTGTGAAGTTTTCATCTTATGAATATTCACTTGTTGAATTTACATCTTGTTTTTTATCTCTGAGCTGCTAGAACAGAGCCTTCCACAGAGGACAGCCCTCCCATCTGGCTGCATAAACTCTGATGGAAAGATGTTGCAAACCCAGTCCCTTGTTTAATATGTCTGTGCCCTTCAGTTGGTTTCTTTCAGCACACTTTGAAGACCCAGCCATTGAGACATGTAAGCTCTAGTAAACTAGGACTTGAGCAGAGTTTTGGTCTGTACACCCTTGAATGTGTTGACTGAAGTGGTGGAGGCGCAGGTGGAACTTGAGAGACTGAGGTTATTTGGGAAGCTGTTCTCAGCACAGAAAGTTCTTGGTGCACTTGGGAGAGAATAAACACATCCTTCACATGCTTGTTGGGCATCTGGAGTGTGATGCTTTGGAACTACAGGGAGGACTCTCTGTTGGGATGGAGGGTTATGACTAGAGCTTGCAGAGGTATCAGGGGTTTGTTAGACTGTTCTCATTTACTTTTCTTTCAGCTATGTATTGAGTTATTTTGTGATCCACCTTCATGTGGTGGCTAATGGAAGAGAGTCGGTGCAATTGCTCCAAATAAAGCCTTTTAGCCACTAGATTCTAATTAAAGCAACCTTTTTTTTTTCTTTTCAGAGAAGAAAAAGTACCCTTCAAAAAGCTACACTTTTTTTGTATCAGCTGAATATATATGCAATAATTTGCCAGCCTGATGGAGACAGGAGTTGAAATATACTTGGAGCAGTTATGTTCAACCAGATGTACGTGCTGGCACTACCTGGAGCTTATTTCTCCCACAAGGTGATATTTCTACCATGTAATCTTGCTGCTTCCTGCTGTAGGCACTATTAAGGAGAATGTGTCAGAAAATTTAGTCAAAATGGCTTTCTTTCAGGAAATTCCATTTCAGTTATGCCCGTGGGGAAAGACTGCATAGATTTAGGTGAAAATTCATAGTTCTTGGGTTTGACCAGTTACAGGGGCAAGTCCACATGCCTGATTGCAGGAGCACTTACATTTACAAATCCTACCCTCAGGTTCTCTAGGGAGATGGTTTCTTTCATCTTGCCTGCTGCTTCCATGTGCTTAGCTGCTCAAGCAGGGATGGAGGAGAGCAGCTTTTCCTAGTGGAAAAAAACCACCACACCTATAAAGATGATTATTAAAACTAAGCAGTTAAATTTCATATGTATGGTAGGTTCTTAGTGTGCGGTGCAGCCATGAAAACAGTGGGAAGGGTCTGCACTGTAGTTGAGGAGCTGTCCTGCCTTGGTATGAGACAAAGGGCTCGTTGGATAGACTGGGTCTAAACTGGTGGTGATGTTGTGGGGGGATTGCCTTATCTCTAAACCTCATTTCCCTTCCAAATGGGCCTGTAACCTCAGACTGAGAAATACAGTGCTCAGGAGAACAGTCATCACAAATGCAGCTTCCAAGTGCCAGGAGCATTAGTGAAAAAGCAACCCAAAACTTCCTTCTGTATTAGTGAATCTATTCACAAGTCTTACCAAGGTAACTCAGTGCCTGACCCACAGCCATCCCCAGGAGGAGAGAGTGATGGAGTGAATGAATTGCAGCTAATACTTAACTAGCCTCCAGACTTGGTGAAAAGATACGGTGGATAAGTGTGCATGAGGCTCAGTACATGAGAATCTCTGATTTTCTTCCTTCTGTAACTGTCCCTGTGCTTCAGAACAGCTCTTCATAATTCCTTTCCCTTACTGTCCTTAAGACCAAACAGCCTCTTACTCGCCACTTGAAGCATTTCGGCTCTGTTGATATGGAACCATTCCCTATCGCTCCCTCCGGAGTTCCATAAATTATATCCCTGAAAATCCTTCTGTCCAACATCCTGTGGTTTAAAAAAAACAGAAAAGACATTAAAAAATCCTTTCTCTGCTCTCCCTTTCCTCCTGGTCCCTTGCACCTGAGCTGGCTCTATCTGTGAAGCTCCAAAGCCTGTAAGTGATGCTGATTGCCTCTGAGTCAGAGAGGCTTTTAAATCTGAGTGTAAAATGAGACTCCTACAGCAGTAAACAGAGTGATCATATACCTCCTTTGAAGTTACCATTTAAATAACCTCCAGGGCTTTACTGATGCAGGAAGCAAGCAAGAGGAAATAATTCCCTCCTTCCTCCCCTCTCCCACTCCTCTCTCCAAAGTAGGGAAAATGAATTCCCTGGCAGAGGAGGGACCCTGGTATTACAGAAGAGATGAATGGCTCTCACTTGCAGCTTAGTTAATGAGTCAGCACATATTCATACATGGACACAATTTATTAACCCCTAAACACTGCAGATGATGGTGTTATCGCTCTGATAAAGTAATTTTAATTAGCTGTGTAATTTATAAGGTTGCTGCTCCATCGGGGGAAGCCTGTGCCCCGACTTGGTGCCAGGGAAGAGAGGATCAAGGAAACAGGAGGTGTCCTAGCAGGACTGTGGGAGCTGACCGGGTTGCAGACCATTTTGTGCTGGTTCCTCACCCCTGTGTGGTGTTCCTGGTGCTCCTAATTCATGAGAAGGTGGATGTGTGTTTTCAGGCCTCCAGCTCTACATCTGAATGTATGCATGGATTTCTCCTGAAGACAGACACATAGCAACAGCCCAAGTATGTGTGCATGACATCTGGCAGCACTTGGAGGGGTGTTCAGTGATGTGCTGGAAATGAGGTCACCCTGTGCTGAACAGGATACTGTAATGTTGGGTGGCAGCATTATATGCTCTTGAGATTATGGTAGGGTGTTCTTTGTTGGCTGATGGCATATGGCTACCAAATATGAGCATAGTATAACCTTGTGAGACCTTTGTAGTTAGCATGTACTGCAATGATATAATGAGACAGCTTTCTAGTGAGATAGCAGGGCTTCCCACTACTGGAGGGATTGGGAACTGAGGAACCTGGAGAAGTAACACTCTTATTTGCCTGGATATTACTTGTTAGCCAGGGAGGTTAACCAGTCAATACCTAAATAAGCTCACTCCTTTGTTAAGTGATTTATTAAATAGTAAGATTTATTCCAATAATTAAATAGAGTTTATTAGTGTAGCAGATTAACTGGAGAATGCCCTAAAGACACCTTAGTGTGGGTCTGCAGCTCACCGAGCTGCCTGAGGTCAGTCTCTGCTGGGATCAGAAATGCAGTGCTTGTGGATTCCTGTGTCTTCAGCTTGCTCTTAAGCAAGTGTTTGGGGCTTACCTTTCATGAGGAGAAATACTTGCTTGCCTGAGCATGTCACTAGCCAGTCCTTGGCCTGACTGAAAACATGAGGAGTTCCCAAGCCAATTATACCTGCACTAATCATAATTTGCTCCTTAATCTAAGAGTATTTGCCTCTGTGACTGTGTTTATGTGAACAATTTGATTAGGTGCTTGGAATAAACTGTGTAATTATGCCATAGATATTCCTGATGCGTGCCTTGTTTTCATGCTCTAAGTTACCACTGCCCATTGTTTTAGTGCAATAGCACATGCTGCTGTTAGACCTGGAGCTCCATTGTGCTAGGTATTGTACAGGCATGCAGTAAGAGGCGGTCTCTGTCCTGGAGAGGTTATGGCTTTACTGTTGTACAACAGCCTGCTACAGTGTCTTTATAGACATTAGTACCCTTAATAGTCCCATGGGTTCCATAGTGGAAATGGCATAGCAGACCTTTTGGCCTGTGAAGGCAGTGGTGTTCCTGACTTCACCCTTGTCCGTATTCTTCCAGCATTACCAGTGCTGAGGTGTTTAGACAGAATTTTAGGACACGGTAGTTTCAAGTGTGCTTGGAACTGGGTGCTTCTGCTTTCTCAGTGAGTCCTCCTGAGGGTGGAAGTGTAAAGCCAGGCCATCCTCTCATCCCCACAGCGTGGGTTTCTGTTTTGTCAGATGTATTTTATTGCGAGCTGAATTCTTTCCCAGCTTTTGTGTGCTTCTGCAGATTCCCTTGACCTTGTGCCAATCAATGATGAATTGAACAAGTCTCCATCGAAAACACTGCAGAAGCCAGAGGAATGCCAGCCTCGCTGTGTAGTGCATGAAGTCAAAATATTTTAAGCTTAAGAGTGATGGGTATGGTTCTTCTATTTCAGTCTGCTCCTTCAGATTAAAAAGCTGCTAAAAGCATCAGCTTGTCTTGATGCATCTGCTGCTTCATGACCAATGAGTGGCATGTCCAGGACTGGAGGCTGTGGGTAGGAGGATGATATTTTGTGATAAATGTATGTGGTGGTGGTTTATGTTCAGGAAGTTGTTTTTAAAAGTCTTCTGCAGCAACTGATCAATCTGTTGGAGATGGCTGAAATAGCATCCAGCACTCCTTGACTTTGAGGAACACGGAAAGCATAAAAGGCACATAGACCTCTAACATATGCAAAGTCACTTTCTGGTTATGCCTCTTTCTTGCATTCCCCTCTGCTGTGCTGTTACTGTGTTAGATTGGCCATAACTGCAGAATATCATTCTGTAATATGTATCAGATCTCTTATTAATTCTGTAACAGTTCTTACAGTTTTGTGGCTCTATGATTAAATCTGCAAAGCATTTATATGAAAAACTATAAAGTAACAGATTACTGTTATTTTTCACTTGCCCTGCGTTCAGTTTTCAGTGTCAGAGGTTCAATGAGCCACATTCTGTGGTGATGGGAATCAATGGTGGTGGAGTTGATTGGTTTGAATTTAATGGTATGAGACTATCAGGATTTCCTGAGTAAATTGGGAGACTGGAAACATGCTTAAAGACACAGCTGGTAGAACCAGTCTGTAAAACCTTTGAAATGATGAAAAGGCATAAATATCAGGCTGCTTCCTGTCAGACTCCTGTGATCTGTCACAGCACTAGCGGTAGGAGGAGGAGAGGAGCAGAGGCTACAAAAGGTAACCCATATTTCTGGAAATGGCTGGTGGGACTTGGAACTGGTTTTAGCTCGCATGAAGCTTTGGGACTGAGGCCAAGTGCTATTTCCGGAATTTGAGGTTGACCCACAGCTGGGATTAAGGGCTTGAGTTTCATTTGGTTTAAATCTGAAGTTGAACTTAGTTGACATCCACTTAGTTGGGATTCTAGGAAATCAAAGCAAGCTTCATTGACTGACACGAGACGCAGTTTTCAAATACATTTGAGTCGTATTCCAACAACAAAATGAGAGCCCAAACTGGTGATGCTTAAGTCTGACCTCAGTTCTCTCATATCTTCTGTGTTTTGGAACCTGGGGAGGAGGGAGGCATAGAAGAGAAAAAGCTGTCTGGCAAATAGAAATTCAATTGGCTTAATGTACAGAGTATTTTGCTGCAGCCTAACTGGAGCCTCTTATTAAGAATCTGATGGCACTTCTAAACAGGGAGCGCTGCTCCCTTGGAGGGGGCAATCTCCAATCATACACCAGCATTGCTTCTGACATATTTATGACTCCAATAAAATCTCCCATCTGGTATATTTTAAAATAAAATTGAAAATTTATCACTTCCCCTTAGTTGGGTTGTCGTTCTCCCCCAGAGCAGATAGCCAGGCTGAGATTGCTGCAGCGGCAACCTGTCAGCCCACGTTAGGCTGAGGTGTGAGTTAAATTTCAATACTTTCCACATTACAGCTGTCTGGGGTGGGGAAATTGCAAGGAGAAAAGCAGAGAGTCTGTTATTTTTATTCCTTAGTCTCTCCTGGTTGGTTTTGGTTCTGTTTTGGTTAGCTTTGTTCACACCACAGTGCACCTAGGGGGGAGAAGCTACTCCCCTTTTATCTGGGTTTCCACAGCCTTTACTTTGTCAAAGGCACCTGTGAAGGGGATGAGGCAGAAACTGAGTGCTCTCTCCCTCTATGCTCTGCCATTAGGCTGGGCTGCAGGAAGAGATCCTTCTCCATATGTGTACCGGGCAAGTTTATAGCATTTATAGAGCCTGTCTTAGAGGCTGTAACTTCTGGCAGAGCAGAGCTAAAGGAGCGGTGCTGGTTCTGAATTCCCCGACCAAGGACCAAAGGAGAGGTGTGCCTGGCATTTTGTTTCTCTGAAGGTGTACAGCTGTATCTAAGAAAGTCTAGATTCCATCACAGCAGGGAGAAATGGATGTTTCTGGAAGCAGGAGCAGCACAGTGTGGATATGCCTGGCTATCCAGGCTTAGAAGCCTTTATGATGAGTTTAGGTCAAGCACTTTGAAGCAGTTTGCAATAGATGAAATGATTCACCTGCCACAGGATTGCTTTGTTTGTCCATAGCTGAAGTGGGTCTGAAATGTGAAGCAGCTGAAGCTGAGACTAGTGCTGTAGCTGCCTGCCAGAATGTGGTTCCCAGGGGATCACTGGGATGTCACATTTAGCCCGTAGTGGACAGAAAGCGTGGAATAGGGGTGACATGCGGGTAAGGTGCTTCCTGGCAAAATTGTGAGCAGATCTTTCTCAGGTGGAAGGCTGTCTCTACACCATACAGGGCCCAGGCAGGCAGCAGTGTGTTCTGCCTTATGCTTTTGATTAATGCTGGAGTCATGCCTGGCTGGCTGGCCTGGCATTGCCCACTGATGCATTTGATTAGGTGCATTTGTTTCTGTTTAGATAACCATCCGACTGTAAAATTATCAGAGGTCTTATCTGGGCAATATAGGGGAGTAAAATGCCTTTATCCTCCACCTCCTGCAATTGCTTCATTGCTTAGAGTTACTGTGGGACTTGTGACAGGTGCCCCCCCACTGTAACGCGTAGTAAGGTAGGAGAGCACAGTGGTGATTAAGATGCTTGTGTGAAGGTTGCAGTAGTTTACCCCCCCATAAGCTCAAATCCTGAGTCCCTTAATCAGGGGAAAAGAGCAGGAGCACTGCAAATGAATCTCTAAATGGTCTCGTGGCTGGTTCATGGCAGTCCTGACAGTGCTCATACATAGTTATAGGCTGGGTCTTGGGAATGCAGGTGCCTGCTCTGAAAGAAGATTGAATTCCACACATGGTTTATCAGCTATAGGTATTGAACCTATGTGAGGCCAGCTGCGACCTCAGCCCATGCTCCATGTGCTGGGCTCTGAGCTGCAGAGTCAAATGCAGCCCCCCAGTATTTTAGGCTTAATAGATGCAGCCTTCACTTGAGGCTTATGAATTCTTTTCTACGGAGCACATATAAAACTTATGCATGAGCTGTGTATTTGTGCAGTGTGCTTCTTATTGCAAAACAGTGCATTTTGTGCTCCTGTGCAATGGGCTTTTGTTCTTCTGATGTGTATTTGTGCAGGTGAACATATGGTTAAGGATCTGCCTGTGTGCATTTGAGCATGACATTAGTGTATGGATAAGTCTTCTGAGAATACTGGGTTTGTTTATGGTGCTGTGCTTCCACCAGTGTACATTTTGTACACATACAGCGCATAACTGCATGTCATTGCACTCTTGACTGTTCATTCCAGAAAACAGGAAACCAGAACAATTAAGGGTGGTTTTTGAGTGCATCAGATGTATTATTTCCTTTCTCAGCAACTGTACATTTGCTAATGTTGAATTTATTCTAAATGGATGTACAGGTACAATTCTTGATTTAGAAAATCATTGTGACGTAGAGTGAATGAATGTTTTCTTTGCATGCTCCCTTAGTACACAAGCTCTTGTTGGCTATAGAAACAAGAGGTGCTTTGCACTGAAAATAACCTGTGTCTGCCTTACGTGCTCTAAATGCGTGTTTGTGAAGGGGGGCTTATGGCATGTGTGCCCAGTGTGCAGTTCAAGTGTGGCTGATGTCTAAGAATCAGTGTGCTCACGTTGTGTCTGTGCAGGGTAAGCACATATTTCCCTGCATTTGCCAGCAGAGGTACAGGAGTGTTGAGTCTTCATATTGTTAAAATAACACAAGAGTTGTCCACATATTTCCTGATTCTTTAAAATGTCCTCCAGCTTCCATGGTTTAAATTTCGAAGTGTCTGTCCAAGTGATCTATGTCAAAACATCAGGAAGGATATTTAAGCAGTTATGTCAGTGGAATGGAACAAAGTCATGAGTTAATGCTTTTCTGATGCTGTATAAAAGGGAAAATGGTGAAGAAGAGCCACAAGTGAAATACAAAATGAAGCAGAGCAGCCAAGGTAAAGTCAGGAGGTTTGTGCTTAAATTGGAGACATCTGCAGCAGAAGAATGCACATGATGAGATTTCATTTTTATGCTTTCCTATGATCATACCATCCTGTTGCAGATCTGGGACCCTTTCGGGCCAGTCCCCAGGAACCAGGAAGGATGATGTAGCCCTCCTAACCTTGTTGCTTCCTCTTAGCTGTCCTGTCAGGTGCTTTGAAAGTGAGTCAAGGCCTTCATTATCCCACCATTTCTTTTCAATGGCATTTAAAAAGACCTGACACAGAGTAGGAATGATTGAAATGCCTGCTGCTTTTCTCTGTAATTATCCAGTTTCCTTGTTGGGACTGAAATTACTGCCCTGCAAGAGTACAATGTCCCTGTTACCACGTAAGAGGAAGCCAAACACAAACCTGCCTGGCTGCAGCTCACGCCATTGTACGTATTCACGCATTAAAATGATTTTCCTTGGCTGTACTGTGCAATACGTGACCCAGGCTACAGTGGTGGAGCTAGAAGGAGTGGTAGATGGCTGGGAAAAGGAGGCGGAAGGAGCACAGGGAAAGGAGATGGACAGAGAGAGGGGATGGCAGGAGGAAAACAATGCCAAACAATAGGACAATGTCCTGAAGACAAGGAGAGGGGAGTCACATGGCTTTGGGAACAAGGAGCTGTGAAGAACTTGGGAGGGCCAGTGCACTTGAGAGTTCTCTTGGGATGGCTCTGTCAGAACCAGGTTCATTACTGTCTCCAGCCTGCAGGGTCAGTGCACCAACCTGAGCAACAGTGCAGCTCCATGCTCTCTACCTCCATGGAAGTGGTAGTGTGCAAGTAGAGTGCTTGAAGATACTTACAAGCTGCTTCTCTCCTTTTTCCTACATGGGTCTTTTAAAATGGTAACAGTAGTACACTGAAATAAGGGAATATGGTCCCTGAACTGTAATCAGTCCTCAGACACCTTTTGTTGCAGATTGCCCAACTGAAGGCCTTGCCTGTAGCCTGTGGTAGGAACAGGAGGACAAAAGAACAAATATGGGAAAAATGAAGACTGGCTTGAAGTGAGAGGAATCAGATGATGGTTGAGGCAAAGCCTCACTCCGTTATGGTGTGCCTTCTGCAGTGTTTGCTTCTTAGAAGGTGCTCAAGGAGCATTGCAGCCATTGCCAAGGGAAATGAGATCTGGAGATAGGAGGAAACACAAAAACTGGGAACAGTAGAAGCTTTCTCAGCCATTTAGCAAAAGGCAGGAGTGTGCCAGGGATGGTGTGAGACACCAGAGGGAGCTGACAGGGATTTCTGGAGGTAGTTTTTAGCCAGCTACTGTTTTGTCTTATCCTGAAGAGTCCCCGTCTGTACCTGGACTGTAAACTCACCTCCAGATGGATGCTGGAGTGTTAGTGGATGTGCAAGGTGAGAGGAGGAGGGAAAGAACAAGAGGATTAGGCTGGAGATCAATGCAGTAAATTACTCCCATGCTCTCAGAGAGCTTGCAAGCTCTCTGTAATAAGGAAGGAGGCAGAAAGAGCTCCTGCGTGCAGCCTCTGAGGTGTGTGGGTAAATCCTGCCGCAGCCTGGGGCATTTTCATGGAGCTCAGCTGCCTGGCCCTTGCTTCCCGCTTCCCTTGGCAGCCTCTTCCCTGCCCCCTCTCCCTCCAGTTCCTTGTGACAGGCTTATAAATCCTGGGACCCCTGATGCTGGAATGTCATTTTGGCCTAGCTGGAATTGTTTATAAGCACAGAGCTCTGATGCTGTCTCCAAAGCCTCTGGAGAGCTGAGAAGGGCTATTTTTCATGTGATGCTTTTGGAGAATGCTATGGGAAAAGGTCAAGGGACAGAGTGGGAACGAGTAGGTCACATACTCATTGGTTTAGGGCACCACAACAACATTGGTTCTTTAAGATCTCAGAGCCTGCATTGTAAAAATAAGCACCTCTCATTGAGCTGCCTGGGAAAGAACAGGGCCCTGCCTGCAAGCGGATGTGCACTGCGTTCCTCTGCGTTCCTTCTCCTGCCTTGGCAGTCGCCGCGTCTCGGCAGCCCTGTGAACCGGACAGAGCCCTCAAACAGTGAGCAGCATCTTAAACAGCCTCTCTGCTTGCTGCTCTGACCTTTGTAATACAAGGAGCAGTTGTGTGAGAGCAGGGGCTAGCCTGATGCACCTGACACGAGTGGCTGTCTTTGAGTGGGGCCTGGGAGCAGCGCGGCAGGATTCCTCCATCCATCCCTGTGTCTCCGTGCTGGGTCCGTAGGCAAAAGAAGCCCAGTCCTGAGCAGCTCTTCAGCCTTTGTTTTTGCATGTTATCTTTGCTCATTTAAATTGGGGTGGGGGGAAGCAGTCTGAGAAGGATTGTCTTGTTCTCCTTTCTTCCTCCTTGATTCACACATACTAGAGATATCAGCTGGAGTGTGGGGAGTGTGCGAAGGAACAGGAAGCAGAGTGGTGAGGTAGCAAGTCATTTACATTGGAGATATAAGCTGAATGTGCATTTCCCTACACTGCTGCCATCAATCACACAGATTTCCTGTAAGCTACGGAATAGAGGAGTGGAGTTTGCTTGCTTCCCGCTTCCCCCGGGAATGGAAACACTCATTTGTTTCACTGCCTAGAAATGCTGATCTCTCAAAACATTTATTGTTTCAGAGAGACATGCCGTTCTGAGGCTGGATTTTTCAGCTTCCTCTTATCTGGTGTTCGGAAATGTCATCAGATGTCCTGCAGACCTGGAGAATTGCTCTGCTGGTGCTCTAGCTCTGTTAGGGATGTAAAGGTGCTGCTGCAGTAGTACAGAATAGCCCATGGCTGGCTGAGCAGATGCTTTACTGCAGAGCACTGGCAGATACCCTCTGTTCCCCATCAAACCGGTTGCTTTAACTTGTTTATGTGACTTGGCACCTGATCCAGTGAGGTGAGGTTTTCAGAGGCCTGTGTACTGCTGTCATTGGAAACCTTTTAGGGACTTCTGTGGGGCTTACAAATCTGCTGAGAGAAAATTACCATGGGGAATTACATGGAATAGACAGATCAGTATGTGCTGGAAGGGATGAGCACAGTAGTAGAAACAGTGTGGGACTGGGAAAGGAATAGAAAAACAGGAGGAAGGAGTAGAACAAATAGGAAAGTGAATGAAAAGTCTGTCTCTTTCTATAGCAAATAGCAGAAATGAAGTAAGGATGGAGGAATTCAGATGGCTTTGCCTGTAGTAACAGGACAAGGGGTAATGGATTAAAACTTAAAAAGAGGAAGTTTAGACTGGATATAAGGCAGAAGTTCTTTACTGTGAGGGTGGTGAGGCACTGGAATGGGTTGCCCAGGGAAGTTGTGAATGCTCCATCCCTGGCGGTGTTCAAGGCCAGGCTGGACAAACCCTTGGGTGACATGGTTTAGTGTGAGGTGTCCCTGCCCATGGCAGGGGGTTGGAACTGGATGATCTTAAGGTCCTTTCCAACCCTAACTATTCTATGAAGGGGCACAGTAGAAAATGCCCAACTGTGTATTCATTCACCTTGTGATAATGCTAAGGTCTGGTGAACTTCTATGGGTTTTAGATGGTATCTGTTCTCTGATTAAGAAACAGCTTCCTCTCATTTAACATCTCTCATTAGCCAATTTCTTGTCCTGCAGAGGAGATGCCGATTTAATTCCTGTATGGAATCACTCAGGCTATGGTCACTTTGGGACTCATAGATAACCAAAGGCATAAAATTCTTGTGTGACTTAGGCAGCCCTTGTTTGGTTCTGGCATGGTGTCTATGAAGCTTCTGTGATATGGCTGGGACTGGGATGTTGTCAGTATTCAGTGCAGTTACTATAATAAAGAGGCTGATGAGGCACCGTGTCCTTGGAAGCACAGTTGTGGGCAGGAAGCATCTCCTGGCTGTGGGGTACCAGAGCCCTGTTCCCTGGGGTGGGGTGGGGGGTGAGATCAGCAGCCTTTATGAGCTCAACCACTGGGTCTGGGCAGTCGCTCACGGGGGAGACCTGTCGGGAAAACCCAAGGGCTGGAAGGAAATGCTGCTGCTGACTCAATAGGCAGAGCTCTTCCCTCTGTTGATGTTGGAGCTGAGCCATGCAGACACATCCCTCCGTAATTACCTACTGGTTACTTATAGCCCATGTTTTGTAACCACTAGCATTCCTGTTGTCCGTGCACCCAGACGTGCGAGGCTAGAATCCATACCATGAAATCTGGTACCACAGAGATGCTCACAGCCTCCAAGAAACAAGGACATGTTTGCCTCTAGAACGAGGCATGGTTGGCCCACATGTACACAAGTCTCAGGCATGTAGAGATGTCATGACCATACAGACTGACCATGGACAGTGCTCACTGCCATGGCTCCTGTGCTCTGCTGGCCCAGGAAAGGTGGTGTGCAGGATTTCATGCACATGAAACCCCAGGAAGATGTGTCATTAACCACTCGGTTTGAGATGGGCAAGAGGAGGTGATGTGAGGTGGTAGTGGTTTGGTGCTCTGGGGAGCTTGTGAGATGGTGTAGGTAGCATGGGTGGGGGAAGCGATGAATGAGGATGGCAAAACAACATGACAGAGGGAGAAAAATCTCGGCTGTGGCCCACATTAAGCAAGAGAGACCCTTAGCGGTCACCCGGAGAAAAACAGTGGTGCTGAGTTCACTGCTGTGTGCAGGATTTCGTCTCCATTTGCTCATCTCAAACATGAAGTCATCGCGTGACTTTAGAAATAAAAAGTAACTTTGTTTTCAGGTGTGTTAACTGCAGTAAAGAGTTTCACTTCTTTTTCCCCTTAATGATCCATATTGAAATGGGAGGTGCTTTGTAAAACTGACAGATTTTCAATCCATATTGATTGCCGTATGATTTTGTGTGTTTCATTGCAATTGCTGCCTTATTCTGAGAAGTTACTACTTCAGATCTTCTTGTAAATCTATTTCCCCTCTCTTGTGCTTCCATCCAGCCACTCTGGCTACCTCTTGTCCCTTGCAGCCCTGTGCTTTTGCCTCTGATAGCTGTTCATGAGAGCAACCTCTCTGGAATTTGCTCAGGTATCAGCAGGAAAATCATCCCCGTTCCCATGCTCTTCATGGGGTTTGCTCACTGCCATCTCTGTAGTCAGGGACTGCTGCCTTCCAGGGCATCTGTTGTGGTAGCTTGATGAATGACAGAAAAGATGGGCTGGACATCATGAGGGGTGGCTCGTTTTCGGTAAGTCACTTTGGTTAAATCACTTGGAGATGTGCAAAACAAGGGTAATGGCCTGGCTCACCTTGGCAAAGAGCTCAAAGAACTCACCTGGAAAGTGTTTTCAAAGAGCTGTCCCTGTGACACTGCCTTCTCTGCCAGCTCCAGCAAAGACAGCCTCTCAAGACCCCTCTCAGCACTCTGCCAGTAAGATTTCTACTGGTCTATAGGGAGCACAGCATTTTATTGCAGGGCTCTTCCTTATTCCTCTCTCTTCCAGTGATGTTCAGTAGTAGTACACAAGTTACCACAAAATCATCATTACTATCGTTAGGTTGCTGTGTGTAATCACCACTTGGTGTGTTCATGGAGTCATCTCTTTCCTGGCTTCCACAGATCTAGAAAGCTGAGACTTCAGCCCGAATTCCCTTCCACATTGTATTTATTGTTATCTACCAGTGCTATAAGTCAGTTTTTCTGAGGTCATGAGCTGTTAGATCAAGAAAAGCTGCAACTGATGCTGCATACAAACAGGTGATGTACAGATAAGCTTAGAACCACCATGGGATCCCCAACACCTTCTCTGTAGTTGGGTAAAGGATTCCAGCAGAGACCAGACCTTGAAAGTTAGTGTCTTGGTCACTGTTAGACCTCTTCACAGAACCTACTGCCTTTGTGTCTGTAGGAGACAATGAGTGTAAAGCAAGTGGTGGTGGTTTCCTTAAGGCCCCCCTCCACTGCTCCTTTCTTGGTATGCTGCTGACACAGATCTTCCTCTTACTCATTCAGTGCATCTGCTCATATAAACCAGGCTGCGTAGGGTTTGCTCAAGCTGAGCTTGCGTATGGTAACAGAAGCAACACCCAAAAGCATATTCATGGGCTGAGAGGAGTCATCAGTATGCAAAGTGAAGCCTGACTTCAGCAGCTCCACAGGTGACCCACAGAAATTAGTGACTAAGTGAAGATGTGCCTGTAGTTAAAGGTCAAATCAACTGATATAGGAAATTGCAGGGATATTTTAGAGAGTTAGTGGTCGAACAGGAGGCTTTCCTATTCAGTCTGCCCATGTATCATTATTATTGGCTTATATACTCCGTATGAACCTACCTATTTATCTCTGTGTGCTAAAGGCACTGCACTCAGATTCAATATCACAGAAGACAAACTGACTTGCAATGTGAATTACCACTTTTTGTTCTACTCGAGCCTCCAGGACAAGCTGCTTTGTCTTCACTCCTGCTTTAATCCCAGTTTACTAACTTGGGTTAGTCAGCCTGCACGTAGTTTCTTTTTCCTGTTCTTAAACTCATCTCTGTGTAACCAGAAGGAATTAAACATGGGTATGAAGGCCTCTGTGGTTAGGTTTCAGGAAGCTGCAGCGTGCTGAGTCGGAACTGGTTAGAGGGAGCCGTGTAGGAAGCTGGCAAATGGATGGACAGCCCTGAGGATGTCCAGTGAGTCTGTGCATGCTTCCAGCCTGTTGTTGTTGTAATGAAAACATAGTCACACAAAGTGTTTGTATGATGGCTTGTTATGCCACGCTGCATGCCTGGAGAAGGGAGTTAATTGGTCAGAAAGACAGGTATGGATGAATTTTTGTCTAACTTGTGAAACACAGATGCGATCCTTGGCAGGGTGTTCTTCCTCCCAGCTTTCTGTGTGGCAGACCTCCCAGAATGCACCGCCTGGCACATTACTAATACCATTCTGTGTTCTTGGCTGTTCCCCATGGCTTAGGGGCTCTAGCACAGTCCCAGATCTTCCCCAGAGCGCTAATGCAAGCAGGGCTTAAGAGGCTTGGGCAAGGCCAATGCGATTCAAGAGAAAGCTGAAGTGCTCCCCAGGCCTGACAAAATAACTGTGGTGAGGTTCAAAGTTACATTGCAGGGGAGGCAGGGTTCTGTGGAGCCTGGGGGGGGCTAATCAATGTACATTCATCATTAATTTATGCATGTAAGGGGGTTTTGGAGTAGAGTTGTCATGCTGGTTTTGATAATGCTAACTCCATCCACCCTGCCAGCTGCTGCGATGTCGTGGTAGTTTGTGTTGCTGCATGCAGAATTATGGTGCTTTTGTGGGAATATTATGTTCCCTGAATAGAGCCCCACAGAGCAATTTGCTTCATCCTTACAAACCCATGCAAATAACTGGCAGTGCCTTACAAATACAAAACAATTGAGAAAATAAATGTATTATACTGTACATCTGTGACAAAACAATGCTTTCGTGTACAAAGAGAGAAATGTGTTTGTTTAACTTACAGTCTCCCATTTGGAAATAAATACATTCATTTAAATCAAAATGGGACCTTCTTCACTATTACAGTATTTTGCATGCCAGATGTAAGAAATATGCTGCTTGAAGAGCAGACTAAAGACTTGGAGTGGTTGATAGTACCCAAAGCACGCATGTGCTGGCTTCTTCTAGACACTATTTCTCTTCCTGCAGGGTTCCTCTGCACTGGAGTGGGAATCTCCTGGCTTTGCATGTGAGGGATGGACATATAAGAGGTTTGGGAGTGTGCTTCACCCTTGTGTGGCAGCCTGATGTGCTGTGCACAGAGGAGAGCCTGTGTCTCACCTGGTGGCGCTCAGAAGAGGGTGCAATCAGTTGCCAAGCATCACAGCTTGGCATTGCTATGGCCAAAAGGCAGATTCCCTGCAGGAGTTGAAGCAGCCCAAAAGATGCTTGATCTTTCCAGGCTTTGTGATAAGCATTAGTTGCATTTACATGCAGCAGTAGAAGTGTTAGCTGGGGGAGGCAAAATCAATACAATACAGGTTGAACGTTCCAATATTTGTTTTTAGATGTTCCCCATCTTGTAATTTTCATCTTTTTAAATGGCTGAGCTCTTGTAATGGAAGTTTGCTGCAGTTCAGTTTACACAGAAGCTTAACATCAGCAGCCAAGTTTGTTCTGGGAGTTAACATTTGCATTTTTGAAAGCAGCAGCATAATCCACGGCAAAACCGGAGGAGAATGGCCTTCAATACAGCACATCACAGCTGCCTGCTGATAGGTGTGAACGTCCTCAACAAGATGCTGAAATTTGATGTGGGTAGTTTTCCAAGGCTCTGCAGACTTAATTGGACAAAACTGAAGATCATTGCTACCAGTAGTAGGAGTTGCAAACAGCAATTCTACTCTGACAAGAGCATTAGAAGGAAAAATAGCAAGAAAAAAACAGCAGTTACATCTGTGCTTTTCTAACCTGACTTTTTAATAATAATCATCATGTTCAGACCAATGGAAATAACTGCTCATATTATAGATAAGAAGGAAAGAGTGGAGTTTTGGCCTGTGCAGGCTGACACACACTGTCATGTAGTGGTATTTTTCATGCGTATCGTCAGGTCTGTGCATGTGATAGTATTTGTGTGTTAGCAGCTGGAGGGCCACAAATGCTGAGAATCACAATTCAGCAAGTCTAGCATTAATAAATACTCTTCAGTTCAGCTTGAAAGCATCATGCTCTGCATCTGAAGTGTTCTATCCATCTTGTTGTTATATCCAGCCAGGCAGAGGACTGGTTATGTGATACCCCCAGGAAACGTGTCACGTTTCTGAAAGCCAGCACCTCTGTATTGACTGATTGACCAGCAGGGCGATGCAGCAAAAGTAGTTTGGCCTAGCTCAGTTTTTCCTCTGGATTGATTAATCAAATACTTGAAATAATTGCTGTAGTTGTGATTAATGTCAACTGCATAACTAATTACCCAGGTGGTTAAAATGACTCTTTCTGCTAAAAATTCCCCAGCTGTCAATGAGTTAATTATTTACTTTGCTCACCCCTCTCACCTTGTTGTGCTTGTAAATGCATGGAAATATTGATCTTGGAACCGAGTTTGGTGTTACCCATGTTGCATCAGTTTCATTAGGGGTTTCATTGTAGCCCTATGTGCTCCTTTGACCAAGCACGTGCTCTTTCTGCTTTGCTTTTGTGTAAATTTGGAGCATGGGGCTGAGAGGGACCATTGGGATATAACTGACGTGCAGGGTTTGTAGGACTTCGCTGCATTAGCACCGTTACTACTCAGCCTAAACCACTGCTGGCTCCTTGCAGCAGTGCCTTCTTGACCACATCTTGGTAGCAGAATCTACCACCCAGTGGCTGTTACTGTTAAAACAATCTTCTGTTTCCTCAGTGAGCTGTTTCCTTCCATCAGCTTCAAGTCACATCTTATTTTGACATGTTCTCGGTCTGTGAGTACATTTCCCCCACATGCACATGTACAAACCATGCTTTAATTACATCCCTGGTTGCTCTAACAGCTTTCTCCACCGTGACAACACAGTGTCAGAAGGCTGATGCAGAGGAGGCATCACAGTGTTCCCTCTGTGTTTGGGGTGACTTGACATAGAACACTGGTCTGTGTCTTACTGTATCCCTTTCATAGAATCATTACCTTCCCTAGCACCAAGGTCAGGCTGACAGGGCTGTAGTTCCTTGGCTCCTCCTTCTGGCCCTTCTTATGGATGAGCATCGCATTTACTCACTTGCATTCACCTGGGACCTCCCTGGTGAGCCAGGACTGCTGATAAATGATGGAAAGTAGCTCCATGAGCACTTCTGCCAGCTCCGTCAGCACCCTTGTGTGGATCCCATCTGGCCTCATAGACCTGTGTTTATATAAGGGGAGTAGTAGGTTGCTGACCATTTCCCCATGGATTCTGGGGGCTTCATTCTGTTTCCTGTCCTTGTCTGCCAGCTCAGGGGGCTTGGGTACCTGCAGAACACCCGGGTTTACTATTAAAGACTGAAACAAAGAAAGCATTAAGTACATCAACCTTCTCTTCATCCTTTGTCACTGTGTTTCCCCCTGCATCCAATAAGGCTGGCGATTCTCTTTCTTTAGCCCTCCTTTTGTTGCTAACATACTTATAGAAACATTATCTATTGTCTTTTATGGCAGTAGCCAGATTCAGTTCTAGCAGGGCTTTGACCCTTCTCACTTTCTCCCTGCATAACCTCCTCCTTGTAGTCTTCCTGAGTTGCTTGCCCCTTCTTCTAAAGATCAGCAGCTCTTTCTTTCCCAAGTTCCAGCCACAGCTCTCTGTTCACCCAGGCTTGTCTTCCTCACCACTTCATCTTTTGGTATATGGGGGCAGCCTGCTCCTACACCTTTAGGATGTTTTTAGCAGGGGATGATTAGACCTGCAGCCTTGGAATGGGCATGGCTGGGGCTACTGAAGCAAGAAGCTATTTGTCATGGGTCTCAGTGGCTTCTGGTACTCAGTTCCATGACTCTGTAAGTGCTGAGTGCCAGGCGGGAGCTAGCAAAGTCTGCAGTGCCTGTGAACATGACTGGTGCCAGGTTGGATGTGCAAGACCTGTTGCAGTGGCTGTGCTCTAATGACCCAGTTCTGATGTGGTCGATGCCATCATGGGAGCTTGGCTGCAGCTCAGTCACTTTAAAAGTTGATATGTCTTATTGTAGTTTCTGAACGTGGCTGTATTTTCTGGCAGCTGGATAAAATAGCTTTGAGAAAGAATAGCAGCTTATAAGTGAACATTTTTGATGTCAACATTCACTCCAGGCTACTACAAGCTAATCGGTTTAAATTCCTACTTGGCAAGTGAAATTCCTGTCTTGCTGGCCTTTCTTTTTAGCCCAATTCTCATAACTGCTATTTGTCTTTCACTTCCTTTCCTTCTAATGTGCCTGGTGCAAGAGATGTGTGGTTGCTGAGGTGTAGGATCTGGTGTGGTTTTGAAGGTACCCATGCTTGAGCCTCTCTCCTTTTTATAGGATCTGTCTTATAGGAGTGGAGGAGGGAAAAGAATGTAAAAGCTGGTGAAGCTTTAGCCCCTGCCTTCAGCACAGTTCAGCTGATGAAACCCAGCAGTCATTGCTCTCAGCAAGGGACCCGATTCCAGCCGTCATGCTTGGACTGGGACAGGTGGGTAGTGAAAATCCATGGGGGAGCCATTACGGGCCATTCCAAGTGAATGAAAAAGGAAAGAAGCAAAGCTGCTTGTGAATAGGGAGAATCAGGAGAGCAAGAGGTAGAGGGGCTGATGAAATAAGGCTGTCTTTAACTGTGAATAAGTAACAGCATCACAGGAGGCATTCAGGGCAGCAATTCTGGGGGGATAAAATGAAGGTTAAAGAATTACATTCAGGATTAGGAGAATCGGAATCCCTAAGGTGTACTCAGTGAATGCTAGAGTTAAAGGGAAAGGCAAAACTGGGTGTGTCTGGAGTAATGTCTAGTAATTAGATGTATGATGCATATGTGTATGACACACTATATCATCTTTTAACACCTGTGCATATGCTATCTATTACATGTACATATATCATGTACATTATACGCATTTATTAGCAGATTAGGTGTTACAATATATGCAGACTAATTCCTGGGATTTATGGAGGTGTTAGAAGTTACTGTGCCAAGAAAAGGGTTTCCTCTGGCAGCTCTTTACTCAGGCTTTTCTGTTCCTCTGAGCAACTCGCTGTGAATGCAGCCTTTGCTGAGGCTGTAGGTTTGACTGGAGCTCCTCCTGCCTTCCCTTGAACGTTCAGGATGGTGCAGACTGTTTGAGCACGCAATGCAGATGCTGGTGAATGAATGAAGTGGAAAAGCAAGAACGAGGGAGCTTGTCTTTTTCATCCTTTTCAGAAAGCAGAGGAAGGCATTAGCAGCCTCCAGAGGGAGTTTCTCTTCTCAGCTGGTCCCTAGGCATGGGGAGCTGATGCCTCAGGGAATCTCTTGACGTATGAGCCTATTTTACTCAGTACTGTCATGATCCTTCAGAGGGTATTTGTTTCCTTTTTGGTTTTAAAAGATTGGGTTCACTGTATGCTAATTTTGTATGAGGGCATCAAACCTTGCAGAGGAATCAATGCACCAGAACAAACTCACTTGCAGCTCTGCTAGGAGCCTGTACAGCACTCTGCATACCAGCCCTGAGCTCTGAAGTGAACTTCCCCATCAGGTCTGAGACTGATCAGCTCTAACCACACAGCCACATGTTTGGTGTGAGGACCAAAGAACACAGGCATTCCTTCCCACTTCTAGATCCCTATCAGGTCTGCTTTGTAAGGGCTGACTGAGTTGTTTTGTGAATCTCGGCAATAAAAACGTGTCCACATTCACCCGAATAATGGCAAGAAAAGGTGAGAGCACGAAATGATTATGCGGGTGAAAGAAAGGAAGACTAGTGAAGTCTGAGAGCTGTGGGCTGGTGAGCAATGGGCCTTGTGGAGCAGAACGAAATGCATTATTATTTTTAATGAAAATTCAGAAAAGGCTTTGTAGACGTGCTGGGCAGAGGATGAGTAGAGAAACTGCTAATTCTATTTCATAAAGATGGTGGGAGGGAGACTGCCTTTGTTCCATAGCTCAGGCAAACGGATGTGGCAGCTGGAAAGGACTGTCTGGCAAGGGATGGGAGGCATCTCACGTGAGGATTGCACCTCACACCTGCCAGTTTTTCTTCCCACTTGTGCCACAGAAGTCCATGGTGCTGGTGGGAAGCTCTGAGCTCCCTGCGGAGGGAAGGAGATGGCTCAGGAATTTCAGTGAGGTGCCAATGCCCCGCTGGCTTCAGCCTCAGACCTGGTCACACTGCCTGTCTTCTCTGGCTTACTTGGACTCTAAGCAGTCTTTCTGTCCCAGGCCGTGCTCCATCTCACATCCTGCCAGTATGCTTGAGGCTTTCTGCTCTCACCAAACTTCGTGCATGTGGGATTGGATATAAAAATAAAAGGGTCTCTGGAAACCAAGAGCTGAACTGTTAATGACATTTGCTCTGGGAGCATTAAAGCAGGAATTGCTGCATAGCAGTTTTGCCATGAGACCCAAATCTGTTTGGAGGTGTTCTATATAAGTAGGCTAACTGTTTCTTCCAAATTACAGCTAGCTAAAGCTATGCTTAGCTTCGTGCTCATGAGCTACAGGGAGGGATCTTTGTGTTGGTTCTGATGCCATCTCCAGGGAGCAGCAGTCTTGAGGCTCTCACAGATGCTGAGGTCCTCTCCTCCTTTCTTCTGGGTTGGGTACCTAAAGCTCAGTTTGAAAAAGGACAATGATCTGGCTAAGGGTATGTGATGGTGGTGTAATACCCATTGTGTTCAGTGCTCCTTACAGAAATGGTCCCTATCTCCTATTCCAGAGGCTGCTAGAGAGTATGACACAGATTTTAGAAGAATATATAATTAAAAAACTCAGTCTGTGTCCATGGGGAAAGCATTCCCAAGAAAAGCATTTGCTGAGAAAGAGCATGTTCTCTGCTTCAGGCAGAGTCAGAAGTAATTAAACATGCTGGTGAAGCTCTGGGAGAGGGCACTCTTTGGGTAAGAGGCTGATCTCTTGGGTAAGAATCTCAAACCTGAGAATAAATGGTTCCAAGAGAGGTGGTTGGTGACATTCTGCTATGGCGATGAAGGCACTGGAGGTGGTTTTACCCTTTTACTGCCTGAAGGCAGGGACAAGTGGCACTGGTGCTAACTCACTCTTGAATTTGCAGGCAAAAAAGCTTGACTCAAGGCAGTGAGTTATTGAGATGACCAGCAAAGAGTGAGTTAAGGAATCAGAGATGTATCAGACATCATCTGGATGAAGGTAGAAGCTTAGAAGGAGCACAGCTGGACCGAGCCTGCAGTTCTGTGTGTCAGATCTGAGGTAAAATGCAGCTTGTTGATATGATCCAGTTCAGTTTCAGGAGCCAATATGTGATTGTGAGAATGAAAGAGAGTGCAAATACAGGGTTGAAAGACAAATCTAATGCCAATTTAGCTTTTATGCTGCAGTTTTTCTCTGTATCACAAGGATGGATGCATACCATTCTCCTGTTTTTTGAAGGCCTTAGTGCTGGTGGTGAGTTGTTGGGGAGTGAGATTTTAAAGTGTGAATTCCATGCACAGATTCTCCAGGGGCCTGCACAACACCTACCCAAGGCAGCTTCTGAGGCTGAGGGCTGGCTAAGCACCTAATGTAGATTGAGGTGGTGTTTATGGTCTGTGATGGCTGGTGGGTTGTTATTTCTAGGGGATTTAACCACCCTGGATGCATAGCACAAGCTTCTCTAGCCTGAAGTTGTACTACACATTGTGGAGATGCTGAGGGCACCTGAACCACTGCCTAAGTTCCCTGTGCACAGCTGCTGGCCAGCCAGATGGTGCAGGAGCAGGGCAGGACCACTCTCACCTGATGAGAAATCAGTAACAAATAATGTGTCTCAGGCTGCACTTGGTCACTTGTGCCAAGTCCTCTTCTACTGCAAGGTACCTGTGCCAGGATGGGCTGGACAGTCTGTTGGGTTACATATTGCCATTTTCCTTCTCTGTGCCTGTGTAAATACTGGGCATTCAGCCTGACCTTCACCTGGCACTTTAAGGGACAGTCTGAGCAGTGCCAGGGTCTTCGTGACTGATGCTCTGTGCCCTGGTACAAAAACCAGGAGCATTTGCTTTTCACAGCTCAAGCTGCATGTTGAGATGACAGGGCCAGGGCTCGCCTACCCTAAAGCCCACAGACATGAAGCGTTTGCTTTGTAATGGCCAGTGCCCAAGGCCTGATTCCTATGCAGGGTCTGTAGAGAGGGGGAAGCAAGAACAAAAAGAGAAAGAGGGGTTAGGATTTGCTTTCTCCATGGCAGTTCATTCTTACCCTTTGTGCGTGTGCTTGCGGAATGCAGGGATGGAGGGGATGCCACTGCTTCATTCAGTGCTCCAGAGGACTAATGGACGTTGACAACTGCAGCACAACATGGAAACTATTAAAAAGGGAGGACTGATTAAAGCCTCAACCATCCCAGCATTCCCCTGGGCTATTAACCCCGTGTTGGAGCTGAGCAGCCTCGCACTGCCTCCTCCCAGTCTGCACAATTAACATCTCGTGTCACTAATTGATTCCTGTGGTGCTCACAGGACAATTAGAATTTAAATTGCCTTTTACAAAGGTCATGAAAACATGATAAAAGACGAATCTATTAGAAAGGATCACTCAGGAGTCTCTCTCCTTTTCTGCAGCACTGGCTCTTGGTTATCATGCAGACACAAGTGAGGGGAGCTAGGAGAGCAGTTCATGCCTTGGGTTCATTTCTTGATTGTAGTTCATGGCAGAGGCTCAGCTCCGTGTGGCTTGTGAATATTCTTGCACTGAAGATGGCATTTAATTTTTGTATGCCTCTTTCAGAAGGGTTTTGTGTCTCTATGTGCTATCCCCTCTCTGTCTTTCCTGATAAATGTTGAAATAGCTGGCTTTGCATTTCAGTCTTGAATTCACTGTGGGGAGAAGGGCAGGGCTGTTTGTAATGGAGGGTGAAAGATTGCCTTCACAGGGCAAAGCTGTCATAGTACCAGCCTGTCTTCATTCCCAAAGGGTGGAGTAATGAATGAAAACCTGACACAACTCCCTGGAAACCAAAGGCTGTGAGGGAAGAGGCAGCTGGAGCTCTGTCTGCATAAGGATGCATATAAGGATCTGAGTACATGGTTCAATCACTCTAGCTATCTGTAATGTAGTCCTCAATAAAGAGGTCCTAGAAGAGAATGCATGAGCACAAACATGTGAAAGCATTGCTTCTAAGCCCACCCTTGCAGTTTTCCCATCTGGAGCTGATACCTCTAGGAATGGCATTCAGCCTGGAGAAGAGAAGGCTGTGTGGAGACCTCATAGCAGCCTTCCAGTATCTGAAGGGGGGCTATAGGGATGCTGGGGATGGACTCTTCATTAGGGACTGTAGTGACAGGACAAGGGGTAACGGGTTCTAACTTAAACAGGGGAAGCTTAGATTGGATATAAGAAAGAAATTCTTCACTGTAAGGGTGGTGAGGCACTGAAATGGGTTGCCCAGGGAGGTTGTGAATGCTCCATCCCTGGCGGTGTTCAAGGCCAGGCTGGACAAAGCCTTGGGTGGCATGGCTTAGTGGGACGTGTCTCTGCTCATGGCAGGGCGGTTGGAACTGGATGATCTTAAGGTCCTTTCCAACCCTAACTATTCTATGATTCTATGACTTTAGAAACCTATGGAACTCCTCTGTGAAACCATCACATCTGAGCTGGGTGCAAACCCTGGATACAGGTGCCTGTCATATCATGGCTTGACAAGCTGTCTGAGTTCTGCCTCCAAAGTAGGATATGGGTGTTCAGAGCGAGCTCCAAACTGGGAGCTGGTATTTTGCTGGCAAATGGGAATATTCTGAGTTGTTACAGTTATGGTAACACTCCTTCCTCTCTGTCACCCTCATACCTCAACAGTGGGAAGGGAATTAAAACCTTGTGTGTCAGGTCTAAGGTAATGTCTTGTCATTCCAGTAAATCAGCCTGGAATGGATCTTGGCAGGTTACTTATTTTATCTACCTTCTCCAAGGCAGGATAAGGTCTACCTGTAATCTGTTATCCAGGAAACCTTTTGTGCAGGTTCCTTTGTGATCCAGTGAGGACTGGCATGGGGGTTAGATTACCCCTTGTAGGATCTGGCGTATCACACCTGGTTCTGCCTCAGAGACATTGCTGTAGACTAGCTGTATTTCAGGTCTGGATGCAGGGAAAAGCAAGCTTAAACCCTGCAGTTTAGTTGTTTCTCTTCTGTCATATGTCCCAGGTGTGGGTTTTGACAGGGAAAACAAAGTCTGAGAGCCACTGCTGTGGTCCAGAGCCAGCCTTCTGTAGCTACACCAATATTTCATGCTCAGAGAGAAAATCTAGCCAGAATACCCAGCTGCCCATCCCATCCTGCCCCAGTGGCATCCCATGAGGAAGCAAGCCGGCTGGCTATTTGAGGAAGTCGTGTCCTTTCCAAGTCCTGCCTTTGACTTCTTGCTATTCTGGTTATTGAAATTGATTTTGCACTCCAGGCATGGGATTTTCCATTGCCAAGTTTAATGTTGGAGATAATAGAAATTATGTTTCCACTAGCGCATAAATCTCAGGGCTGTTTGTGCTCAGATGACTGGACAGTAAGTACAGGTGGAAATTGCTCCTGTGACTGTTTCAGTAAAGTGTATTATTGTTTAAGGGTTTATAAAGTGTGTTTAACCGGTTTACACATTTCTAGCAGCCACTGGGTAGGTGATTATGGGGTTTATTTTAGGAGAATAAATCTAAACCTCTAAGCAAAGCATCTAATTTCTCCTCTTGGCCGTGTGGTAAATCAGTTGGCTTTGGATGTTGGCCAGAGTGAGCAGCACGACCACCCGGCAGTTGTGCCGTACCCCTCGGCTGTGCTCACTCTGCAGGTCTGTGCTTGGAGAAGCCAGCCTGTGCCACAGATCACAAGGATCTCTGCTCTCACACACCTCCTCATGCGGGGCAAGCGTCAGGCTTTGTACTGGCTGCAGCACAGGCTGGTCTGCTCTAAATCATTAGTCAGTGCGCATAGGACCTGGCTTTGAAAAGCTTGGGAAAGAACAAGCAAAGGTGAGTCTCTTGAGCTTTAAGAGCAAAACAGTCTGAGAAGGTTTCTCAGCTCCCAAGAGCTAATGGAGATCATGGCATTAGTGTCAGGCCCACAGAGATCAGTTACTGAATTGTGGCCTGAAGGCACTGTAGCCTTTGGGGTCCCCGTGTCCTAACCCACCAGTTTTTCTGCTCCCAGGAGGAAGAGGGACTTTGCTGTTCCTTTTCAGGGTTCATGAGAGAATCTCCCACTCTACAAGCATAAAGGAGTGGGAGGACGAGCTCTGGAGGATGGAGGGGCTAGACCATGCATCCACTTCAGAATCTGCTCAGCTCTGCAGTCCTCACCTGGGCGACAGTCCTGTGATCCGAAGGCCTTGATCAGCTTCTCAGCCAGCTCTGTGTAACCCGGCCAGCTGGCTGCCAACCAGCCCTGCTGCCATCTGCTACCCTGCGCCTCTGTCGTGTCTGGGACCTGGATGCCAAAGATGCTGCTGTTCTTCCTTCCTGAGGGAAGCCCAGACCCCGATAACTCAGGTGTTCTCCAGGCAATATTCTTCCTGCAACTAAGTGCCAGCCTCGCAGAGCCAGGGCATGCTGTGTGGTGATTAGAGCACTGCAATGAGTGAATGTATGCAAGACACTTCTCCTGCGGCTTCCTGCCTGCCTTGAACCCGTGTTCTTTTATGCTTCGCACGTCTCGTGTCCTTGGCTCAAGGAATATCATTAGTGTGTGTTAGGTAGTGTCCAGCATGGTGAAGCCTCAGCCTAGGTGTTTTAGGGTATTGCTGGACAGTTAAAAATGATGGACTTACCTTATTTTTGCGCTCGCATGCGTTTGGCCATGTTGCTTTTCCAGATTACATTGCTTCCCTCCCAGAGAGCTTAACTTCAGCTGGGAGCAAAGGGGCTCAATTTATCTCTTCCTTACCTCGCAGGGGTTTGGTGAAGCTCAGCTAGCAAAAACTTGTAAATTGCTTGGAGATCATTAGAGGAAAAGTGCTGTAGAAGAGCAAAGTATTATTTATTAATGTGCCTCTGTCTTACAGTGCCATAAATATCAGGGTTTTAATTGCGCAGACTTGTAATCTGAGTAGCTTCCTGGATCTTTGCTTTTCCTTTTGGTTTTTTCCCTTTGATTGCCCTGGTAAATAATTTCATGGAGCAGTCACTGCACAAAGCCATGCAGGAGTGGTGTTTAAAAGCCAAGTCTGTCACGGATAGAAGGCAACAGGATGCCACAGTATGACTTTCGGCTTCCCTTTGGCTGCTCTAATCTCTGCTGCCTCAGTCTTATCCTCTGCATCTAAACTTGCTTTTCCTCTGTCCTCATTTAAAATCTCACCTCTGCTTGCGATGGGAGTGTGTGAATCAGCATTACAATGCTGAGCAGAGATCTTACACTGTGAGAGGGTCTGGGTCACTGCAGCAACTCTGGCCATGCACACTTTCAATTCGCAATATACCCGCTTTGGGGCGGGACTTGAACAATGCGGCTGAAGGGCAGAGGAGGGAGAAAATCCTTCCTCTCATCCCACTAACTCCACTTGGCAGGGGACATGGGAGCTGGCAGCGGCTGAGGGGCTGCACAGCCTGCCCAGCTCTCCAGGCCATGGTGACAGCTCCTTCTCTTGCAGCCTGTTTAAAGCAGGGTGTGAGGTGACTGTAGTTGCTCCAGGAGGAGTCTGAGCACTCAAGAGACAGTTAAATCTCTCTTGTGGAAGTGCTGAAGTCAGGGTTTTAACCTGCATCCGAGAGCTGTCTCCAGCCGGGTGATATTAGGGGTGTATCAGTTGCCATCTGGCCCATCCCAGCGGTATTGGGCTGGGATCTTTCAGGTGCTTATCTCTGAGACTGGGAGAATGCAGCAAGCCTGGTATTGCAACAGACTGATCTGCAGAGGCTGATGTCAATGCTGTGCCTGGTGGGATGGTATCAAGTGATCCAAAGAATGACGTCCAATGCTGTGGTGTGTGGGCTTAAACCCAAACCCTTTGTGCAGCATTTCTAGTGTGCAATGAGGAAATTCCTTTCCTCTTTCTCTCAGTCTCCCTCTCTCCGCCTGTTTTGTTTTTAATTGCCTCAAAAGCATGGCAAGGCTCAGTCTGCTCCTGGTTTCCCAAGTGGATGGGCAGCCAGCTGCTTGATCGAGCATTTCTAAGCTCTGGGATAGGCTGTTCTAATACATTGTACATAGGCCTCTGAGATTACCCTGTTTCATACAAAATTCAGCAGAAGCAGCAGCAATTGTGTGTGTTTCTATTCCTTCCCAGCTCTGGCAGATCATCACCAGCTTTTATAATGTTTGCACTGGCTGTCAGTGAAATATAGAAACGATCTGAAGGCTTTGCTTTCTTCTGGGAATAGATATGAATAGCACAATGCTCTGCCCTCCACGTCTCCCACACCGCTCATACTCCCTGCTCCATCTCAAGCTTGCTGTAGGATTCTGATGATTGCAACGTAACCATCTGATATCACACCCAAGGAGATAAAATCTCATATACATCAGTATTGCAAGGAAACCTTTGGGTAGAGTGAAGAGTATGTCTCCAGACAGTCCTGTGGTATTATACCTCATGTGTGGTTATCAGGCAAGCTCTCTCTGGTCATCACAAAGGCATGGAGAAGGGAAGAATATCTGCAGTTGTGACCTTCCTGCTGAGACCATCACTGAAATCCGTAGTCTCCAAGGGGTTGGCGGCAGAACTTCAATCTACATCCAACTTATCCCCCAGTTGTAACCATCTGCCTTTTTTTGCTGCCTCAGACAGTCTTAGTCTCATTCAATTAGCAGCATTCCCCCAGGGACACAATTACACTACCTGAGAGAAGAAGGGGAACAAATGGTCTGTGCTTCAAGGGAGGAGAAGGAATGTCAGGTCCTCATTCAAGCACGGTGGCAGACTGGCCTTTCCTCATGAGAGAGCTCTAACACGTTTTAAGAGAGGAAGTCACTCATCTGCTGCTGCTGAGACAAGCATCACTTCCTGGGGCTCCAGGGGTAAGCGTGAATGCATCTGCAAACGCTGAGGGCCAGGGTATGTGTGCCAGGGAAAGATCTCCAGTAATGATTGCCCATTACATGGGCAACATCAATCAGGACAAGCCCTAGTCCCTTTAGCTATGCCAACAATCTTCAGTGGCAGTGATTCACACAGTTTTGTTTCAGATATGTGGTCGATCTTGAAAAGATGCATTTTAAATATAAAAGGTCTTTAAAGAGCTGTGTTTGTGCTTCCAGAAAGGAGATCCACGTTTCAAAGGTGTAGATGAAACAACATCAAAGTGAAAAGTGAAGAAAACAGCACCTTTTTTGACTCTGAAGATCCAAGAAGTATTTTGAAGCCTAGAGAAGAGCTTTGCAACAGGAAATGTGCTTTCCTCATGCATTTTGGCTGAGATTTCCAAAGATCTTTGCAACATGACCACAAGCTGGAGCTTGGGGAGAGAGTGGTGGTGGACTGGATGTGGAGGAGCCTCAGCAATTACAGTGCTGCTGCGTTCACTGGGCAAGCTTTGGTGTTGCAGGAGGGAGATGGAACATGGGTAGCAAGAGAAGAAGTTGGTATTCACAAGGATGCCCTCAGCAGCATCTGTAAAGCCAGGGACAGTGACTGGACTTGGCCTGGGCTTTACTGAGGATGTGTGTAGAATTCAAGAGTTAACTGAATTCATACACTGAACAAGCCCTGATGAACACCTGAATCCTGTTGCAGCTCAAGATCCTTTGCCAAAGCAGTGATCTCTGTGCCTGTGGGATGGCTTCCGGCCTTGCCTGGTGCTGAAGAGGTGGAGATGGAGACTGGTTGTGCTAGGGCCTTGCTCACGCAATGCTTGCTAAAGTCACAGAGTTAATGCCTAGTAAGAGAGCTGGTATAGACTGTCAGCAGTGATACCACCCTGTCCTGCCCAGCCCAGCTCTGAGCAAGCCTGGGCTCTCAAAAGCATCTGCATGATCAGGCTGTAGTAACTTAGGACTCCTGCTTGCTTGTTTCTGTTGCCTGCCCTTCATCTGGGGGCTGGTAACTGATGTCTTTAGCAAAGGGACTTTGAAGTTATTATGAGGCTTTTTAAGGTAACGGGGTGGACTGCATGGTGAAGCCTACCAGGAGTGCTCAAACAGCCATCTCTGATCTCAACTGGTTCATAGAAGTCAAGAGGCAGTAATTTTATGAGGGTTCTTGGAAAAAGTATTGGGATTGCTGCACTTTGCTATTGCTGGCAGAAGACCTATGGGCAGGCTGAGGAGCCTGGTGGTAAGAGCATGCTGCCTGGACTAAGGAGTCTACCAGCATTCAAACTGTGGCTGAATTTCATTCCAGCCCCTAGAATATAGCTTGGTTTGGGACTCCATGCTGCTGGCATACTCATATTTATGACTGGAATTAATTGGATTCATGTCAAAGACCAGATGGAATAAGGTAAGAGGGAGAGGGAGGGGAGGGTCTGTGGTACAGATGTGGTTCTCTTAGGTTTGAAGAGCTCAGCAAGCCCCTGTGGTTGCTGCTGCTGTGTTCAGGAGCAGTGAAACAGTTAAGGTGCATTGGCCAGGCTGCTTTAGAAATCCAATATGGGAATAACAGGGGCTCTTAAGACTGGGGCTAAATTGTAATGACAGGCATATGTGGACAAAGCCGGTGGGGAAACTTTAATTTCACCGGTGCTCAGGAATGGAGAAGCAATGAAAGCTGGCACCTGGTTCTGTTTCCACTTACGAAGCACCCATCTGCCTTTTTAAAATTCAATTTCTGGGAATGGTGAGTAAGGCTGGGCCAGTTCTTTGCTATTAGACCCATGCCATTAGCATCCCAGCGCTTCACTGTATCGATAGCATGCGCTGAGCCAGGACCATCTCTCAGGCAGGATTGGCAGAAATTGATATTAATAAATGGATGTAATATTCTTAAATTTGTATTCCTTCCCAGGACTCGCAGCGACCCCAAAGGGCACAAGAAATAATAAGTAAAGGCCTAATTCATTATTTATAACCAGGCAAACCAGGGAAGTAAATCTGGGAGATTACCTGGATAATCCAGCATTAGCATCTTGTTTCAGAGATCTTTATTAGGACTCAGGAAAGGCTTTGAGGGAGCAAAGATGATACAGCAAATCGTACACTAGCCTTTGACCCTGCCTCGTGTCCTGGCCTTATAATTTACTTTGGGATGGGAGTGAGTTTCAGAAAGATAAACGCTGTTACGCAAAGAGAGAGGAAAGGAGCCTGAAGAGGGGCAGAACTGTTTTAAGCTGCTTGAAGTGGATTTCAAGTCATCAGCAATGCTGCCTTTGCAGTCAGGCACCAGGAACAGTGTCACGCTGCTGGCTTCTCTTGCCTCCTTTGTGGGCAAAATGAAATCTGGGAGGCACTCCTCAATCTCTTATACTCTGTTTTACAGAATAGGAAGAATAATCTCACCTCCAGAGATGAGGTTGATGAGGTTGATCTTTACTGATGCTTTGAGGTTAAAGCACATTACTTCTTGTAGTGCAGTGTCTGTTGCTCTTCCTCAGCACAGGGACAGCCTTTTGGCCTTTTGAAAAATGACTACTTCACTGCCCTGTCCCTTGTTGCATTTGTATGTGGATGATTTTGCAGAAGGAGGGGACCGGTTGCTGAGCTGCAGGTTGAGAAATATTGTCCTCACTGGGGCAATACTGGTTTTGTTTTCCCCTGAGGAGGTTTAGGATGATCTTGGGATGCAGGAATGGAACCAGCTAGAAGGTCACGACTAGATTTGTGCAGGAGAGATGCAGAAGAGAGACCCTCCTTCCGAGATTCCCATGGGAAATGTTTGATTAAGTTATGGGAAAGGCCTTAATGTGTGTTTAGTCCTGGTAATGCTCCAGCTCTTTATGCTCTGCTGAGCAGTCCTTTATTGCATACAGAGCTTTGCTTTTGTGTACTAGTAGTAAGGAGATGGGAGAAACACACCTTGGAAAACTCATGGGGACTTCTGTCTGGATGGCTTTTGGATTGGGCCTCTTATTCATCCTAGGTCTTTGCATTCATGGGTCGTGCAGGAATGTGGGCAGGCCATTCAAACAAGGAGCAGAGCAGGCTGTCAACAGTTAATAGAGTAGCAGTGCAACTGCTTTGCATTTATATTGTACCTTCCCTCAGAGGATCTCAAAGTGCTTCCAAATATTAACTAATCCCCACTAGACCCCTGCCAGGTAGGTATTGCCAATAATAAGCCCATTTCAGTTGAAGGCGGCTGAGGTGGAGCAGTGTAATGGGTCCGTAACAGGTCGGTGGCAGTGCTGGGAATGAAGCCCAGGACTCCCCGGTGCCAGTCCTTGGCTCTGCTACACTTCTCTTTACTTCTTTTTCATCTGAATGGATTTACCCATCCCTAACATAAAGCAGATCTGATCACCCACCATGTCTGCAGACACGAATTTCCTTTAAACACTAGCTGTCAGCGGGCCTTTTTGTGAAATTACATGCGGAGGAAAGAGAATATTACCATCTGGGATATCATATCAGCACTTCGAGAAATATTTGGTACAGGATGTATCCAATTATGAATGAGCTAGAAGCCTGCAGTCTTAACAAAAGCAGGTGGAACCTTATCAGCAGCAATGAAGAGTTTAGGAAAGGGAAGTTAGCAGGATTATTAACCCTCCTGAAATAGAGTCTGCCTTCCAAAAGGGAAAATAATAATGTCCATCACTGAAGTAATTAACAGAGAAATAATTTGCAACCCTTACTTAAATGAGTAAGAATATTCTAATGCAGAGTTAGGGCTGCACAAAGGCTTCCATCTGAAGGGGGCTACAAGGGTGTTGGAGAGGGACTCTGCATGAGGCACTGTAGTGATAGGACAAGGGGTGATGGGTTCAAACTGGAACAGGGGAAGTTCAGGTCAGATATAAGGAAGAAGTTCTTTACTGTGAGGGTGCTGAGGCACTGGCACAGGGTGCCCAGAGAAGCTGTGGCTGCCCCATCCCTGGCAGTGTTCAAGGCCAGGCTGGACAGAGCCATGGGACATATGGTCTAGTGTGAGGTGTCCCTGTTCATGGTGGGAGGTTGGAACTGGACGATGTTAAGGTCTTTTCCATCCCAAACCATTCTGTGACTGTACTACATTGCATGCTAAGTATGTAATTTTTATACATTCATAACTTGGTTAAATCGAAGCCAAACATCTTCCAGTTTAGGAAAGCACAGACTCCTCATTGAGGCTCCATGTGCCTTCCAAGCACCAGCCATGCTTCCTGGCCAGGAGGCTTTTGGGTCTTGTTGTGGAGCTTGTGCTTTATTTCTTTTCCCCAAAGTGTGCTTTCCATCATTCTGTAACTCACAGGCAGCTGAAGTGATTTTCATGAGATGATTCACAACACTTCAGCTCTGGGAAAACATCAGATTGTGAAGTACTCCTTGAGAAGTGTATTGAAATGGACTGAGGAGAAGCGTCTCCCAGCTGTACCTGCTGAGGGTGCTGGCAGCTTCGCCTGCACTGAGCTTATCATGATGGGAGTTGCATTACTACTACAAATTGTGCCTGGAAGCAATGGGCACTATACTGGTGCCAGAGCCCTGCTGTGATTCCAGAGGTACCCACTACCAAATGGTACCTAAATTACTAGGTCTTGATATTGTTGTGGCACCAGTTCTGTGCCACTTTATGTGGCCCAGCTGTCCCACTTGCTGATGTGGCCTTGTCATTTTAGCTGAGGATTGTCAGGAAAGAGAATCCAGTCCTTTCCCTGAAAGGGCTCATGTATGTGCTAAAGGGGGAAAGGAGATGAAATCTAAGACTGTTTTGGGGGGTCTCAAAGTGCTGCATGGTCTCTGTGCTGTCTGCCTGCCAGGGATGTATCGAGGAGTGCAAGCTGATTCTGCCCTCTTCTGCTGCTGTGTGGCTGTGTGTCATGGGGCCAACTCTATTGTAGGACAGTGGTAAATTAGGTGACTTAGGGGAGTCCTGTACCCGAAATGGTGACAAAATTGGGGTAGGACTGAATTGGCAAAGGTGCTGCTGATCCCACCTGCTGCTTGTCTCTCAGGATGAGGTCCTTTCTGCTCCTAAAGGTGACAGAAGGAAAAGAAGTTAAAAGGAGAACACTTTAAAGCTGCTTTTGGTATTTTCTTTCCTGGGTTTCCTGTGCTAACACAGGTAGGTTTCTGAAGGTGCTGATAGTGGGTGGGCTGTGAGCCTTTTCTAGTATCATAGAATCATAGAACAGTTAAGGTATCAAACTACGACCATCATCTAGTGACATAAATTGTCCTAATAATCTCTATTGGGCTTTTCTGCTTCCCTTGGGATGAGAACTCTTTGGGGTTTAGATGTACTTTCTCAGTGGTGAGGAGATGCCATTCACCACAGAAGCATTTCCAAACAAATAGGACCCCTGTTGCAGAAGTGACCTCTCTTCTGGGTTAATTGTACTTTAAGTCAGATACGGGCTTCCTTACGCTTGCAATGAATGCACTACACTGAGCTGACAAGCATACATGATAGCAGCAATGCCTTCCTGGAAAATGCTATTAAATACAGCCCATGTTCTGGACACATCAATATCTGGCTTTTAAACCAATTCCTGTTATTGCAGGTTTCTCTGCTGAGAGCCCCAGTGGCATTCCTTACATCTCCTACTATATGCTTGGAGCTGATGAGCATCTAGTTCTAGGGTTGGGATGTGGGAACAGGGGGATTTGGGTAAGAAGGGTGGATTGGACTGAAGAACACATGAGCGGAGCTCCAGGATGAATATACACCAGTGCTCCTCCTCCTCTGCTGTTCACAACACCCAGGCTGGCTTCAGCAGGTGGGCACTGTGGGAGAAACATGACAAGAGTGTGGGAAGAGGCATGGATGGTTCTTGTGCCTGCTTTGCTGAGCTCTGTGCTTATTTTTTCCTCCTTATGAGAAGGGGGGGAGAGAAATTCCTGCTGAAGTCCCAGGCGCAGGGATTTGAAGGGATGAGTATGGCAACAAGAGGGAGGAGAACACGTGACAATGAGTTTTAGCTGCTCATTTGAGTCAACATGAACCAGCCCAAAAGGCTCTGGCTCTAACACAGAATGTCTTACCCCCATGCTGCCAAAATGCACACTTTTGTGCATGCTATCAACTGCTTCATGGCTCTTTTAAGGCTGAAATGGTAGAGAATTCTCTCCCATGGCATACAGTTGCTGGGGCTGCAGGCTGTTTGGTGGTTCTAACACACCATAAGCTCAGGTGCTTAGGTAAATATTGCCTCTTGCTTGTCTGAATCAATACCCATGCTGATCACTTTGTGAATTGATGTGCTTTGATGAGAGAAGAGGGTGCAGTTTGCTGTTGCACAGGCATTCTGGAATATCTTTTTCTTCATATTGTTTTGCTTTTATGGGACTCTGGCCCATATTCTGCAAATAACCCTGAAATTTTAAATAGTTAAATAGAATTGGCCAAATTCTTCCCTTGGAGATACCCATGTAGTTCCCATGGCTTTGCTGAGAACCCAGAATGCGTTTCTGAGGACAAGCTGAAGCCCAACAGAGCCGTTTCACTCCAGGCATAACACTGTTCAAAGTCAATGGAAGCATGATTTGAGCACATTGTGTTTATATTTTTACAAGTGTTTTTTCTATAGTCCTTTATTTCCAGGCTAGAATCCAGCAGCACAAATGCCAGGCACAAAATTGCTGTTTTCTTCTTAACCCTTGTTTTCAGTGAGCTGGACTTGAGTTTGGGGGGTGGGATGGTGACAGTGGCAAGGTGAGGATGTGTTCAGGACACTCAAACTGAAGAGAGCAAAAGGTAGGAAAATTGGCTGGGGTTTTGGGGGTAATAAGGTTGCCTTGATTTGCTCCCACTGAAGCTGGCTTATAACGTTGGCTTCTGCACTGGCAGAATGAAGCTGGAGTGGAATGCCTTGGGAAAATCTCAGTGATCCCCAAAAACGATCAGTTTCTGACCAGTTACACTAATGTTCCTCCCAGGTTAGCTTGCTGAGGTCAGCTCTAACATCAGGTTGACTTGATAGAGGTTTAATATTCTCCGAGGGGGAGACTCAGGCTAGTGCTTGCATCTCCATCACGTTTGGCCAGGGTGGTAACAGCCTCTATCCTGCAAATTCCACCTGCATCCCCAAGCCCCTCCTGTCTGGTCTCTCTTGCTGTGTATACTCAGGGCTTTTTGCATACTTCTATGTGCTGAGATGCCGTGGGAGCTTTTTCTGGCCAATTGTAGGACAATGTGTCTCTTAAGAGAAGCTATGAAAAGGCTTTGGAAGGCTACCAAGATGGGAGCGATTTGGAGTGCTGAGAGGAAGCAGACTGCGGCATCTAATCTTTACTCACACCCACAATAAAAATGCATCCAGACCCGGGCTGAGAGCTGTCTGTGTAGAAGATGGGGCATTTTATGCTAAACCCTGGGTAAGAGGGAGCCCAGTGTGCACTGTGGTCATGCTTTCATTCTCCACTACCTGGGGAAATGATTTGGCACCCGTGTAATTCTGTTGTGAAAGCAGTTTCAGACGAGCAAGTCCAAGGTAGTCAGTGCAGTTGGGCATGTACAAAGGGTCTGGCATGTGCAGCAAATCCTGTTCTTGGACATTAAAAAAGTACTCTTGGCAAATTCAGTTGTCTCCTCAGCAACTGGCAAGGTGACAGGGAAACGGGCCAGGCACATTTCCAACTGGCTTGGTGGCAACCCTGATTTAAGATGAATATTCCCTGTCAGATTTATTTAGAAGCTAGAAATATCTACTTCCTGGTCTTTCTCTTCTGCTTGTTTTGCTGCCTGCTTCTTGCCATCCTATTTTCTGTTGATTTAAGGCAGCCTTTGGCTTGGGTGAGTGTAACCTGCAGTTATACAAGACATGAGAGCACCTTGCTCAGCGTTCTGTGCTCAGACCAGTTGCCATAGGAAAAGCTGATGCCTTGGGGGGATGTCCCTGCTTCCCTGTCCCATGGTACTTTTGGGGTGGGCTTGCTTTGGGTGGCAGAAGACTTGTCTACCTGTCAGTGGCAGTGTTATGGGGGCCCTTGCTCTCTTCCCATCCAAGCTGTGCTCTGGAAGAGCTTGTAAGGTAGAGAGGACTTTAATGCAGGCTGTGCCCCCAAACCAGGCTCCCCTTCTGTGTCCTGCCGCATCTAGTCCCTGCTGTCCTTAATCCATTGTGGGGTCATTCATGTTCTTTCCTCCATGCTGCTACTGTACTCTAAGGAGGAGCTGCTCCCTTTGCCTTTGGGCAGCTGGGGAAACATAAGACAACTCTGCTTGACGTTGCAGCTTCTCCTCTGGAGAGCTCAGGATGACTGTTGGTTTGTACCTGGCCTTTTTCATGAACATTTGCCTGGGGAGATCACTGTGTCCTGTGCACACTTGGATACTAACAAGGGAAAGCCATTAAGCTAAAGTTTGTATCTATACTTTTAGAGGTGCAGCTTTGCAATAGCCCAGCCTTGCTCTGCGTGGCCCCACGGGTGAGTAGGTCTCCCTGCATATCCAGGGTGCACAGGACAGAGGGGTAATGGCCTGTACTGATAATAGAGCTGATGCAGCAGGAGGATGCACAGGGGCTGTCTGGTGCCAAAGCTACACGTTTTTGACTTGTACACCTTGCGAGGTTTCCTCAGTGAGGTGTGGATTGCTGCAAAATGAGTTGCAGACGTCTGACAGCGGCCTTGCTAATCCAATTCACAATCAGTCCCTTGGCTCCCAAGGACAGGAGGAGCACAGGCTGAACCCTGCTTCTGTAACCTCTTATGGAGGGAGGCAGTGTCCCTTCGAAGCCATAAAGCTGCTGTTATTGCCCCATGCTATTTCCTTATTGTTCAGCCTAAAGACCTTCAGGATAATGCCAGAGACACTTTACTGACCTTGCAGTACATCCCAGAGCTCTACAATCTGATATTAATTACAGTGAAGCTCTATATTAAAGCAGAGATTTGCCAAGTTACCATGGGGCTTTCAGTGCTTGATTCACACTAATTTAAAGTGGAACTAGATATTCCCTCAAGCAGCTTTGGAAATCACATAGAAACAGAAAGAGAGGAATTCTGCTGAATGTGCCCTGTTTAGCCAGGGAGCTATCTAATGGTCACCTGTGTGAATTACAAAGGACTGTTGGTACTGCTTCTTGTGAGCTGTTCCTTCTGCTCTCCACATTTGGGCCCAGCTCTATTGCTTTATAATAGACCCTATATATACAGAACCTGTATAATAAGCCCTAAAATGTTGTGACATCTCTATATGCAGAGCCTGATTCTTTCTCACTTGGCTTAGTCTACTTGTTTGTGCTGCTGTCTTACACTGTCCTCTTGCACTTGGATCACTCATAGAACTTGGCTTCTGTAGCTTGGCAGGACCTGGCAGTCAGTCTCATGGGGCTGGAACAGCCATCTCATTAAGCAGCGATGCGGCTTTGTAGGACTTCTGCTGGAATAGAAACTGAGCCTGGGATGCTTCTGCATGCTAAATCCTTTTTCCAGGGAGAACCCAAAATGCACTCTAAGCATGTGCATCAGCAGGTAAAACGATGGTCTTCTGAGACTTCGTGGTGACTGCTCACTGCTTTAGTGAAGTAGGCTGGCTGAAAGAAGAAAATCTCCTTCAAAGTTCCCTGTAAGTTGCTAGTCATAAACTATCTACGGCAAAAGCTGGTCATTGTAACTGAGCCTGTGCTCAGCATCCCTGCAGGACCGAGGTCACCTCTCTAAGTGTCCTGCAGCAAAATCTCCTCCTGGGTTTCTCAGTAGAGATGTTGTCCCTATGGTCCCAAGATGGATCCTCCCACTATAGTGCCTGCTGGAAGTTGTCACTTCTCTTAATCCTGCTGCTGAAGCAGGAAATGGGGTCAGTGGTTCGCAGCGGTGCTTCCTGTGCTATGGGCTCCAGGCCTGTCCTGTCTGCACCAAAAAGGGAAGCTGCTGTTAAGTCATGGCAGTGAGGGCAAATGGTCTCAGTGGGGCTTGGAGGAAGAGACTGGCGCAAGGGACTCTGTTTCATGTAAGCGGGAAGGATTTTCTGCCTCTCTGCAGGGGTTATTATTGGTCCTCTGCCTTCTCTCTCTCTTAATTTACCTGTTCTTCCCTTCTGTCATCTTCCCTTCCTCCTTCAGCATCTGCCACCTCTTGCAGCTTCCCCATCATCTTAAACTTGGTGCCCTTTGGCAGCAGCTCTGGAAGGAAGGAACAACCTCCAGCAGCCCAGTTCCATTCAGAAGAGTCTTCCTCATGGAGAGGGGCAGCAGGTTTGGCCCTAGAACACAGCCTTTCCCTGGCTGGGCAGTGAGTACACCGACACATTTTCATTGCTCTTACCTGGGTTTTCCATCCCCGCCTCTACCCATCAGTCCTGGACTGTTTAAGGCCTGGGCTTCAGTCCTTTCCTGAGCTCCAGTGTACCTGCTCCCAGTTCTTTCCTGCATTGAGGATGGATTGCCCTCAGAACTTGCTTTTGCCTGATGATCTGTTGATAGGACCCATTGCTGTCTGCCTAGCTCAGTCAGGTACTGTGGTACTGTATCCTGGGGAGGTTGTTGCCCAGCCTGGCTCATGGCTCATTGCTTCCAGGATTGTATGCTTTTATGGAAGAGCTGGACCTTGCTGTTTCATAATGCTTCTTTGAGAGCTTAAATTGGGAGTAATTCTGTCTCTCAAGCTACATAGAGACAAAAAGCACCCTAGAGCTTAGTCTCTCTCATGGGCCTAGGGTCTGGTTTGCTTTGTTGATGTTACTGGCTTGGTGGCTATGTGCTGTGTGGTCTGCACGTGAGCAAGTAAGAGTGTCCTTGAAGCAGTAGCCATTGCCTGTACACACAGGCTGTGCAGTGCTGGTGGCAGGCCCAAGCAGTACTAAATTCCATTTCTCTTACATCTACAAAGCGGATGCAGTCAAATAAAGCTGTTCTGACAGCAGCATTTAATAGCCTTGCTGTCTGCAAAACCCTGGGTTCTTTTGCTCACTGACAATGAATGTGTGTTTTCAAAAAGCTGAATTTACTGTCTTGGAGCTAGATTTACAACCTTAACCCTCTGCTGAGTATCTGTATACACAGGCTCATATAAAAGACAGTGAAGGGGAGGAGGTGTTGCATGTTCGAACAGACCAACAGGAAAAAAGCAGCTGCTTTTTTGCATCCTGGTGTACTGAAGTCAAGATATGATCAACTCTTCCATCCTGAGGGTAAGGAGGAAGCCAAGCCAAGGCAGTGGCAGCCAGGCAGTGCTGTTGTTCTCTGTGGTGTGGGAGAGGAGATGTGATTGAGGACCTGCTACAAGTTACAGTGCAGTCCAACAGGCTCTTCATCTTAGTGCTTTGCTCTGTCCTTACAACATCCTCAAGCTCCTAACACATTTATGCCAGTGAGGAAAGTGCAAATGGTGAGTAGTGGGGGTGTTTTCAAGATGGGATATGACCCTCTCAGGTGTCTTTAGCCCTTAGAGTCACTAATGAAGGGTCACTGTGCGTCAGGGCCAGCTTCAAGGTTACTAACAAGAGATCTCCTTCTGGTTTCTCCACCCTGATTTGGGGAAAGTTGTGGCAGGGAGGAATCTTGGCACTCTCTGCCTCGTTTCACTTCTGTGTTCTGTTTTGGCTGCTACAGCCACGCTCATTTCTGCCTTAATAGATTAGGTGCTGTCACTGCACACAGTTGCATCCCACCCTAGGGTTGGCTGCATTTTGATGATTCATACTACCCCAGAGGACTGGCTACTTCTTATTCCATCAATTTGATGGAAAGAGGCAGTTGAACTTGGTTTTTGTACCATTACTAGAATGCCTGCATGGCAGAAAGCTGTATTTGTAATTCATGTCTAATAATACAAGAATATGAGAATAATAATAGCTAATTAATATATATTTGTAATTAATAACATAAGGACATCAGACAGTCATCTTTCATTACTGTATGGGGATTGTCTCTTCTTCTGCAGCTTCTGTGGCTGGCCTTTCCTTGATGATGTGGCTAATAGGCAGTCAGGGGCAGTCAGCTGTCCTGACAGCACTGAGGCTCGAGCAGAAGTGGTTGAAGTGTGCTGTTTGGTGAGGGAAGTATCGCAGCATTCCTTTTCTTGCTTAATACCTAAATGGAACTTCCAATCAGCACTTCACGTAGGAAGTTCTGTCTAGCCCAGCTCAGGCAAAGGATTTGTTCTGGTGTTTTTCCTAGGGGTATCACCAATCCTCTTAGTGGGCAAAGTTGGTGTGGGGAAGACATGCTTCTCCAGGCCATAATTCTCTCTCTGTGCCAGGGTTTCTTGGTCCATTTAGCAGTAAGTAACTCATCTTCATTGTAACATCAAGAACAAGGGTTTGCAGATCATTTTCCCAAGGGCTTCCTCAGCCTTTTGCTTCCTTCCTGCCTTACCACTTGCCCTGCACTGAGGTGGACCACTCCACTCATTCCTCCTGCAAGTACACGCTACCTCTTCCTCCTGCCTCTGCTCTCCCTTCTGCTCTACTTTCTTCTTTTGCTAATGGCTGTTTGTACTCAGGCTGCTTCTGCTGTGCCAGGCTGTTGGATTATCCCTACACAAATTCCTTGCAGCTCTCCTAAATCCTTGTGTGCCAGCGCATCCACAAATCATGCAGATGTGCAGGTGAGAGCTGGCTCCCAAAGCATCACAGGCCCTCAGAGCCAACAAGGGGAAGGCAGGTGCTTTTCCAGAGACCTCACAGTCTAGTTGAAGGGGCAAAGCTCCCTCGGAGCTGTGAGCTTGGCAGGAAAAAGGGAGGGCAGTGGTAGGTTGGGAAGTAGGACAGCAACATGGGCAGGGTGCTGAGGGCAGGGCTGGGAACTGACTTGCAGTGTCAAAAGGGTAATGAAGGAGAGTATGAAATGAAGATGACAAAATGACTCCTTTTGAGGGTGGGATTGTTGTCATTACAGAGTCTCGGCCATTTTCCAGCTCAGTCATGCTTCTCCTGTATGTGATTGAGTGCTGCCCACAGCCTGGGCTGGGGGGAACAACTGCTGTTCTCAAGGAACCCTGTCTGAAGTGGAGACACTCTCCTCAGTTGACTTTGGGCCCAGTGAGCAATATGTCATCCCTGTCCCCTCCAGCACTCACCTCTGCCTTCTCAGCCTTCCTTTGAGAGGGCTTCTCTTTTCCAACCACTCCTGTGGCTGCTGCGGAAATCACGTTCACCCTTTACGCCAGGCTTCGGGAAGCACTTTCTGTGGGCCCTCAAGAAGTATTTAGGTGATGTGTTATTCACTTGTGTGCTGGGATTTCCGGGGTGCTCACAAAATGGAGTGAGGCAATTGGAGCAGGGGTGGGAGATTCTGTACATGAGCGAGTGCTGGAGGGGATGGAGACCTCGTATAGCCGTGGGAATAGGCATGGGTAAAGCAAACAAAAGCAAGCACAGCGCAGCTTTCTCTAGGGCTGGGTAGCAGTTTTGCAGCAGGTCAGCAGGAAGTTTCATCTGGCAGGACTCGGATGTGTTGCCATTCTCCTGGTCCACTCGTGTTTGTCTTCCCATCTCCTCCTTCTCTCCATTTAGAGTGAGTGCTTCGGGACAGCAGCCTCATCTTCCTGGGTGTTTTGAAAACACTTAATATATACTTGGTGCTGAGTAAATTACTGCAATTGTGATTGTTATTGTATGGGCTCCTTTGTATGCACAAGAGCAGATCATTATAGCAATTTGTTTATAGTGCTGTGGCATAACAATCATAGATTCACAGACTGGGTTGGGTTGGGAAGGACCGTAAGATCATCCAGTTCCCTTCTATGGGCAGGGATGCCTCACACTAGATGAGGTAGCTCAAGGCCCTGGCTTAGCAGCGAGGATGTGCTAAGTGAATGCAGTCTGGCCTAGAGGCTAGGTGTGACTTGCCCAAGACAACACATTAGCCAGGAGTAAACCCAGGGGCTTTTGCTGCCCACTCGTGTGTTTTAACTGCACCATTTCACTCCCTAGGACACTTGGAACCTGATGGAAGCACAGCAGATGGAGCCAGGCGGCAGGTCCAGCTCCAGCTGGCTGGCAGGGAAAGGGCGAAGCAGCAGCACCAGTGACCTTGCTGATTTATTCATTAGGCAGTGCTCAGAAGAAGGGGAGGATTGATTTGTCTGTCAAATGCAACACCAAACCATGCGGCCTGCAAGGGGAGGACTAATTGTGCCGCTGACACAGAGGCCAGTGCTGGCTCACGCAGTCAAGCACCTTTTTATCATGTTTTCCTGCTAGTCAGCGCTTCTTTTAATCTATCCTATTATCTTGGGCAAGTTATTGATGCAAAGCCAAATTTTAGTGGTTATTTGCCTGTGAAAATGAGGAAAAAATATCTATACTAAATACAGCAAGGTGTTAGATCAGTCTCTGCGTTATGGTGATTTGGAACCAGTTTGAAGCTGTCTGACTGTGCGAGCCACAGTAGCACTTCTATGATAGCAAAATGCCTTCAAGAGGCCAAGCACCTCGTTCAAAACACTTTGTGGGCTCTTAAGGAAAGCGTCCCAAAGTGTTCAGGATGTAGATTCTTGATTCTTGAGAGCACCAAGCTGCCTGCCTCCTTTGAAATCAGTGCCAGAGCTGCTGTGCCTTTAGTTTATGACAGGAAATGTCTCTAAGTACAGTGTGGTTGCTCTGAGGCTGCCGCTATTGAGAAGAGACCAGGGCCAAATTGAAACTGGCTGCTTCACATGCAAGCAGTGGTGGTAATGCTGGGGGAGCTCTTCACAGGCAGCACAAGTGGGCTCTGCCTCTTTTGCCTCTGCTGTGGCACTGAGTCTAAGTTAACATAATGATGAGTTAACATAGAATCACAGAATCAACCAGGTTGGAAAAGCCCTTTAAGCTCATCCAGTCCAACCAGCACTGCCAAGGCCACCACTAACCCATGGCACTGAGGGCCTCATGTACACAGTGTGTGAACACTTGCGGGGATGGTGACTGCAGCCCTGCCCTGGGCAGCCTGTTCCAATGCCTGAGCACCCTCTGGGGCAGGAATTGTTCCTCAGCTCCACCTAAACCTGCCCTGGTGCAGCTTGAGGCTGGTTCCTCTTGTCCCATCCCTTGTTCCTTGGGAGCAGAGCCCAGCCCCTCCTGGCTCCATCCTCCTGTCAGGCAGTTGTAGAGAGTGATACGGTCCCCCCCGGGTTTGCAGAATGGGGTAAATGTGAGCTCGTGGCCAGTGAAACATCATAACTGCCTCCATCCCTGCTCCCCTGAACTGCCAAGCAAGTTGCTCTTCATCCTTATCTTTGCAGGACAGATCTGGTGTTATCCTTCCCGAAGATAAATGATCACTCATACAATCCGTGGGGTCAGCCTTCCTTCCAAACTGTCTCTTGTCTTGTTTGCCTGCTTTCCCCACACTCCCACAGGAGGCTTTGGCCTGATCCCCGTAGAGCTGCAGAGACTGCCGTTCACGTGGGATACACACCTCCACAGGCTCCAGGTGCTCTTTCATCCTGGGCAGCTCCTGCTAATAGCCCCTAGTCCAGGCCTTGCTGGCAGCCTTTAAGGGTCACTACAGTCATTTGGGAGAGTTCCAGTAACTGCAGTGGGTGCCGAGTGGAGCCTGCACTGAGGGCATGGGGAAGAATTAATTGGCTTTCCTAATGTGGTTCTCAGCTTCTCCCCCACTGCTCTGCTAAATGGACCTCAACCCTCATCCTGGAGCAGCACTTTGCTGAAATTTACACCCCTACAGGAGCTGAATGGCTCCTCCTTTTGCTCCCAGCCTCTCCTTTCCTTGCAGCTTCTGTTCCGCCTCCACAATTTCTGAAGGCCATTTATCCTCTAGTTGCAGAGCGTGCCTCCCCCTCCCCTACTCGAGCTCCTTGCTGTCACCAGGCTGTTGAACATGATTCCATCCCGTGTTGCAAAAATAATCACTTTTTAATTATGTAAAGGAAAGGGGGTAGCAAAAGCCCATCAGCGCCCAGTGTCTGAGTCCTGCTGCAAAGCAAAGCCAGTGTAAGCCTGGCAGTTTGTTTATGTGTTCATAGTGAGCTGTTCCTTTAAGCCACATATTACACCCTCCACCAGTGTTTAGTCATGAACGAAAATGCCAGCTGAGAGATTCCTGGGCTGCTTTGAAAGCAAAGAGGGATTTATTTGAAGAAGAGCTGAATGCCTTCCTCCCAGCTCCTTTCATCCCCACAGAGATGAATTAGGGATACTCTCAGCATGAGGGCAACACGATTGGAAAGCCAACTGTTCTGCAGAGTGATTTCAGAAACTCTTGGGGATTTAGCAGAGAGGACATCAGTGAAAGTAGCCAACTACCTCCCAAAGGGCAAACCCTCCGGATCAGGGGAATGCTGTTTGCAGTTTGATTTGGTGTTTTCTGTCTCGCTGTAGTGCTTTTAAGACTTTACAGGGAGTAATGAATCAAAGGACTCAACTTACTCATTCTTAAAACTTCCTTTTTGCTCTGATGCCCCTGTGAAACAGTAATAGCGAGGGCTTGTGAGAGATCCATTAATGTCTCTTACTCATACTGCCTGGCTTGCAGATAGTCACTAAATAGGATGCTTGCACAAGATGTCATCTTGTGCCTTTTCCTCTTTTAGCTGAGCCCTGCTTCTTCTCCCTTCATAGTTCCTACCTGAAGCATCTGTAGGAGAGTGATGTTCTGCACTTGTGTAGTACCTAGGAGTTGCAAGAGGCGTTGGGAGCAGCAGTGTAGTCTGCTGTGGGAACTTGACCCTTTCCTGTGGCCCAGGATGAATGTTCCACTGGGCTGAGTTATTGAGTTACTCACCCTCCTATAAAAACCTGCCTCTACCTGTGGGCCTGAGGTATGACCCCTTGGGATGTGCTGTAATAATGTCAGTAAGAGATGGGAGTTTTAAGGGGACTGGGGGAAAGGCAAAAGGGAGGTGGGATGGTGGGGGGCAGGCAGCAATAATCTGAAGGTTTCTATTCCAATTCCATGCCTACCTTGAAAGGCAAACCCAGATGAGTGGTTTCAACCTGCCTTGCCTCCGTTTCCTATTTGTAAGACACAGGGAGTGATTCTGAGCCATCCTATGGACTCATCCATGCCAGGGAGCACTGGTATCTGCAGAGTGCTGTGATCCTTAGTGTGAAAGAAGGGTGAAGTCCTTTTTATGGATCCTGCATTGTACCAGTCAGCAAACAGCTGTGTTCAACTTAGGAAGTCTTCCTAGCCCAAGAGAGGCCCATGCTTGAATCCTTGTCCACCATCCTGAGGACAAGAGGACCCTGGAGGTTGGGCAGCATCTTTCCCCAGTGGAGCTGCATGCTGTAAGCCTGTGTTAGCTGTTCATTTACATATTCTACACTGCTGCAGGCCTTACTGCAAGCCTGAGAATCAGGCAGAGCAGTGATGCATTCAGCTGTCATGCTGGGATTCAAATCCTTTACAAGTCAGTTCATCTCTTGATCTCAAAAAGACAAAAGTAATGAACCTCTTGAAGGAAGGTTGCTGTTTGTCCTGCTGCATTACCACATTGTTTGGACAGCAGTTAGAGGAGGCTGGAGTCAAAGCAAAAAAACCCTCCTGAATGAATAAATCGGCTTAGAGAGCTTTGTAGCGATTTATTCCGCTCTTTGGTCCTTTGGGCTTGTGTGCAGCTCATAAACGAGCTTATTATTCTATCATGATTCATAGTCTTTGTGGTGAAGCAGAGGGTATATGTGCCGCCAGGGGAGGCAGAAGGGCTGGGGATGGAGTATTTGAAGTGGAGATCAGGCAAAGGTCACACTGGAATGTGGAAGAAGAGGGAGAAGCAGAGACAGACCCTGCAGCCAGCCAGTAAACAGGGCTGATGGGTTGCTGCGTGGCACGAAGCAGCCGGTGCAGGAGATGACCCTCCATGATCAAGGCTGAATTTTTGTCACTGCTCTTTGGCATTTGTTTTAGAGATTTGGAGATCTTCTTGTGACAGGAAAATGCTTTATAGATCTCCTAATGACAGGAAGCTTTGCAGTGAGTTACATACAGGCTGCCTTGGGACTGGAGGCTTCAATCCTCCCATCCGTACCTTGGGACTTCTCTGTTCTACTTCACAATGGTGATTTCAGCCTTTCTTCACACCAGAGGCGGAGTTTCTTACTGGGACGTTCTGCCCTAGCATGCACCAAGGTACCTTAGAAGTCCCTTGTGCTCCCCTTAGCATATATGACATGATGTCCTACTTACAGTGCTGCACAGCTGGTTTATGGATATCGGGGCCCCTCTGTCACTGGGGATTAATGCTGCAAACAGAAATCAGCAGGCGGCTTGAGTTGGGGCTTCAAGATGTCCCAGCCCATCATCCGTGTGTCTGATCTCATCTGTCAGTCCGTCTCCTTGGCAAGGGAGTGACAGCGTGAGCCAGGCTGCTTAGCCAGATGCTGTGGTATGTTTGGTGTTTCAGAGCTGTCAAGGAAAAAAGGAGAAGCTCCAGCCTTTGGCACCTCCTTCTTGTTTATCCAGCGTGAGGCTCAGCTGCATCTGAAGGGACAGTGCACAGCTCCATGCACAGGGAATGAGCAGGTGGGCTTTATTCTCTGTACCCAGGTAAGAAGAGCCAACACACACTGCCATCTCTAGTCCTGTGCTCAGTGATGCCCTTTATTTTGCAGAGACCTCAGCAAAGGCATCTCAGCAGAGCCTGACAGCTGCTGGTGCAGCTGTGGGGGTGTTTTCTCCACCATGACCTTGGGAGACCTCCTTTACCCATCCTTCTCTCTAGAATCACAGTGGGACTCGAGTCTTGTTTGCTTTTCCTTTGACTGAATGTGGGGTTTGCTCTGCTGAGGTTGTTTGCCCCCAGTGGCACAAGGGACAGTAGCATGAGAGAAAAGCCCCTCTTGTAATGTTCAGAGATGTAATTCCTCAAAACCATGTTTCATCAAAGATGGACTCCAGCAGGACATTAGTTTGTTGTACTGGGCAATGAGGTGCAGATTCTGTTCTCTGTGGCTGTACACCACTGAAGTTTGGATTCATCCCATTCGAGCTGAAGAATTCAAATAAACTGCTAGTGCAGTCATGTATGTTGGTGATGGTAGCACAGTTCCTGCACTCGGGGAGAGACAGAAATCAGCTCATCCAAGGCCACTTGCTTTCCGGCCATGCCCTTCCCTCTTGCTGGTTATAAAATGAACACGGGATGACTGTTTTCCTGTACTCTCTTGTGTGTTTAAGGTTCATTACATTTAGTAGCTCTAATGGGGCATCCTCCCTTGAATTTGTGCCATTACTTTTTAAACTTTGGAGAATTTCTAGCATCTATTCCCATGAAGCAAGGAGTTCCACTGCTCTGATCCTGTTGGTGCCTAAACCACAAGACTTCATGTTGGCTTCACTAGTAAAGCAAATCTAAATCTAATAAAGAGCTGCAGGTCCCTCGACAGATATCATTCATGCTTCTGAAAACTGAATGGGTTTCAGCGGCAGTGTGAATCAGCACAGTGTTGCCTCTAGCTTGGAAATATTTTCAAGGCTCCTGGCACAAATATTTCTTCTAGAAACCAGGTTCCAGTTTGTGTGTGCCTGTGCTCCAGGGCTCTGGGACTTCCCTGAAGATGGATCTGCAGGCATGCGTCTCTTCGAGACAGATGAGAATCGGTAAGGCCAGCACAGAGAACAAGCTGCTTTTCTTCCTTCACATCAGGTTACAGTGTATGCAACAGTGCAGGTGACTCCTACTTAGGCAAGGTTCAGGCTGTGTCTGACAGCCTGCGCTACCTGTGTAGTGCTGTAGTAATACTGGTGTAGAAAAACCAGAGGTTGCTTGTGTGTTTGGGAGGTTCCCTTGGCCAGGACAGTATGACATTCTTTTTGCTGGGAAGGGATTCTGAATGGGAGAACCTTGCAATAGGACAGCAGCAAAGGAGAGCAAGGAGTGGCAGAGTGATCTGGTGGTGGTGAGAAAGGTAAATAAAGGTTCTGGTGGTACCACAGGAGCACTTGGCAGTTCCATCAGTCCCTCTGATCTGCTGTGGAATGCATTTGTGTTTCAAAGAGAGGTAGAAGTTGCACAGGATGAGGCAGCTTATTCATTTGGTGATTCTAGGAACAGGATAAAGAGGGACGAAGTGACTCCTTTTCCCCTACACTTCAGTCACATATGCAAACCATGGTCTGTGCTTTCAGAAGTACTTGGGAGCAAGAGGTCTCCATCAGTGAGACATCTCCAATTCAGGGTGCACACAGACTGATGTCGCTTTGTCAGAGCTGCACCTGCTTATGCCAGCTCTGAGGGTGGCTAAGGGCCAGACAGCACTTGGGTAATCAGATGGGAAATAAGGAAGTGACTTTGATTAAAGCTGAGAGACAACATGTGGGGAAACAGTGGGAGGAACCACTCTGAACCAGTGGAAGGGAAATCTACTGGAAAAAGGGATGGGGGAAGGATTTCTGTTTGAATGAATGGATTAATAAGGAAAGAAGGGCCCAGAGAAGGCTGCAGGTCTCTGGGAGATGTGATGGTTTGAGACAGCAGCAGCAGAACAGCCAAATTCTCCTGTCATCACATTGCAGACCTGCTGTGGGCAAGTGGCACACGAGCTTTTGGCAAGAATGGCAGAATACTAAACCCCAAAGACTTTCTCTAGCAGTGTGCCCCTCTACTTAGGGGGCTATGGAGGATAAATGAGGGGTCTGATCCTGGGATGTACCAGCCACCTTCCGCTTACGCTTGGTTATTATTGCTGTAGTCAAGTCTCAGCTCCCTCTGGGATCCCGCAGGGAGTTGGCAGTGTGAGGACTTGGAGGGATGGTGACACTAGGAGGGTGATGGAAGCAGAGGTTATCAGGAGCCCTTGTGGTGTCTGTGCAGCAGGACAGGCTCTGGGATCATGAGGTCTCCAAACCTGTGAGCTTGGTCCACAAGCCTGCCTTACACCAGTTCAGGACATGGGGGGAGGAGGCACGACTGCATTGCTGTGTCTATCACAATACACTGCAGGAGCATGTTGGCTGCAGCAAGAGCTCCGGAACTGCACATGCAGTTTGCATGATGTCAGACTGGTGGGGTCAGCAGAGTATGGTGGGCTTTGCTGCACCCCATCGCCATTCTTCTCCCCCCACAACCTAGTTTTCTTGTTCTTTTAGTGAAATATGTTCCTTCTGCTTGTGTATAAGAGGTGTATTGTGAGACGTTTGTAAGATGGTGGGAGGAAACTTGGAATGGGCAGAGAGCAGTCACCTAACCTTCCTCTTGTCCTTAAGGTGGGAGGATGGAGAAGGGCGGAACACAACCTGTGTTAGAGCTCTCAGCAAACCATTTGAGACCTTGTATGATTGAGTCACTCTGAAGGGAGGGAGAGTCTGTCACACATACCCACTGTAATGAGTATGAACAAACCCAGAACAGCTGGCTGTAGCATATGGAGCATCCAGAAGGGAACAAAGCTGAAGTAATTCCCTTTCCTCTGCTTTTTGCTTATCCTGGCCCTGATTCAGGAGTGTGCAGGGGTCTGTGCTTTAGGTCCCAATGATTTCCATGAAAAGGAGGTACAATTTTACTATTAACTTCATGAGTTTTCTGTGTAGGTAAGCACTGAGTGCAGTTGGGGTGCAGCACCCTGTAATCATAGAATCATAGAATGGTTTGGGTTGGAAAGGACCTTCACTGACTCCATAAGGGCTCTGGCTTCCCAGTCACCAGCACCGGCTCCTCTCTGAAGCTTAGGTAGGAGTACAGATGCATCCCGGATAGGAGCAGGGGCTTAGGCAGTCCTTCATAAAGAAAGCAAAGAAGCAGCATGGGCCGAGTCATCTTGCCACTCACAGTGAGCTAATGGGCCACTTCCTGAGCTGTGGTTTTACTTTTCCTTAGAGTTGATCAGACTTTTTATCTGAAATCAAACAGTTTCCTTCATCTATGTGCTATACATGTGAGAATAGCTGCTTCAGAAAGCTCAGGTTTGCCTGAACCTTCACACAGGATTTGGGAGTGCTTTTCTGCTCTTTTCCACCTTTTTCTCCATGTCCATCAGGAGACTCAGGGGCAGAAAGGCACCAGCAAATAATCATGCCCCATCACCAGTATTTCTGTAGCAGAGCAGTGGCAGGAGGAATGAACTGTGGCATAAGCAACATACATGTGTGTATAAAAACATCAATGTGGCATAAGCGATCTTACCCATTGTTTCTGGCTTTAATGCCCAAGAGAAGATAATTATCAGCTGCTCTTGCACAGGGATGCAGTGGTGGAACTGGGGGGAGTCTGTCAGAAACCAGTAAGGGGAGCAGAGGAACTCACAGGAAAGCTGCTTACTCCTCATTAAAGCCTCTCCGTATGCGTGCACATTAGCACGTGTGTGGATGGGCTTTGCACTTGCCTCAGCGTTTTTGGGTGGGCTGTGAGGCGAATTTCCTAAGCAGCCTGCACCTCCTGCTATGCAAAAGCTGGCCTGAACATTTGTTCCGTTAGTAAAAGGCATCTTTGTGGTACCCTTTAAGCAACTGTCTCGTTTGAGATAAAAATCTCTTTGTGATTTTTCGGGCTCTTCCAATTTCTTGGTTCCTCTGATATCCTAAACCTATTAGTTCTCAACCCATCCACAAAATGAGAAACAGGGTCGACAAGATCTGAACGTCTAATTGGAAAAAAAAACCCAAAGTAATAAAGAACCTCAAGCAGAAATGCAAACAAGCAAAGAATCAACCAAACAGAACCCAACCCAAAGGCTTCCTCTGCACCTCCCTTTTAGACAGAGCTTACCCATCCCTCAAGCTCCCTGTGCTCTCTGGGATCCTGTGGTCCCAGCTTTCTTCATGCTGTTGTTGAGCAAAGGCCAAAAGATACAAGAATTAAAACAGAGCCTGGAACAGGCAAGAATCTGTCAGCAAACCTCCGCGCTGACACTGCAACGTGTTTCCCAGCTCATAGGCCTTGCTGTTAGCTGCTATTCTCAGAGGTGCATTTCATCTCTATTCAAATAGTCATTCTACACCAGGTTTTTTTAATGCAGTCTCCGGAAGACTTTAATGTTAACATTAAAAAGATAATGAAAACAGGCAAACAGACAAATCGTGATGTCCAGCACTCTGCTTCCTCATTGATAAAACATGAGAGCAGCCCCCCCCCGCCCCCCCCCCCCAAGATTCTGACTTTCCAGTCTGCTAGTCATTTATGTTTGTATTTATGAAAAGAGAAAAAATGAGTTTCCATCACAGCACCTAAGCATAATAGAAAGGGAAAGCTTTCACATGTTCTGCATGGGGCTGTGCTGTCAGGCTGTGTGAGTGGGTAATAACGCGATTCCTTCCGTTACAGCCCAAGCCCTGCCTTCCAGTTTGATCACAGAGCTCAGAAATATGTTTGCATTTGATAACATCCCTGTTCTGCTTAACCACAACTTTCTGCTGCTTACTTTTGTCCCTTTGCCGTGGTTTTGGGGGTTAGTGCAGCCCTGTCAGTGCTGCTTGCATTGGTACTGTTCATTATCTGCATTACAGAAGTTATTAGAGGCTCCAGCTGTTAGAGGCTCAGTGCATGGAAGAGACAATCTCTGTCTGAGGAGCTTAAGGTCTAACTAGGCAAGGCAGATAGTGGAAGTGTTATCAGTCTTATTCCTACAGGGAGCTCAAATGACCTGCTGAAGGTCACACAGGGAGTCTGTGGGAGAATCATGACTGAAATACAGATTTCCCAGGTTTTATTTAAGCATCTAACCCAGGTTCCTTGTTAAGGAGCTCAGCTGTGGGAATGCTGCCTGTGTATGTTGGAGTACTGGGTTTGCATATGCCCTCCTGGTCCAGGCACGGCTGTAAGGAGCTTCGGGTGCTATAATAAATGCACAGCTAGCAAATAGCAGCTACAGAATGCATGCTCACCTGGAATGCACCATCTCTAAGTAGTTCAAGGACAGAGCCCTCAACAAGGTGGCAGATGTTGTTAGTGTTCTCATTTAAGCCTTCACTATCTTTGTGACAAAAATACGTGCAATGCGTGTGAGATACAAAGAATGGTGATCAGTCTCATTTTGGGCTAATGAAGAGGCTGGTGGCTGGTGTGCCTAGTTGTGTGGGCCTTAATGTTCAGGAGCAGGTAAGCTAAGAACCTCAAACTGCAAGAAAACCAATGTTTTAGAGTGGTGTTACAACATTTCGAAGTGTTATGACAAATACAGTCTTTTTAAAACCAAGCTGTGAGATGCACAGATTCACCTGTGATGGGAACCATGTGAGTGCTCAAAGTGGCATCCACCTAGGAAAATAACTGTCCTACAGAGCTTCCTTCTGCCAGAATGGTCTGTGAGGGACTGGAGGAAATGGGGAGCCTTTCTCTCATTCCCTTTTGGCCGGGTCTCTGCTGTAGCTGAAATGGCTTCTGTTAGCTGAAAACCTGTGTTATGTAGAGGCAGTGTCTCTGTGCTTGGCTGAAGCAATGCTATACAATAGCTTGTGGAAGCTGGGTGCAGCTGGGACTCGCATCGCAGAGTTAGCACAAGCACCTCTCTTAGCTAATTGTTTTCAATGATATTTTAAAGAACTACTATTTCCCTTAAACATTTCTAGTCTACTTTGCCATTGCCTGCAAGTACAAAATTCAATTTCCTTCAGTGTCAATTTTTATCTAAAATATAATACTTGTTAGCAGTTTCCATGCATTTCAATGTATCTCTGTTGGTTTTGTGGGGTTTTCTTAATTATTTCACAAACCTCTTTACATGTATAATTGAAATAGACTTCTATTTGAAACTCAGCCTTACCAGAGTCAATATTTCTGCAATCTGTCTTAGCTTGTTTCTCAAGGAAAATGCTATTTCTAGAGCTGCAAAGGGAAGGAAGGGATGTGGTGTGGATGCTACAAGAGCGAGGAGGCTGAAGAGCCAGGGTTTAATGAACTTTTGGCTAGGTTTGCCGCTAGGATTTCTGCAGCCTGCGTTCCGTTAGCAACTCTCTCAGTACAGGCTGTAGTCAGGATGCAGCTCCACAAAGCTTTTTGAGGAATTTCAGCCTTTGAGTAGTATTTGTGGTTTCCTGAGAAGTCAATAGGTTTTTTCAGTGGCTGAATTGGATTAAGGCAGTTTAGTTAATTGAAATGTGAAGGCAGGCATTTGAGAGCTAATGCATGTCGCTGAATGCAATTCCTTTCTGTTTTTCTTCTGGATACAATGTGTTCTTAGATTACAGTTGCGTTTATGGCCAAATAATTTCTTTTCAACTCCCTTCTGTAACTTACCTTTCAATTAATGTGTTTTGCCATTGTTTTAATTTTAAAACCCTCTCATTAAAAAGCTTTTAACACCCTGTGAAAGGGCCGTAAGTGGTGCCGAGTACTGAAAGTGCCTTGCCGCGTTCATAAGCCTGAAAGAGCTCAAACCCTGCCGCTGAACAATCCAGTCCTCTTCCCCTGCAACAATCGCTGCCAGAATCTTAAGAATGTTAAAAAACACACTCTAATAATCTTCTCAAATGTATAGAAATGCCCTGTGGGAACACTGAATACTTTGGGAGATGAGTCAAAAAGATTTAAGACTTTGCAACTCGGCCTCCTTGATCACAGAGTGATAGATCCATAGTCTACTTGTTCTATGATATATTCTTATATTCCATTAGCCTTGGGAAATACAACTCCATATCCAAATGAACATGAGCATTGCTGATTACAAGTGGAGACACTTTGCCAATATTGAAATAATTTCATTACAGTAAATCTTCAACTTTTAGAAAGATTCTAAATGAAATCTCAGTGCTGCTTTCCAAGTCATCAGGAAGACAATGAGTTGCTTCCTTTTCAGCTTTGTAGTTACCAGTGATTATGGAAATATTTTTATACTTTTAAAGGTTGGAGCATCAGAGTCAGCAAATAAAATTGTCCTTCTCCAGGATGTCTTTATTTCCTGCACCCCAAAAGAAGTTAATATATTTTTGTCAATAAACAAAGATTTTTGCCTTATGAAGATGCAGCATTTTACCTATGGGTTAATCTTGTAGAAACAACGTTATTTAATTTGCTGCTGCAGTCAAGAGATCTGTGCAGACAGCATTTTGTTTGCATTTGGCTTGCAGCTGACAGCACACCAGGAGCTACCGAGAAACTTCTGCAGGACACTGGGAGTCTCCTGACAATCACAGCTACCTTCAATGCTTCATGCAAGATCATTTCTCCACCCATCTTGGAAAACACTGAATCTTCAGGAGATGTAGCCTGAGTTACTGCGATAGTGCTGCCATTGGCACTGAGGTTGTAACCTGCCCATGGCAGGGGCATGGAACTGGATGATCTTAAGGTCCTTTCCAACCCAAATCATTCTATGGTTCTGTGACTAGGAAAAAACAAGTAAATATTTCTTAGACTCTTTTTTTATTAAAGATTTTTAATTATTTTTTTTTCTCATTATGGTTCTTGAGCCAGGAGCCCTCCAGAGACTGGGATGAGGATTTAGGGCATGATAAATACAGGGGAAAGCATAATCTTTAGGGATGAACTGAATATGTTACTCTGGCTGAACTTGCCTTTAAAGAATGGCTGTAAGCTGCCCACTTGCCTTTTGGTTCCTAGCGACAGTTGAGACCATTTCTGTATGAAATTTGTAAAGGCATTTAAGGACCACTGGTCTTGAAGATGCTGAACAAATAGGAGCTACTGCTGTGGGAGATCACTTACCCAACACTTGATTTGGGGAAATGAAGCAGCCTTTGCAAGACAGCCTGAGTCACTCGGACTGTCTCAGGGGGAGTGAGCATTTGAAGCACCTTTCTCTGTCAGTTCCAGTCCTTCCACCCATACCCATTGATTTTTCTCTGTTCTCGGGATTAAGCCTTGCTGCAGGATCGGAGTGAGAGCCTCTGCTTGCCTTTGAGGAAATCCTCATCTCTTTTGTCCCTAAAAGCTCTTGTCCATTTCTTGCCCTGAGCTGGAAGGGACCTCATTATTCCTGCTGTGCTGCAGGCAGCTTTCCTGCATCTGGCACAGACAAGCCCCAAAGGGGATGGAGTTTCCCTCCACATGCAGGCAGTATCACAGTGCCTCCACTGAAAAACTTTGAGGGCCCTACCAGAAGGAGCTGCTACCCCATTTTAAGCCCCTATTTTGCAGTAGTGCAATAAAATGAAGCAATGCTCACTATGGCACTTGTTTGCTTTTCATGTTACCTCAGCAAACTCCATCAGGATTGTCCTTCAGTGCCTTCCTTTCCCTTAACTGGGTTGCAAAGCCAAGAACAGAGCTCTGGGGTAATATTGAGTAGAGCCACCTTTGTGGTTCCTGTTTCTGCCCCACAGACTGCTGCAGGCTTCATACCACAATTAGAAAGGTTTTACTTTTTCTCAGTGGCAGTGTGTGGATAATTCTTATTGCAAGTTTAGGTTTGTTCAGGTTGAGCTCTTGATTGAAACAGGGTTTAATCAGCAGTTACACTGCTTAGTGGGGCTTTTTGCAGTTCAGTCTTCTCCTTTCTCTAGCGATAAATGAATGAAAAGAGGATGTTTTCTAAGAGAAGGGATGCTGGGCTGCTCTTTGCTTTGGGATTAACTGGAGGGAGTGAAAATGTGCCCTGTGGTGTCTGTGCATTTCTACTATATTGGAAAAATGGATCAAAATGTGCTCTGGATTTCAAAGTGTTTTGTAATCCAGGCAAAACATCCCTATATCCAAATGTGTCATTATTGAAAAAGATAACAAAGTAAAGGCAGGTGTAGGCTGAGAGCTTAGGCTTTGGAAATCTCCTAAGGGAAAGAGCTTAAAACCTGTTTTGGGGGGTCTAGAGTGAACAAGGTGCAGTGGTAAAACTCAGAATTTGGCATCTTTAAGTCATTTAATGCTTGAACAATATTCTGAGGAAGAGTCAGTCACTCAAACATGCCTGAGTAAGGAATATTGTCTGGCTATATACCAGTACTTCAGCTCTCCATGGCCTCAGTTGGGATCCTGAGGGGTTTTGTTCATTCGGTTTGTGGAGGGGCTGGAATCCTGCGTTTGGCAGGTCTCAAATGAGGTCCCTGTCGGGTTGACAAAGAGGACAAGGATAATTGAAGCATTTTCCATCTCAGCTTTGCCTAAGGCACTGGTTCTGGTCCGTGTAGGTGTCAGTTGGATTTCTGTCTTATTGCAGTGTTTAAAATGGGAACCCAGGTCTGGAGCAGCTGCTGCAAGTCAGAAGTGGGAAAGAGAGGAATTCATCACCAAAGCTGCCTTTTGGCTGGCTCTGGTCCCTCACCCTCACAAGTATTACAAGTTAACCACACTTAACAGAGAGATGATAAACAGCCATGAGCTCCCCTGCATAGGGACTGGCTGCAATGGAAAGCAGCCATTCAAACTCCTCCCAGAGCAAGTGGCTGCTGGTGGGCACCCCTGGAATGTTAAGAGAGAAAGAAAGAACTGTTTCCTTGCTGATGAAATGCTGTTTTGCCCAAGGGACCATGTTATTGCTGTTATTTATTATTTATGCGCTGCCAAAGGTGTGCACAGTGCTTGATAGTGCAATAAACAGGACTGGTGTCCAGTCCTGAGGGTCTTTTGCCACTGCTGAGTTATGGCAAAGGGGCAAGATGAAGGGGTTGCCTCTCCCTCCACAGTGATGCAGAGGTTTGTTGTTGTTACAGGGTGTCCTCTTCGGACCACTTGGCTGGGGACGTTAGAGCAGCTTTGTCACCGTTTTGCGCGGTTGTTTGTGAGTGTGTCTGCAAGGGCATGTACCCTGTTTGATGTGCACTTGGAGCCTGGCGGCAGAGGGAATGAGTGAACAACACCTGGGGCTGTGACAGTGGCACTTTTCAATAATGATTTTTACAGATTCCCAGCCATCTGCTGCCTCACCAGCTGCTCAGAGCCCAGCACACGCTTATCTCCGTTCAGGAGCTCAGCTCCTCAAGGAGGGCAGTGGGCTTGAAGGTGCATAATTGACCTCCTGTGGCTGTCTGCAGGACACAGACCTAGACCCAGTGCCAGACTCCAAGGAGATGTGGCGTAAGTGCAGGGAAGGGGTGGAAGAACTGGAGATCAAACACGTGAGCTCTTCTTCACCCCTTACAAAACACCAGCCCTAGAGAGGTGCTGGCCTGCAGAGCACTGGGAGGGGGGCTGTGGGTCTGAGGAAACCATAGGATGTGGCCCTTCTCCAGATTTGACACCTCATTTAGCCATCAGTAGGTTGGCAGAAATGAAGCAAAGGCATTCCCTCAAGGGCATGGAGAGACTCAGGCTCTGTCCTTGTCATGCTGCTGTCAGTTTTGGTGTGGAAAGGGAGCTGAGCCTGGTGGGAGCATAACTGGAGGCAGCTTCAGAAAGCCTTAGGGAAGCTCAGCAGCTCCCAGCATGTCTAGGGCAATAGAGAGCCAGCACAAATTGGAGATTTGTGGGGCCAGAGGGCCCGAGAAGTCCTGCTGCCAGGAAAGTGGCATGTGTTATTATTACCTGCTGTCTTCGAGGCACCTACCTGAGAATTTCCTCATTTCATTAAATCTCATTTTTATAATCCCCTTGGGATCAAGCCAGCTGACCTGAACGCTCTCTGAGCCTGCCCCTCGATCCCTCCTGGGCCTGATCCACAGGAATGAGGGAAGAAAAGGCAAGTTGGCAGCAGCAGCCGGGAGGGAGTGACCAGGTTTCCTCCTCCATTCCCGAAGAGCTCCTCTGCTTTGCGTGTGCCACTTCAGACCACTCAGAGCACCCTCCTCCCTCCTCATGCTTTTATGCATTTTCCAATTAAATTTCCTCCAGGAGAAGGAGAGAGGCACTCTGAATCCATTAGCATTAGTGATTATGCAAATGCTTCAGGGAGTTGACTGCCCATCATTACATGTAATTATTGTTTCTGGTTATGAATGAAGGGTTTGTTACTTCCCCCCCCCACCCCTTGGTGGTGGAATGGGGCGGGCTGGAGGTGCAGGGGGGTGATGTTGCTGTATTTGATTTGCATAATGAGGAGGCCTGATTGGGTATGCATGAGGGTAGGGGAAGTGGGGACCTTCTCCCGTGTGCACTCTATTAAGCTGGCAGCAAATCTCAGGAGAGAGGCACGGAATGTAAAGAGAGGGTGAGCACAGCACGGGGACTGCAGGCAGCAGGCTCACATTTAGGTAGCACCATCAGCACAAGGCAGGAAAGGAGATGCCCTTGGACCCTCACGGCTCTGCACAGGTCCTCTGTACCTGCACAGGCTCCGCCCGTCCTTTTGCTTTAATTGCCTGCTAGAAACGACACGGGGGTTCTGCAGAGAGCCCGTTCCTGGCTTTTTACCTTGGGCAGCACACCAAGAGCACAGTTTGCAATCTCCAAGGCATATGTGTGTATTGCAGAGCTGGAGCCCAGATACCCTACACAGCACTGGGGAAACAGGCTTGGAAGGGGCAGGGAGAGAGCACAGCCTCCTCTTTTCCCTCATTTCTCAACGCTGTGCACAGAGATGTGGATGTGAGTATCTGAGCAGGCATGCTGATTCTTAGAGGGGCTGTGTGTAGCAGGAGCTGTGGGTGCTCCATGCCTCTGGAAAGCTGGGTGCTTAGAGGATGGATGGACTTAGCTGTCCATGTCAAAACAGTCCAGGCAGGCAGTGAAGTGGTAAAGTTTAGCTCAGGACCATACTTCTGAGGAGGAAGAGTCAGACTTTACCTCCCACATCAAACACTACAAAAGCTGGGGGTGGAGAGTTTCCTGTGTGTATTCCAGCTACAGTAAATGCCCTGGGAAACCTCCCTGGAGAGCTCCCTGCTTCCTGATACACGTGAAAACAGTGCTTCCTATCCACTGTAAAACATCTTCCTCATGTTCTTCCCATTCCCTGCTCAGTGCCTTTTCACTTCTTATCTTTCTGTTCCTCTTCTTTCACTTTCATTCCCCAAGATCTCCGTTTCTCCTTAGTCTCCATCTCAAGTCTACCTTGTGTCCTTTCCCACAGTTCGTGGATGTTAGCAGTCCATCACTGGCCTCCGGACTTCCTTGGGCTTTAAGTGACAGCTGCTGTGTTCCCTCACTGCTCCGTGGAAGACATGCATCCCTTGGTTTTGGCGGATCAAGGACTTGCAGGGGCAGATAGCCAGGGAAGGATATTCTGCAGGCAATAAATGCACAATGGGCACTGAAAGGATCCAAGCAAAGGAGAACATGGAGGCTTTCAAATTAGAGGGAGATGAACCTAAGGGGTACCATGGAGATGAGAAGAGCATCCATAGAGCAGAGATCAGATTGACCAGGCAGTGTCTCAATCAAAAAAGAAAGAGGGGCAGCAATTGCTTAGGCAGTGTCTGCAGGTCCCATGCTGTCCTCCTGCTCTGTGGCTGTCATTATTTTCTGTCTTGATTATAAACCACTGCTTGCAATGCAGATACTAGAAATGGGATAGATCTCTTCTGGCATCAACCTATTTGGTCACCGTGGGCAAGGTGTGAGCTCTCCCCAGTGGTGCAGGAATCTGTGGTAGCTCAGCAGAGGTTCCCAGAGTAGGCAGGGAGGAAATGGGCTTTGTTTCCCACCCTGTTATCCCCACAGCTTGTAGAAATGTGAGACTGATTTCCAATGCAAATTCCAGTAACCCTTAGAAGAGGTGAGGAACAGGACACACATAAAAGAAATAATGTGTTCCTATGCATGTGTTTGCATGTGTTTAAAGCAGAAGATTCTCTGTGTGTATGTTTTTAAAGGAATAGAAAAGTGGGGAAAACTGCAAGCATTAAACTTCCAGAAAGCCTCTTGACAGTGAGGCAGGATGAGAGGACACCAGTGTTGCTCCACTGCTCGCTTGCCTCCCTCAAGGTTGGGTTTGGTACAAGGAACTCAGGGCAGTACTAGATTCCGTTCTTGTCGAGGTTTCATTTCCTCTGACTTGAAGCTGCTTTGGAGATTTGTAGCTCTGAGGTTCATGTTGTTCAGTATTTTGTAAAGTGTTTGTACACTTGGCCTGCTGCTAGGGGAAAACCACTGGGGAAGACTTTCAGTAAGTAGAAGCACCAGAAGCAGCTGTAAAATCTCCACTGTACACAAACCCAAGAGTCCTGGAGCAAGAACTTCTCTTAAGGGTGAGAAAAGTCCCAGTACTGGTCAGGGAGGTGATCTCTGAAAGGCTGGGTGAAATCCCAGAAGGCATTTGCTAGAAGTAGAGTGGTGGTCTCAGGGAGTTACGTGATGGATAACTCCTGTAGAATCATAGCAGGAAGTGATGGTGCTTCCTTCTGTGGGAGGGAGGGAGCTTTCTGGCTGTGGAATGGGAAGATGTCAATAGCTCTGCTCTGGTTTTGCTTTCTGTGGCATTCATCACACACCAAAACATGCCACCAGGGCAGCAGTGAGAGGCAGCCCTGTTGGCAAGGGGGAGCAGGAGTTGTCTAGGGAGTAATCACTCATGGGAAGCGAGGTAGGCCCAGCTGCTTGAGGTGGTCCATTGGTCCGAGCATGGGTTCGTGCTCTAGGTCACATCAGCCAACTGTGCTGTACCAGACAAAGCTGTGCTGTATCCTCAACGAAGAAGAGACAAGATGAAGACCTTGCTGTCCCCCAGAGCCTGTACTGAGGTCGGGTGGGCTAAAAGAAGGGAATAAGGAAACAGCTGTCAAAGCAGGAGAGGGACTGTAATGAGAACAGGGGCTGCCTGGATTCACACCGAGGGAAGGAAGAGAGCAGCAAGTTGCATGATAATACCACAATTGCACACTGGAGGATTCTGGATGTGAGCATACTGTAGCCATGGTCAAGGACCATGAGCAGCAGCAACAATGCTTCCAGTACACACCTGACCTTCTGTAGGGTATCAGCCTCCTGTAACAGTCTGCTCTGTGTTCGCTGAAGTTACAGATGATCAAGCGCTTGAAGATGGCACTGTGGGAAAAAGGCCAAGAGCAAGGTTCCCTCTGAACTGTGTGTAGTAACTCTGCAAGGTTCACATTGCTGTTCTGTGTGGCATTTTTCTGTGTTCCCCCCCTCTTTTTGCATGTGTGGATGGGTCAGGTCATGTGTGTGCAGGAAGGACAAGCACAGAACCACGCATGGCTACATGCAAGCACACAGAGCATGCATGCACAGCCACTCAAGATTGCTAAAGGCATCAGTTAAATCCCACATCAAAGCAGAGAGCTATCGGAGCAGCGCTGTTCAAAGGCACCAGCTTCCTTCCTGGGAAAGACAGATTGTCACTTTGATTAAGAGATTTTAACAAGAGGGAATGAAGGAATGGAAAAGAGAAAAGAGAGGTTTCATGTATACCTTTTCTTTCCCCTTTGGCCATCTAAATAAGGTTTTAGTTTGATGAGAAAGAAGACCCCAATTTCAAGTAAGTTTAATGTAACAATGAATTATTTAAGGAAGAAGAAAATACAAGCTGCTGCTTAAAAAAAAAGTAGAAAAAGCTATTATTGAAATGTCAGAACAAATACCCAGCTTGATCTGCATTAATATGATAAATACTAATATATTCATTTCCCCTGGTGCTTCTGGGCTTGCAGAGGTACATCTGCAGTGCGTTGCTTATGGTAATCGGGTCACAGCTTCAAAGGGAGACATGCAAGGTATTCTGGGTGATGTTCTGCAAGCTGCTGTTAGAGACCTTGGATCATCATGTAGAGTTGAGGAGAGCTGATTAAGGGTCTTAGTTGGTTTGAGTTGAAGGGGCCTTAAAGCTCATCCAGCACCAACCAGGCAGGGGCACCTTCTACTAGAGCAGCTTGCTCCAATCCCCTGTGTCCAACCTGGCCTTGAACACTGCCAGGGATGGGGCAGCCACAGCTTCTCTGGGTACCCTGTGCCAGCACCTCAGCACCCTCACAGGGAAGAGCTTCTGCCTAAGAGCCCATCTCAGCCTCCCCTCTGGCAGGTTAAAGCCATTGCCCTTGGCCTGTCCCTACAGGCCCTTGTCCCAAGCCCTTCTCCAGGTTTCCTGCAGCCCCTTTAGGCACTGGAGCTGCTCTAAGGTCTCCCTTAAGGAGCCTTCTCTTCTCCAGGCTGCCCCAGCCCAGCTGTCTCAGCCTTCTGCAAGTTATCTGATTACTGAAGGAAGTTGAAAATCTTGTCATGTTCTTTGCTGGGACAGCACTGCTGTTTGGTTGTCAGCCTCAAAGTTGCCATTTTTCTGCAGACAGCTTGGAAAAAAAGGCTGAGCTGAAGCAAGCCAATGAGCTTCCCACCTTCTATCTCCACAGGCTAATTCCCAGCATGTCTGTAGCTGGGGATAGATGCTGTGAGCAAGCTGTCGAGCACATCTGCAAGTCAATCACCATCTTGGTTTTTGCTTCCAGTCCCTCACAATAAAGTTCTCAGGAGCAATTTAATGGAGCAGAGAGCCTGAATCTTCACACAAACATCCTAGTGTCTTCAGCAGCTGACAATCTGGGAACTGCATGTAGGATGGTTTTGGTAGGACAAGTATCACCTTCTCCTAGGCACCGTCTCTGCCTACCCCATCCTTCCCTGTTGTAATGTGCATCAGGTTTGCTTGTGTCAGCACCACCAGTGTTCCTGAAAGAGATCAAACCCCTTATGGATTGTATTTCTTTTCTATAGCCAAGGACTAGACTTAGACAACAGTGATGTAACCAGGTATCAACAGAACCCAGTAGCTCAGCATTAAGAGAGCTTATTTGGGAGTGATGTGGTGCAGAAGGTGTTGAACTGTTGTTTCCTAATATTAAGGCTGACAGTTGAATGACAGATTGGGAGTGTGGTTAAATTAGGATGCAAATGAATTGAGCTGGTCTTCTGGTTGGTGCAATGAGGAGAAAATGTTGGAGAGAAGCAAGGGAGGGCCAATTTAAGATAAGTAGATTGGAGCAGAAAGAAGCCCAGAGGCAGAGAGTGGAGGGGAGAGAGATAAGGGAAGCATGTTTGGAAGGAGATGGACTAGCTAATGGGAACCTGTTAACATGGCAAAGTGTCTCGAGATAAAATCAGGAGACATTCAGTTAGGTTTTGACCTTCTTGGTCAGGACTTCTTATTGAGTATCATTTCAGTTGAGGTAGCTCAAACATACTTAATACATTGCTAACCTGCCCTGGGTTCCTTTCCTGGTAAAACTGCTGTTGAGTGCCACAATGAAGCTATTGCCTCATGAGGTATTGAGCACTTCCTAACAGTGGACTTCTATATCATAGGTTGAAGCACGTCTCTGTGAGTTGGTCATGTGCCCACATCAAGGAAGGAGCTATTGCATCCATGGGAATTTAGCTGGTCATAGTGCCTGGAGTTCTCAAGCAGATAAAAGAAGAGTGCCAGAAGCCTAGATAAGGCTAGTTAGAGATCTGCAGAAACTGCCTGGCAGTCTGCTGCAGTAATCTGAACTCACTCAGAAGCTCCTCTTCTGTGTGTGTGCTCCTCCATGGAATGCTCTAGTTTCCAAGGAGCACTAATGTACTATTCCGGTAGACTTTACTCACACATAGAGTTTTAGTCCATCTGTTTCTGTTCCTCTTCCTCTCCATTGCCTAAATCTGAATGTTTAATGTTGGATTTTGGGCACAAGCCTGCTGTGCCCAAGCTACAGACCAGTTCCTCTGTTAAAGGATATGTCAGCTCTATTATTCATTCCATTTTCTTTCCCCTGGAGATGCTCCACAGGGTCTGTAGTTCACTGGAAACCCTAGCGACAGCCCTGGCTTTTGACTTCAGAAGTTTGAACTCTCCCAGTGGCCGTTTTTGATCCATTCACTGAGAAAATGTGATTACTTCTTATTTATGGAAGTTAAGTATTCCTGCTTGTAGCCACTATGGCATTAAAGTAAAACGTTCAGCATTTAGCATGCTGAATGCAGAGACACGAGGCTAAATGCACTGCATAAAAGCTTTATGGGGCTGTAAACAGACACCCAGAGTATTTTCAACTGCTTGGTTGTGAGTCAGGCTGGGGGCCCCCTTTGCCACGTCTCCTTGGGAATACAGCCAGGACCGTGTCAACACCGCCTTGGCTCTCAGAGGGGAAGGGGCCTGGGGAACAGAAAACAAGCCAGCCTGCTTGCTGGCAGGTATTGCTCATGCCAAGGCTGGCCTTGGCCACACTTGGTGGCTGTTGCTGCATCACTGCAGATCTGGGGGGTAAATATAGGCTGTGATTGCTTCAGAGCTGCTTGCTTCAGTATCAGTCTCGACTAAACACAGCTCAAGAGAAAATCAGTTCAGAGTGAGTTTTGTCAGCTTCAAAAGAGATTCATTCCTGGTGTTGTCAGTCATGGGAGACTGATGGCTGAGATTACTGAGAAAAGCAAAGCCTGTGGGCATTAAAACAGATACTGTTACTGGAACTCAGGGTTTAAAGATGAGATGTAATCTGGAACAGGATTTGTACAAAATCCCTTCCCCCTTCCCCTCAGAGGGCCTGGTTCCTCCTGCACTCCATTTGCCTTTATGGGCTGTCTGATCAACACAAAAACCTACTGCCTACCTCCTGTGTACAACCAACACCAAGTGCAGGGCTAAACAAAGAGCCTTACTTGACCTTGTTCTGTGCCTGTGATGGTGTGGCTAGGCTGTGTCCTCACCATGGATGGAAGCAGCGAAAGGAGCACCTCATTTCTCCAAGGGAGACAGCTGTGGTCCCAGGGGGTCCTGCGCCAGGGCTCACGTAGTTCAGCAGCTCCTCTTTGCAGAAACTCAACCAATACCTTGTGGCATTACAGCACAATGAAAACCAGTCGTGCCACCCAGGGCTAACATCTTTACTTGCACTAATCCATGCACACCATTAGACATCTCTGCAAGTGCTAGGTATGGCTCGTGGTAAATGAAGAGACAAAGCTGAGACCCAAGCTCTGGATATCTTTATTGCTTTAATAAAAGGCTGTGGAAGGTATTTAAATAGCCTCCTGAGAAGCACTGAAAGGGCATCATTCCTACAAAGTAGTCAAAGGCCACAATTCCATATTTCATGATACCAGAGTACAACTGGTTGTGTTTGTGCTGCGGGAGATTAGCGCAGCACTGACTGACCTTCCAGAGTCCTTTTTGGCCATGCATGAAGCTCAGTGACAAACCTGAGTTTCTCCTGGGGGTTGATCTTATTTTTGATTGTTCCAAAACTGTGTCCTGGAATTCGGAGTGGCGTATCCCTAGAAAGTTCACATTTTGCAGGCTTTGCTCTTGGTAGAAACCATAATGTGCCTATTGGGAAGGCCCCTGACTGTCTATAGTAAAGTGATTAGGACAGCTTTACATCTTTGCCCTCCCTTGATTGCTTTGGATGCTTCACTGCTACAAAGGTTCCTGTCCCACACCCATGCCTCCTCCCCTCGTGCCTCCTCTTCCATTTGGTCTCTTGCCTCTAACATATGGTGGGAGCATATTCTTCGTGATGCCGACACTTCTGCTTCTCCACTCCAGCAGCCACAGGAGCTGTTGAAATCTGTCCTCTAGCTCGGCCGTTTGCAGGCATGGAAGACGAGTAATTACAATGGCCTTAATTGGCTGACTGCAGAGCCACTGCCCAAGTGGTAATAAACTGTGCATGCTTAGGAGCTGGATGAGGGGTAACCACCCAGGGGTTCTCCTCCTCTTCTTCCAGCAGGCCTGAATCCAGCTCACTGAGGAGCCTAACAGGGATGTCATGATGCTGCTTGAGGATCCAACCCTCGTACAAGAGATGCTGGAGTCCCAGAGGTCTCTCCTGAAACTCTTTCAAGGGATGCTGGCAGCAGTAGTGCTGCCTGCTTATGCCTGGGTTCCCTGCTTTGCCATTGTGCCACCGCTGCCAGGCGAGAGCACGGGGTTTTTCATTAGCAGTGATGCAGGCAGAGCGGGGACAATTACTCACTGCTTTATGCTTGCTGGAAAACCCACCCAGGACTGGTAATAGCCATTAAGTGAGGGTGCAGCTTTAACTACGTGCCATTACATTAAGTTTCAAGTTGATATATGGCCAGAGCAAATTGAATTCCTGCTGCTATCCCGTCTGACATTTGTTACATTACAATGCCTGCTCTTTTGTTTTTGAGTCAATAGCTGCTGCTTTCGAGAAATATGGATTATTAGAATTTATAGCCCGTCCTACACGTCTTTTCAAACACTCATATCCTTTTATCATTTCGTTTTGTTGTTATTCTGCCCAACACAGTTTGTATTTCTTCAGGTTTTAGCACCTGGGACTCTTGGTACTTGTGCTAAATCAATACCCTTTGTCCTCATTGCTTTAATATACACAACCATTTGTGTGATGCATGAATTGCAGTGGGTTTTCTGCCTGCGATAGTCATTTACTCCTCCTGCTCAAGCATTCCTTCCCCTGTCTGCACGCGGGTTGTGCTTGGCAGTAAATGTCACACATCTACATTTAAATGCCTTTATACGAGGACTTCCAGGCATGTGGCTGCACAGGGGAAGGTGAATTTGCTGGCTCCTTAGCAGGAGGGTGTCACAGGTTTGACAGTGTGCCAGTGCTTCCTGGAAAGTGCTGGTCTCCCACCCTAGGCTCTTAACATCTTGGGCTCACATCCTCAAAGTCTATGCCTTAATGCAGCCACACCTTCTCATAAAGCACGTGTGAAGAATCTGAAGAGGGTTTCTACCTTAAAAGGGTAGAAAAGGCTTTTGAAGTTTTGTTCAGATGTTGTTCAGGTCAGCAGCAACTGAAGTTGTCATCACTGGGCAGTTCTGGAGACCTTTGGGACAGGAATCACTCCAAGAAGTGTCCCACAGACAGTTATGTGTAAGCAAAGTGGAGAGACCCAGGCTAGGTCCAACCTTCCAGCTCAGAGTGGGTTTACGGTGAGAGCAGAGCACAGCTTGTGCTGTCACTGCGTCTGCTCTGCCTCTCCGTGCCTGTGGGATACACCCAAGGCCATTCATCTCATACCTTTTATGTGTGGTGAATACTGGTACACCAATGTACCTGATAGAGATTTGGGTTTCTTTATATGTACTCACCTGCTGACCCTTTTAAACTGTTCCCCCTTTCCTCTGCTGGTTGTGGGAATTTATCTGTGGAGCGTGAGTCTCCCCGGCTGTGGTGGGGAGAGGCACTGCTGTGTCTTCCTTTGTCTCCTGGCTCATCTCTGCCACTGCTGCTCTTCAGGGCTCTCCCTCCCTGTCCTGCCTATGAAAAATGAGATGTCAGCTCCCTTCAGGGTGTAGGTATTCCTGAGAATGTATTTTACATGTAAGTAATTGGGAGTGATTTACTTATGAGTTACATTAACTGCAGTAGAGACTGGGAGCATCAGAAAAAGGGGTGAGCAGACCCTCTGCTGTGCTCTGCTCCCTGGGGGCTGTGGTTTGGGCACAGCATGGTCTTCTGCACTGAGCATCCGAGCCACCTCCCTCTAGGTCTGTAGCAACATCACTAGATGTGGAATCTAACCCCTCACGCCTTGAGGGAGGTGGCGAACCGGCGCAGCAGCTGACCTTGACTGAAGGGTTTTCCATGACTTCCAAGTCCTCCCCCAAATCTCTCTGTATTCCCAGCACAGCCTTTTCTATGGAATGTGGTTTCAGACCTCCCGATGAAGCACCCGTGTCGCAGACCTGGGAGGCAGAGCCCAGCAGGGATGGCGGAAGGTCCTTCAAGGCTGTGCCGGTGCAGGTGGCACGTGCCTGCGTGTTCCTTGAGACATAGCTGCTCCTGAATATCAGGATTATTTACATTCCCAAACAGAGCTGCCAAACACTTTTCCAAACGCACCAACAGTGCCTCTCTTTCTGCTGTGCTTGCTGATAAAGGGCCATAAACAAGCTTGACACATCTATAATAACCTTTCTCCCCTCCCACTTGCCTGATCTTCTCTTCCTCTCTTGCCTCTCTCGCAGGCTGCATTGGGTAGCTTTTTATTCTGCTGCCATTAGCTAGGATGCATTGTTTGATGGGGGAAATAAAATGTTGAATCTCATTTTAGTTTTAGTTTTATTTTCCTCTTCTAGCAGCAGCTGCCTCAGATGCCAACAGTGGATGTGTGGGTTTAGAATTCTCTTTTCCCCAGCCTTTTTTATCTTCCTCTGTTCGTTTTCTTCCCTTTTCCTGTGTCTCCCTTCTATAAAGGTCATCTTAAATGATGCAAGGATACATGCTTTCACAGGTGGTTTTTATCAGTTATCAGCCTATTCCAAAGGCCATTTAGTCTTCTAGGCAAAGGTTGTAGCTTTCAGCCTCCACTTCCCATTTACAAAGGAAAAATGGATGCTACATTTCGAAGCATATAAATTAGGTATAGATCTAAACCAAAAAACTAACCCATCTACAATAAAAGGTCTGTAATTTCTTTGTCTCTGGTCTGAAGAGGCCTTGGGTTCACCTTTTTCATGTCATCTGTTCCTCTTAGAGGTATTGATGGAAGTGCCACATCTAACGATTCCTTCTCCATCCTGTATTGATGGTGCTGTAGAAAGTCCCACTTGCTGGAGATGAAAGGCAGTGGTGAGCAGCCCAGGTACAAACAGTTCCTTGGGCACTGCTCCTGAGGCATTTTTGTTCAGTGATCCTTGGCTGTGAGAGGGGTTTGTGTGCACTGGGAACGGGGACAGAAGGGACCCACACAGAGTGCGTTTTGGAGCCGTGCTGCTGCCCCTGGCTTGGCAGTTTTGTACCCCCTATGATAAAGTTCATACTTGTTTCACCTTCCCTTGAAGCACTGGCCAGAGGGAGAGAAATGGATGTTGTGGACATCCATTCAGGAGCTGGGAATTGCTCATCCCCTGGAAGCACATGAAGCCCTGGCGAGCTGGGCTCTATCACGGACACTGTGTTAGCCTTGCTTGGGTGGCACTTTAGTCCTGGAAGTCTGGCAAAGATGCAGCAGCAGAGCAATTGTGTAGGAAAACACTGCCTGAGACATGGCTAAGGTAAGGTGAAGATCCAGAGGGACCTCGAAACGCTTGTGAGGTGGGCTGATGCCAACCTCATGAAGTTTAACCATGCCAAGTGCAAGGTCCTACACCTGGGTTGGAGCAATCCCAGGCACAGCTACAGGTTGGGCAGAGAAGAGATTCAGAGCAGCCCTGCAGAGAAGGACTTGGGGGTGTTGGTTGATGAGAAACTGAACATGAGCTGGCTTCAGTGTGTGCTTGCAGCCCAGAAAGCAACTGTATCCTGGGCTGCATTAAAAGCAGCGTGACCAGCAGGTCGAAGGAGGTGATCCTGCCCCTCCACTCTGCTCTTGTGAGACCTCACCTGGAGCATTGTGTGCAGTTCTGGTGTCCTCAACATAAAAAGGACATGGAACTGTTGGAACAAGTCCAGAGGAGGCCACGAGGATGATCAGGGGCTGGAGCACCTCCTGTATGAAGACAGGCTGAGGAAGTTTGGGCTGTTCAGCCTGGAGAAGAGAAGCTGTGTGGAGACCTCATAGCAGCCTTCCAGTATCTGAAGGGGGCTATAGGGATGCTGGGGAGGGACTCTTCATTAGGGACTGTAGTGACAGGACAAGGGGTAACGAGTTAAAACTTAAACAGGGGAAGTTTAGATTGGATATAAGGAGGAAGTTCTTTCCCGTTAGGGTGCTGAGGCACTGGAATGAATTGCCCAGGGAGGCTGTGAATGCTCCATCCCTGGCAGTGCTCAAGACCAGGTTGGACAAGGCCTTGGGTGATATGGTTTAGCGTAAGGTGTCCCTGCCCACGGCAGGGGGGTTGGAACTGGATGATCTTAAGGTCCTTTCCAACCCTAACTATTCTGTGATTCTATGATCTACCTCACCTCTCCCCACTTTGTCTTATATAGTATATATCTGGGGGCAAGGATTGCCTGTGAGTACCTGCTTTGTCTGTGAGTACCTGTACAGCTCCGGGTACCACCAATAATCATGGTGTGCAGACAGAAAATGGAAGCTACTTTCAGTGCTTGAGTCTTTCAGATCAGAGTTGAGAAAAGGGTTTTTATGATTGATATATAAAATTGTTACTTTTCCTCTTCACTTGGTATATTCTGTTGTACAGGCACTATAAATCTGCAGAGATATGGTTGTGGTTATGGGAATCACACAATGGAATAATTAAATGGCCTAATTGTAAAGTATATTATCTTCACCATTGCGCTCATCAGGTATTCTCCTGCACCTCATAGAGGAGGGCAGTGATTATGAAAAGCTGACACAAACTTGCCTCAGCAGGTGAATCCAGCCAAATCCAAACTTGATGAAGTGATGCCACAACCCATTAAGCCCTCATGGTGGTCTTTGGCATAGGCAGAGATTGAAGAAATTGGAGGAGGGAGCCAATAATATGCAAAAGATAGACCATTAGGCATTTGCAGCACAGAGCAAGCTGGGACCATATTAGCTTTGGTACCAGCCTGGCCCTCTAAAGCTGCTCTGTGGGCCTCAGCTCCATGTCGTGTTTAAGCATTTCAAGGGCTGTGGTCCTGGCTGGAGTTCTGTCGAAGGAGGCCTGTGCTAGATTTCCTGGGGCTTGTGTCAGGACTGAGGACTGATGCTGTCTAATATGACACAAGCCCCTCATCACCCGAGCCATTTCCCAGCGTATTAATATTCATTTTGCACTAATGTGGGATGAATACATTGCAGTGTTTGGCCAGAGCACATTCCTCATTTTTATGTCATACTCACAGAATGCATCAGTGTGATATATTGTGTATTTTACCATAATAGTAGACAATAGAGCTCAGTATTTCATTTGGACAAGTAGCAAGTATGAGGCAAGGAGACAGCCACTGCTGGACAAGGGGTGAGCTCAGGAAAACAGAAATAAATTAGAACATATTCATCTGGAATGGAAAGTCATTTCTTCAGTAAATTAAAAGCAGCAGCCTTCGTCTCTTGTTGAGTTTCCCTATTAGGCTGCTTCAGTGAGGCTTGGCCAGGAGCTTTTCTGGATGTCACTTCAAGTGTTGTGAGCCGATGGCATAAGGCAGTACCCAAGAATGACAGTGCCTGGGGGAGCACAGTGCTGGGGGGTCAGAGATGGTGCTCAATGGGCTTGGTACTCAGATATGGGATGGGAGGTGTCATCTTGTCTCTTTTCAAAGCACGGCTGTAGCAGGGTGAAGTGCCCAGTGTGCTGGGAGGAAGGGAAGAAGGGAAGATGCGTAGGATACTCACAGAGAAAGGCAGGGCAGGAGGGAGAAGGGGCCTCAAAAGCAACCAGTGAAGTCATGGTTACTGAATGGACTTTTCACTGTTGCTTCATTTGTTCCCATGTTCTGCCCTGGGCACTGATGTTTAGTAATTTAGACCAAAGGGATCTAAAGAGTTGCCGTAAAGGGTAGTTCAAAAATCAATGGATGTTAGAAAGGGTCAAATGATGCCATAAAGAGATTAACAGCAGCATGGAGAGATAATATTCCCCTTCCTGCAGAGCTGGCCCTGAGAGCTTTATGACAGGGAAGAAGAGCAGAGGCAGGCCAGCACCTATTTCCCTGCTTGACTTCTCCCCTTCCTGGAAGCTCATGGCTCTTTGGGGAGAAAGCGAGCAAGGAATGGCTGTGGAGATGGGAATGAGAGGAGACAGGCAGGTGGGCCATGCCGCTGCATGATGGATTCTTCTAATCCAGACAAACTGCAGCTCCGCCGACAGTCCCTGCTAAATCACCCGGGAGGAAACGACTTACTCAGCAATCAGGCACAGGTTTACAGCACGAAGGTCAGGTTTTATGAGGGTTCCCTGGGAATGCATGCAGGAGATGCGACAAGGCTGTGTGTCACTCTCCTGGCGCTGGACCTAAAGGCAAGGGACAGATCCAGCCGGAGCAGCCTGCCCTCTGCTGCTTTCTCCCCAGACCCATCTGTATGGCCTCCTCACTGAGCTAGGGAATACAATTAGGAGCCCAGCCCAAGGGACCTGTGGGCTGAGGAAGAGATGACATTCGGTGATCAACTGAATTTCCTTGTCAGGAGCAGGAAAGCTGCTCTCTGGGGGTTTGGTTTTTGCTGCTTTGACAACTGCTCTTTGGTTCTGTGGCAAGCTCTCAGCGCTGACAATAGCCCCATGGAGGAACACCTTGAATTAAACAGCTCTGTTTTCTCTTGTTTCCCTCCCAGGGCACTGCCTCCCCTTATGAGGGCCAGCAGAATGAAGCACTGGCATTTTCCCCTTGGAAAGCAATCTGGGTGTGCCTAGTTCCGCTCAGGATGTGTGGAGGGGCTGCTACTTCAGATTTGCAGTTGTCCAGGCTCATGGAAGGGGCCTGAACTAAACCCCACCATGTCCAGCAAGAATTGCCTGGGAAATCTCAGCCTGACCCTCCCAGGAAGCTTTTCTCCTTGGAGAGAAGGTAAAGGCAGTATCCCAGCTGATGCACAGGGACACTGGGCAGGAGCCAGGGACCTGCACACAGGGATCTTGTTTCAGGGCATGTGCATTCTTTACAGGCACTGCTCCCTGAGCCTTGCTGTGGTGACAGTTTATGGCAGGATAAAGCCAAGTCAGGCAATAACAGTGATGTTTTCCTGGCATTGCACTGCAGATCCGGGTGTTGCAGGAAATTAAACATCACACCCCGAGGTGCTTGATGTTTCCTGGTGAAGGGTCCCCTCCCCTGGGTGCTGCAGATGGCAGGCCTGGCTGGGGGCTCTGCAGCAATCACCTTTGGGGTCTGGTAGGACACTCTCCAGGGTGGAAAGAACATGGGAAAAATGGGGTTTCATTTGGTGCTGCACAGAAGTGAATCAATGTGTGAATCAGTGTGCCTGGAAGAGATGTGTTGAAAAGCCAGAGGACTCATGTACTGCATTAGCAAACCCAAAGGGAAAAGAGATGGGTAACCATTGGGAAAGATGACCTTGATCCACTGCCCTTTACAGCCATGAAGGCATCTGCTTACTGGAAGAGACAGCTGCCATTTGATGTGGGAGCATCTGAGTCAACATGTGCTAAGAGGACTGCACATGCTGAGCTCTTTCTGCTGCCATGGTTGGGTGGCTCTCAGCCAGCCTCAGCTCAAAGCCCACTTTCCCCCAGGAGGAACCTGCTGTGATTCTCTTGCCCTTGCCCAGAGGGACATTCTTCAACCCCGCTTCCTTGCAGGATGTAGCAGAGACCCTGGTGGCCATCAGGATGCCTGGTCTCCTCCAGGAAAGCATCATCCCAGCGGGAGCACTGCAGGGAATCCCAATCGCACCCTGGGGCAGAGCAGCCAGGAGCCCTGGGCAGGGTGGGGTTTGAGCTCTGGTCAGTCTCCAAGGAAGGCAGCATTTTACTGGCAGACTTCAAACTTACATGTGTGCTGGCTTCAGTTATTGCTGCGTCGTCTCTTCCCTCTCTCGTGCTGTTCCTTGTTACCACTGTGCCCTTTTATCTTGCTCCCTCTCTCTGCATTTCTCCTTCTATAGCTTTGATTTGGATTCTCGTCCCCTTTCCATTTTTCCCATCTTCTGTGTTCTGCTGGCTCTGACCTTGCCCACCTCAGGGCCAGCCATGCTGGGCTAGCTCCTGGCCTGGCCCTCTTGAAGACTTTGTATTCTTGCCCCGCACCCAAGTGACAGCAGATGAGAGGTCAGGGTGCTGCCACGAGATTTCTCTGCTTGCTTCCATCAGTGCTTCCTGCAGAGCCTGAGCGATTATTATCTCTGTAAATGACTGAAAGAAGTGTAGTGATAAAAGGATTAAGCTAGACATATTTTACTTTATTTATTTATATCCTCGCATCCTCCTTAGCAAGTTGTGGAGCATATTGTGCTGCAGCTGCAGCAGCTGCTCCAGCGGAAAGCAGTGACATGGGGACCGGGGGCACAGTGCAGAGTGGTCCGGGAGCGGGCACAGAGCACAGATGGGGGCTTGGGCAATGGGTGCAAGGGGCTAAAGCAGACAGACTCCACTGTGAAAGGGCTGGGGATACAGCACGGCCAGCTTGCTCTCTTCTTCCTTGGGAACAGTCTCCTGTGAGTCCCTCTTTTCAAGACACAGAGAAATGGGGTGATGGAGCTGGACCCGTATTTGCTCAGAGCCAGTGTTTCAGTGGGTTATGGACCGGGAGGGCAGCCAGGGTGTCTCTGGACAGGAATTGTTGCAAAGGAACCCCACAACTGCTTGCCTGGGCCCCCAGGGGCACGCTGCAGTGGCACAGCACTGTTCCCGTGGGCAGCTCTCTCCAAGCTGTTCCTGTAGCAGATACCTGCAGATGCTTCTGGAAGCAGCCTATTCCCAATGGAAGTTTATTTCAGGTCTCTGTGTGTAGTTGCTAAATAGGCTACAACAGACTCCTACAGACTGCCTCGTCCTGTCTGGGAGCTCACAAAGCCCTGCCTGCATCTGTGGCCTCCCTGGTTCCCTTGTAAGGGCTCCTATAGCAGGTGACTTCCATCCCTGCTGGTGGCATCAGAGTTTGATGGGGCTCAAATCAATAGGGGGCTCAGAGTTATACAAAGCAATTTACCCTGGATATTCAGGTTTTGATATTGGAACCCCTTCCTAGCTCCTTGGCATGGAGGCAGCAATACATGGTTGCAAACTCTTCCTGGATTGAGCCCTAGAGGAAAAAAGCTGGCGATTATATTCCTGGCGAGGACTCTTCTCTAAAGCTCATTTGTACCAGGGTTGTATCTGTTCTAGTAAATATTACGAGCCAGGATCCAGTCTGTGGTCCTGAGGGGTTGGAATGTGGTATGGTTTGTGCTGATACAACTAAACTTTGGCCTCTCCCATGCAGCTCACTGGTGACAGTCCCTGGCTCATGCCATCCTCTGGACTCTGTCCAGAACTGTCTTGGAGAGGGCTGGCTGGCATGGGCCAGGGAGCATGTGAACAGTAAAATGGCTTGGATGACCATGACACAGTGTCTGAAGCCTGCGCCCTGGCCCTGGTTTAGTTACCAGTATAATCTCTCCTGAGATGCTTTCACAGAGTAAAAGGAGTTTCAGAAACCCACTGAAAGCCATGCACATGGGCTTTCCCTGCAGTGCTGCTCTCCCAGTGCAGGGTCATCGTGGCAGGGAGCAGGAGCAAGGGTGAGGTGGGAATTTGGATGGAGAGAGCGCGGTGGTTTGTGGCAGGCTGGGAAGCCTCAGCAAGCAGGAGTGGAGGCAGGAGCATCTTCTCAGTCTCTCCCTGTAGTCTCAGTGTTGGCGTGATTGCGCTGCTTCTGCCTGGATCAACAGGAAGAACTTGGCACCCTCCGTCTCACTGAGTGCTGCATGGAGACAAATCAGCTGCTGTATTTATATGACTAAAGAGACCCAGGAGCACAATCATTCACAGGAAGAGAAACAAAATGATGGCAGCATTTGGGCCAATACCTTTGGCAGTCCTAGGAATATTGGAGATCTTCAGGCAGGTAAAGGAGCAGCTAAAACTGCATACAGTGATTGCATATTCCCCTGGATCCCTGGGACCATAAACTACTCCTGTGCTTCCCTTAGGAAGTCCCATTGCTGAGATGGCACTGCAGATATTTGCCTGGGAGGTGTATGGCGGCAGCAGCACCCCTTATTAAATCCTGATGCTTGTTCTGCCTCATGCTGCAGCTGTAAAGCAGCTGATGTCTGCTGGGCTATTTGTGCTTTTGGACCTCAGCCTCCATCACTAAACCTAATGGTAAAGGACATCTCTTTGGGTTCACGGTCAGCAGCAGAGGCTGCAGGTGTGACAGGACCCACCAGTTGCCACCTCTGTGAGTTTGCCCAGGGGCTCAAGGCCAGTTTAAGTGTGCTGCCTTCACAACCTAGGTCTATGCAGAAGCAACAATTCTATCTTTTCAAGCAAGGCATTTGGGAGATGAAGCTACATCAGAAGGGTTCTTCATGGACTTCTTCCATGAAGGAGAATACAAGCCAGGTAGATGGCCAGCAATGACTGGAAGCTCACTAAGGGATGGACATCTTCTCATAGCCTGATGCAGCTCCACCTAAAGTCAGTGATTCCCTCAGGCTGGCTCTTGCTACGGAGGCTTCTTCCCACAAATCCCTGCTGGCATTTGCATTTCCCTGCCTTCTTTGCTCCACCATTTCTACCTTCCCTTCTACCAGTGCCCACAGCGAGCAATCCAGCATGGCCCAGTTTAATATTCCACAGATCCTCACAGGCTGATAAAGGAGAACAAGAGAGGGAAGGAGGGAGTGGGAGCCTGTTGCATGGGGGGGGCTATAAACCCCTGAGCCTGTATTCAGAGCAGCAGAGATAACAATAAGTGAGAATAATAGTCTAGCAAGTCGGAAATGTCACACGCGATCTGGTGCCATTAACACAACATGGATCTGAAATACCACATAATTAGTTTTGTGCCTGTTGTTCTGATTTGGAGAGAAAAAATATGAAAGGGAAGAGATTTGGGGGGGCAGAGAGAGGAGTGCCAGCAAAGTGAGCTCATAAAAGGCGAAGCCTACAGCATCTAATGTTTTTGGAATGGTATAATAAAGCTCTATCTCCTTACCCATGTTTGAGGCAGAGATTTTTATCTGGCAGTGCGGGATAAAAAGAAATGAGAGCTTGAAAAGGGTAGATAAAATTGCGATTGATCTCTCTAGGACTGCCTTGCCTTTTTTCAGGGAAGCTTGTGGGCCTCATGAATTGCTCCACCACTGAGACACATGAGCCCTACCCTTTCCCATGCCACCTCCCTGGAAGATTAAAAACCCCAATGTTTTCAAGACTTTTTTCCCCATCTCTTTCTAACCCAGTGCACAAACTTCATGTTTGAAGGCTGTTGAAATGCCTTGGAATCTGTCTGTCCCCTGAGAGCAGGCCTGATGCATGGGTGTTATGGGGACCCCATTGCTGTCAAGGTGTGTGAGTCCTTCAATCCCTTTACCTCTAGGGCTCACTGGGACATGAACAGAAAACCCTTTGCCTCTTCCTCCAGTGAAAAAGCTGGAGTTGCTTATACTGACCAAAGTCTGGGAGAGAGGTTCTCTTCGCCATCCCCTGGCTGTATGGTGGCCTCTGTGAGGTTGATGGGTGCCTCAGTCCTGCTCGTGCAGACAGGCACTAATGACCCGTTGGTACTTTGCCAGAGGACCACATGGTGCACAGAGACCAGGGCTAGATTTGCCAGCTTGTTCCAGGGACTGCTTTTTGGAGGGGAGATGGGAAGGACGAAGGACATTGCTCCTCCTGCTCGCTCTTGCCTTGTCACTGCAGAGCAGCTTCACACCCATCCACGTTGCCTGGTCAGTCCCACTATGGATGAATGGGGAGCAGAGGAGAGCTGATAAAGACAGAGTTGAACTTTAATGCATAACCAAGTTCTGTCACTTTTTTACATGCAATTGCTGATCACTTTTAAACATATTCTATGAAAAGAGGTGCTTTCAAACTCTGCCAAAGGCACGGATCGCTGTGTCCAACTCCTGTCTCTGGAGGATGCCTCTGGATTGGGATTCAATTAATTCAGTCCAAGTGGATTCATCACTTTACCCGCTAACGGCTGGTACTGACAGGGAGTGTGACAGGAGGGTTGATCTATTGCTCACTGCTCTGGCCAGTCATGACAGCAGGCTGCTGTCATGGGAGGCTGTCACCTCCAGAGCCAGGCCTTCCACACATGAAACGGAGCTGCCTCCGGGGCGGAGCAGCAGCTACTGAACAGAATCCTGCTCCCCACGTTTGCATGGGAAGGGGGAAGTATTTCTGCACGTTGTTAACATGGAGCACAAGTGATGAACACCAGGAGCGGGGAAGGAGCGAGCTTTGCTTTTGACGAGGAAGTCGGCAGCATCAGTTTTCCCTTCGACTCTGAAACGAATATTACCAATTCTGATGAAGCATATGTTCTTCCAGAATTAAACATTTCATTTCTATTTCAGCCCTTGCAGCTTGCCAGTGTTTTTGAAATACAAACCCAACGATTTTGTTTGGAAAAATCGTTTTGTTCAAGGCATTTTAGAGTTATCAAAAGGCGTTGCTTCATTTTTTAATGACGGAGAGACTATTGAATGGTCTGTGTGACATTAGTATGTTCTGGAATGTGTTGATTTAAATGAGAATGCATTGATTTTTTTGGTGGTAAGCAACACTTTGATGAAAACGGTCTGATTTGCTCTAGTAAGGTAGGAAAGGTCTGTATTATATATTGACCTTTGTCCAGAGAGTGAGACATCTGCTACTGCAAGCGGTATAGGGAAGCCTGTGTGAACAATGCTATCCAAAAAGCACTGAACACATAACTCCTCTGTGTCAGACAGCACTGTAAAGAATTACATTTCTTCTAGCAATTTGGAGGGAGCTTCATCAGAATGGAGCAAGTCAACTTATTCCTGAAGCCTTCTCTTCTGCCTTTTTATGAGTGGTGGCAATCTCAGCAGCTCCAGCTCGATGTATGTGCACCATTTAAAGAGTCATTGCATGCCTGGTCACAGGCTGTACCACATCAGATGCAACTTCTGGAGCCATATTCCCTTTTGGAGTTTTCTAGGTCTCCAGCCATGGAAACAGGCTGCAAGATGAGCTTGATAGTGCTGGTTTTCCCATCCATTTTAGCCTGTTTGACTTCTCAATAGATCGGACAAGCCTTGACCTGTGAGGAAGGTTCAGACAGACCCTTACCACCAGGTCAAGTGTCTGCTGAGAGCATGGGTCAGGGGAAACCAGGCAAATCCCTTGGGATGCAAGGCTGAAATCAAGCCCTGCTCCAGCAGAGAGGCTTGGAAATGAGGATGCAGCTGGAATTAGGGATGTCTTAGCAGAGAAGCTTCTGGTGGTAACAAGGACAGGGTGGGGGCAGCCCACCAATAGCATCCCTTGCTCAGCCCTAGGATAATTGCAGGCAGTGGCACCTGCAGGGAGAAACAGCAAAGGAACCTGATGCCAGGTGAGCATCACAGCACCTGCAATTGATAATGAGAGGTGATGAACCTCACTCACCAGGGGAGGGGAGGTTAAGATACACATGGGAGAGTGGTATAAACAAGGGGGATTTGTTTGGGGGGATGCTTTTGTTTCATTGTTGGAGCTTCAGGAAAGAAAAGGTTCTGCAAAAGGCTGAGAAGGAACATGGGTGATTGATCAGTGGGAGGTGAGTGATTTGAATGGGGAAAACTGGGGAATTGAAGATTGTTTTGGTAATGGTTTTGGCTGGAGATTAAGATATCTCTTGTAACCCTCATTCCTTACCTCTCCCTCAAGTATGAATTTGGGTTGTGATAGTGATCTGAGCTACAGCAGCCCTGTGAGCAGGGGCAGGCTGGAGGCTGCAGCAAGCCATGCTGGTTGGTGCCCTGGAGCAGGGAGGGCTCTGCCTATGCCTGGTTTGAGAGGACAAGAAAGCTGACTGAATGGGGGAGCTTCCTGGGCTCAGAGGAGCAAATCATGCCCATTTTTCTGCATTTGTGGAAGTTGTGTTACCAAATCCTTCTTGGGAAATGGCTTCCAAGTTGTGTGACTCAAAGGATAAAAGTTAAAAAAACCTGTAAGCTTGTTCCATCTGGCTTGTAGCTCTTTGAGGACCAGCTCTTTCCCCCTGTGGCCATGAGGATTAGAAGCATCCCATCTTCTTCAGTTGATTCACAAGGCAAGGTTAAGCACAATGTCTGAGGCTCCAGGACCTGAGGGGATGCAATTCCCTGAACTCATAAAATCATGACTTGGCAAAACCATGTCAGCTGCAGAGCTATGCATGCTCTTAACCTGTATTTCTCCTAAGCCAATTAGGCTGAGTTTCTAGTGAGGGCAATAATGGCTGGGCACGCTCCTTTGAACCAATAATGTAGGTGGCTGGAGTAGATGAGTGGCCTGCTAATGAGGGAAGAGCTGCCTGCTAGTGATGCAGAGCTAATGATCCCTGTCTGCACCAGTCCACAGCCAGGCAGAACAAAAAAATCTATTCCCTCCAAGTGCTTCATTACCATCCAGATACACTGAGGTGGAGAGGGGAGGGCAACGTAACTGGGATGTGGCTGTCTGGGGGAGAGGCAGCATCTTCCCCCTGCATCACCCTGGGTAAGCCTCTCTGCCTCTTTGGGCTTTGCTGTTCCTTTCCCTCCCTGCCTTTGCAATAGTGCTGTTCCAAGGATAGTGTTGGGAGTGAAATGGGCTGTAACACATGCTGCAAGTTATGGTGGAGAGGAGAAGTAGCAAAATCCAGAGGTTTTAGTGCCACAGTTTGGAGATGCCTACCTGGTTAGTGTCCATCAGCTCTTGTGGGGGGCTAACACCCTTCTGGGTTTGGGGATGGAGCTCTGGGAAGCAGGCAAGCCCCAAGATAAAAGCTTTGTAGTCCCTGTGAAACACAGAGATTGGTCCAGGACTGGTCCTTGTCTCCTGAAACCAGCATCAAGGATGCTGGCAGGCCTGGGCTCTGCTGCATCCCTGTACCAGAAGAGTGCAGCTGGGGCTGGGGTGATGTGAGGTGGCACAGGGGGAGGCAATTGGTGGCACTGGTCTAAGCAGCCAGGCTCTGAGCCCTGTTCTACCCAAGTTGGGGTGTGTGGCAGCCTCTGTGACAGGGCCACGCTTGCTGTGTGATGCTGTGTGATGGCAGGAGAGGGGAATAGGTGGGCAGGGTAGACAAATGTGCTGAAAGATTTCTTCCTTTCAACAGATCAAACTCTCCTCGTGGAGCTCCTGTGCGTCTCCCCTCCCACTTGAAATTATAAATACACTTTTCAGCGAGCTAGTGAGAAATTCAAGCTTTCTGCTGTAAAGACCCCATCTTCTAACCAGGGAGAGCGACACGTGCCAGTTGATTTATCCTCATTGGATTGCTGTCGTTGGTACAATGTATTGAGATGCCTCCAAGATGCTGAGGAAAGAGAAAGGATTGTTGTTAGACTAATTTATTAGTGTTTAGCAGAGAACAAATACATTTTTAAAGGGATAATAGCAAATTTAATATCCTATTAAGCAAATTTGCTTACTCAGTACTTTGTAACAACTTGGGCTTAGATCACAAGTCACTGAAATGTATGCACAACCTTACCCAAATGTGCAGGCCCAAAGAAATCTTAAATCTCTGTGGGATCAAGAACATGGATATTAAATGTAAAGTAATTATAAACAGAACCCACCAGCAAATGAGTCTTTTTCTCTTGGCACCGCTCGTCTCCTCCTGCCTCACTGCCTTTGCTTGGGAAATGAAAATCGATGGGGTCAGTTTTACTCCTGTTTCTAGTCAGTGTCAAATGGGTGACCTCAGTGCAGTGCTGGTTTTGCAGGAATGTGCTATTGATCCTGCCTCTGATCTGCAGCCCTTGACAGCAGCAGGAAGAAACCCACACTGGTCGGAGAGACAGAGCCTGCTCGTGCTGCTGTCTTGGGTGGGCTGTGCTTGCCCTTTGCCTCTGGGATCTGCTGGCTGTGGTGCTGTGCCCCCTGTTAACATGAGGAGTGTGTTGGCTGAATGGATGGGGAGAGCTGGATGGTCTCTGCTGCCAAGGGCAGCCCAAAGCAGGACTCACTACCAAAGTATTATCTGGAAACTCTCTTGGGCTGCTGGATGGACACAGCCAACCTTCTTCAAGTGGTTCTTAACTTCCCTTCCACGCCTGTGCAGCAGCAGCAGCAGCTCCTGGACTGCTCTTTGCGCAGTTCCCACCTCCCCTTTGGGTAAACCACAAACACCTAATTAAGGCTCTGAGAATTAGTAGAAATCAATCTTGCTTTTCTGCAGGTTCTGGTTTGTATTGTAAATCAAAGCAATGATCTTCCTGCACTCCTGGCTCGGAGACTGGCATTTACTAATTTTGTTAGCTGGTTTTGCATGTTTTGTGGTGCAGATAAGGGGATGCTCGTACCACTACGGCTTGCTGTTTCAGTTGTGTGCAGGCTGCCTGGGGTCAGTGTCATGGAGGTGGCCCTGTCTGCAAAGGACTGCATGGGTGAGGTGTGTTGTGGCAGAGAGAAGTCCCATGAGTCAGCCATGGTGCTTCCACATAATCCTGTGCAGACCTGAGCAGTGCAAAGCCAGAATGAAGCCTCAGTTCGTCAGCTGCAATACTGCTGGGGTCAGTAGCCCTTAAACAGAGAGCACACACTGGAGTGTTTTGAGCAGGGATGGATGCCTGCGTGGTTAGTTGTGAAGATGGCTTAAGAACACCCTACATGGCTCCCTTGGTTACACTGACAGAGCTGTTCATGAGGCTTCACTCTGTGCTTCATCACTGAAATGGGCTGGTTGTAAAACACAGCTCCTGATAGCTGTACCAGCACAGTGGAGGTGTGCAAGCATGTTGTGAGAGCAGGGATCAGCTGCTGGAGGGGCTGAGATGAAGAACAGTGCTTGTGGGGGGAATTTTCATGGGTGTTACACGGCCAAAAGCAGGATGCTCTGGACCTATGCCCTGGGATTCCTAACCTCTGGTTAGCAAGAGCTTGCATCTGCTGAGATCCAGCTTTTAGGTGAGCTCTGGCCACAAACCAAAATGTACTGAGTGTCCTTGTTTCTGTTGCTTAGAAAATGAAACCCTGGTGGCAGTGTGGATAAATGCTCACCTAAACCATTTAGTGCAGGGCTGGGTTCTTATCGTGGTCACCAGCACTTTGCTTTGTCCACACAAACCTTATCCCTTGCAGATGCTGGTGCTTGCTGGAGCCTTCCCTCTCCTGGCCTTGTGTCATCTGTCAATTGGTGACAGTACGCAGCCCACACAGCAGGAGGGGGCTGGTCCCATCAGGCAGGTCATTACCAGCTCTTCATTAGCGGTTGGCTTGCTGAGGAAGGGCTGCAGGGAAGCTGGAGGCAGTTCTTGCTCCAGGCACCCTTTGGTTTGTACCCGCTCTGTCCGTATTTCAGATAGGAGATGATAGTGAGTCCTGTGCGTGTTCTTGTTGGCAATGACATGCACTATAATTCCTGTAGCAAAAAATATACTTGTGAATGCGTTGCTTGGGAGAAGCAGGGAGTTCAGATGATGGCTCTCAGAGAGCCTTCCTCACTACTTGTACAATGACTTCTATTTATGTGAAAGCACAGCTTCTGTGAGCACCCTCCATTTGAGCTGACGTTGGTAAAAGGGTGGGTTTTTTCAGATGAGATTAAATTTTGATAGTCAAAACATTTTGGTTTGGATGTAAAAAGCAGTTTTAAATTGCTTCTTTTGACCAGATTTCCCTGGAACTAATCCTTTCTCTTGTCTACGGCATGTGTTAGATCAACTCTTGGATGTTTTGCTACAGAAGCAATGTTTTCCAGCTGGGACCAGGCTAAAGCACTTGGGAGGGGAAGTGGAGTCATTGACCAGGCAAACTCTGCTTGGCTCTCTCCTGGGTTACAACTGGCCATTGCCTTCCAATTCAACAGCAGTGATCATCCAGGCAAGGAAAGGAAACCCACTGAAGTGACCAACTGCAGAGCATGAATAACTACTGAAAAACAAGGGTATTGCCCCATCTTCCACAGCGTGATTCTTGCCTCACTGCAGAGATGCTGAGTGGCCCCTTATAGAATCACAGTGGTTTGGGTTGAAGGGACCTTAAAGCTCATCCAGCTCCAACCCCTGCCACGGGCAGGGACACCTTCCACTAGAGCAGCTTGCTCCAAGCCCCTGTGTCCAACCTGACCCTGAACACTGCCAGGGATGGGGCAGCCACAGCTTCTCTGGGCACCCTGTGCCAGCGCCTCAGCACCCTCACAGGGAAGAGCTTCTGCCTAAGAGCTCATCTCAGTCTCCCCTTGGACAGGTTAAAGCCATTGCCCTTGGCCTGTCCCTCCAGGCCCTTGTCCAAAGCCCCTCTCCAGGTTCCCTGTAGCACCTTTAGGCACTGCACTAAGGTCTCCCTGGAGCCTTCTCCAGGCTGAACAAGCCCAGCTCTCAGGCATGGTCTGTCTGACTGTGCCTTAAATTGCAAAACATGGTGGTTGAATTTGATAAAAACCAAACCAGGAGAGATTTCGATGTGCAAGTAACACCTTCCTATGCAAAGGGATCCCTCTTCCTAGTTTTAGTCTCCATCAGTGCTACCGCAAGCTTCTTTGTGACTTGCAGCACACTTTTATTGTGATAGATCCACTGGGCAAATACTCTTCAAAACGGGCTTTTCATCTTCTCTGCCACAGGCAGGTGTTAGCCTGGGTTTGCAGGAGAGCAAGGAGAGCTCCTGTGGGGGAAGCAGGAGCCTGGTGGTGTATCTGTGTCCTTGGCAGGCTGCAGGACATGGGAGCCATGCCTTGCCCTTGTCATTCCCTTGTTTCCTGAGCCACGCTCGCTCATCGTCGGGAGCGCAGGATGTGGCTGGCTTTATTTGGAATGTTACAGCCAGCCCTGGCTGAGGTAATTGACCAAGACAAATTTTGTTAGAAAACCTTGACGTTAATAATGAGGAATAAGAGCTGGGAGGTAAAACGCGCTCTGCAGACACGCATTAGCGGAACCCCCGTCCCCGCAGACTCCTCCTGAGGTGGGGTGGCAGAGAGCTTAGGTCAGTTGGTTTTAAAATTAACTGCTAGTCCTCCAGGCAGCCTGTAAATAGAGCGTTTGAACTGTGGCTGTCACTGGTCTTTCTAGGAGCTATACGGGAGGGATGGAAGAGCACAGACCCAGAGAAATCCGTAACTGCTGGCGGCTGGTCTCATGGCTGATCCTGAGCAGATCCTTCCTCTTAAACCCCCAGCCCCTACAAAGCGAGCTGGTGCACTAGTTCATGCGGGAGTGGGGATAATCTCCTCCGTGTGCTGCTAAGGCTGCCTTTTGCAGCATAATCTGTCAAGGTTTTGCTGTGATAACGCAATCCAAATGGACCTTGTTCCTGCTCCTCTCACCTTGGGCATCAGTGTGCTGGTGTAGCTGTACAGAAGACTCCGCTTTGCATGCGTGTGCAGGTACTAGCTGACGTTGTTTTGGGTACCAAACATGCACTGAGAAGCTACATCAGTTCATCTGCAAGGTGCAGAGCCATTCCCTTCTCTTGGCACAGAGGGTTAAGCCTTGGAAATACACAAGGAAAACAACAGACTTTTAAGGGGGGAAGTGTCCTCGGGTGAAAACAAAAGAGCCCCAGACACCCTGCAAGCCTAGTGAAAAAGTCAGGCTCCTGAAACAACTCTTGCTTCTTGGTGATGTGACAGTCTAAGCTGTATGACCCAGTCTTTCCCATATCAAAGCCTGGCAATGTCCATGTGCCTCTTCACCTTCCCTTTCCTGTCAGTGGAGAGGAGTCTCCAACAGGACTATGGCTGCTGTGGTGCAAATCACATAGCTTCACTTCTTTGAAGAAATACATTATCCCTGTTCTCTGCTTCCAGACCCAGATAGAAATCTGTGATGAAAAGATGCTCCTGAGGGCATCAGGACAGCAGCAAAAGCAATATCTTCATTTGCTTCTGGAAACAGGCAGAAGCTCGATGCTTGGGATGGCTCCTGTCCAAAGTCACGGCGCTGTCCTGGTCTCTCTCGGGATGCTGTGCTCCCTTGCCTTTCCCTGGTGATCCATCAGCTCACATCTTTTCTGAAGTGGCAGGACTGCAGCCCTACATCTGATCGATACCGCCCAACCTTGACATGGAATCAGTCACTCATAGCCAGCTCATTACTGCTGGCTAACCGTTTGCCTGCAGCAGCCCCTTAATGGCCTTCCCCGGCTGCTGCCGAGTCACAACAGGAGTGTTTAGCAGTCTTATTTACATGCAGCATTTCACCAGTCCCTCCTTCCCCTTGCTCACAGCTTGCCATCTGCTCTGGAGCCTCCGAGGAGACCGAGGTTGGAAAGCAGGGACAGGAGCATCACGCCTGTGTGTTGTCTCTATGGTGATTGAGTGCCCTTCCTCCTGGTGCTGGAGGGGAGGGGGGGGTGGTCCCAGGTTTGCCCATTTTAGGCTTTCTCTGCTAAAAACCTTTGTTTTTACAGAAGACTTTGGCGTTGTGCTCTGCTTTTATTCTGGCTTTGAAGATGATTTGAGCTACAGTGATTTTTAATCCACTGTGTGTTCCAGTCTTCTCATCTCTGTGTTCACACTCCAAGGAGGGGGGAAGGCTCAGGATGTTCTTCCTAGAGAGCAGCTTTAAAATGGCAATTTATTATTTATAAATTGGGGGATGGATGAGGTCTGGGGAATGGAGTTCCTGTGAGTCTATTAGCTGGGCAGGTTGTGCCCTATGTCACTACAGAGATGCTTTCCTTTAGCTCAGCAGCAGAGTCTTAGACTTGACTCCTGACCTTGGTCATGAGCCATTAGTGATCTCTGAAGGAAGAAATACACTGACACATGCACATTGGGGGATATTTAGTACATCTGCTACCGTGCCATTGATTTACATGAGCAAACTCGGAGTACAGGGGGTTTTAAAATGGCTTTTACTTAAACTGAAGCCCAGGTTTTAACCTTGGCCTCTGACTTCCATGAACATAAAAATGCCTCCCTTGGGAGCAAGGATGCAGATGATGGTGAGAAGCAATGTGTGTGTGCAGCTGAGCTGTGTGGGAAGGGCAGCCAGAACTGAATGGTGGAGAATGGGAAAAGGCAGCGGTACTGGGAATGAGAGAGGTGGCATTGAGATAAGCGGTGTTGGTTATGTGGCACTACCAGGGACCTCTCATGCTGCTTCTTAGAAGGCCTAACCAGAACAGTGCTGTGCACAAAACCCACAATATCTTGGTGTTTGCTGCTTTAGACATGTAGGGAGGAATCAGCAATGCTTTAGAAGGAATTGTGTTAAAGGGACCTTTATTCTGGTGTGAAGGATGGAAGGCTTGCTCCTGGAAGCTTCTGGGCAAGGAATGTTTTCCGGTCACTGTCTTAGGGCCTCAGTTTGTCTCAGCGGTGAGACAAAAATAGGTGCTCTAATTATTCCAGAGCAAGCAGTGTTTTGAGTATTGATGATGCACTTTCCCCTGCTTTTAATGAGAGAGGTCCTTTTGCTTGGACCTTGAGCTTGGTAGAGATTTGAAATGGGAGAAGGCTGGCAGCTGAAGGTTTTTCTTATCAGGTCTGTGGTCAAGCAGCTGGCACACTCTGGGAGTCATAAGGGATTGGGAACACGTACCTAAAGCTTTTTTGTCCATTTTGGTGTGGGACAGCCCTTGCCATCAAGCACATCTGCCCTGAGCTCTGTGTGCACACTGTGGGTAAGAGGTACTTGACTCAGTGAACTGGGGTTTTCATGCCCATGCCTTTCCATGGGGAGGTGGATACAGTGTTCCTAGGAAAGCTGGGTCTCTTGGTGTGTTTGACAGAAGACTGCCAGCCTCTCCAGCAGAGCAGAACCTTTCTGCTTGCCTTGGTACTCAGACCAGGCTTGTGGAGACGCAGTGTATGCTCACCCAGCTGTGAAGCTGCTAATGCTCCCACCAAGGGAGAGGCTGCTGCACTGTGTTAGCTTACAGGATTACAGAGGGGGATTATGGAGGAGAGGCTCTGCATGCTGAAATCATGGGAGCACTTCACTCAGCATTTGCACAGTCGTAGCAGATCAGGCTCAGCACAGTGCTGTGCACCTGCCTTGCTCCTCTCCTGATGCTTGTCTTCCATGCTCTGAGGGGACATGGCTCTTCTAGTTAATGTGGGACTCTGTCCTTGCATCAGTTACTGTTGAAGGACAGTTTTGTGTTTCAGGGTAAGATTTGTAGGCGTCTTTCTCCTTTTGATTTCAAGAACCCAATATATGGTTTCACACAAGAGGACTTTGTCCTAGTTCTTTGTGTACAAATGTAGCTCCAGAGACTTGGAGGACAAAGGCAGCCTGGAATGGCTTTGCAAACCAACTTTTATACAGCAAAGACTGACTGCAATGCAACCAAAGTTATTTATTGTGTTTCTATCCCAAAGTCTCCCCCCTCTCCTCTAAACCGGAATGGGATGGCAGATTGTTTTTCTTTTATGTGGGAAAACTTGGAGCCTCTCTGTGGGGTGAGGTAAAAACAGATCATTGTGACCTGTTGCATGTTGCATCATTTCCTTGATTTTGTTTCCCTTGGAAAAGTTGTTAGGAAAAGAACACATTCCTCCTTGTTTGGTGGATGGTGTGGAGATGAGAGAGCTGGACTGGGCTGGGTGGAGAGGAGGCCAGGCTAACAAAGCATCTCACTTCTCAGGAGGCCAGCTAAAGGTCGGTGTGTTTCAGGGGTACCAACAGCCTGGTTGGCAGGCAGTGGGTGAAGGAGGTGGGCATATGTATCTGTTATATCTCTTCCTTTAATTCAAGAAATTGAACCACCAAGTCGTTAGGCTTCAAATCTTTGTGGTCGCAGCAGCTGGGATGGTACATCCTGCTGCAGGCTGGGTGCTCTGGAGTGAGTAGGGCAAAGCCAGCACAGATCATAGCCCTGGGATGTAGTGTTCACCCTCTGAGGCTGGGAAGACCTGCAGCCCTGGTAGAGCAGGGTGATACAGGACATCAAGGTCTGAGCAGCTGTCTCGTCCATCTCCTTCTCAGCCAGACCTCAGCCCCCTCCACCGCAGTAATCCAAATGCAATCAATCTGGCACTTTCAAATATTTATGAATCATTGATGGATTTTTTGAAGTTTGGAGTTGTAGCTTTCATGGAATTTGGTTTGATTAGCTGGAAAGTCAATATTTTCACTGTGCTGTGTCTGAGCTGCATTAATTCTAGCCCAGGCATCAGCAATAACAGCACTGCAGTGCTAATGTCTCTCTGCCTGCAACGGCTGGCATTTAGGTAGTCTGGGATGAGCTTGGAGCATGTGGAGGAACCTAGAGAGGTGATAATAAAGCAGTACAGCTCATGGTGAAAATTGGCAGAGGCAGGTCAAGAAAAGGCCTGTAGCAATGTTTGGGAAGATGCAAGATTGGGTATTGAGGCTGTCTTTCTTGACAAGTCATCTCTTCCAGCACATCCAGACAAGGTGGATTGCTCTTTACCACGACTCCCATTAACCTGTCTTAAAAGAGTATGGCATCTTCAGCAGAGCCTCATGGGACCAGACCTTTATTCTTTTAGCTGATGCAAATAGGAAATTGATAGGTGAGGAAAGTTATCTTTGTCTTTACAGGTGAGGGAGCTAAGCCATAGGGGAATTGTGTGAGCTCAGCAGAGGCACAAACACCATCTCTTTCTTTCTGTCACTTCATGCTGTGATAGTCATTGCTTGCACTGGAGAAACCCACCTTTCCCATTCATATCTGTAATATCTGTCCTGTTCCAAAGGAACCAAACAACTTCCATGCTAATTGAATGTGGCTGAACAGGCTGGCTGAGAGTCTGTAGGCTCTTCACCATTAGCATAGGCTGCAGCCGGCTTCCTGTCTTCTGGGGATAGATATCTGAGCATCTTTGAGTCGTGCATTACAGTGAATGTACCTGTGTCGGGGTCTGGATGTTTCTTTGTTGTCCCAGAGGTTAAGAGCTTGCAGTGGGAAATCATTCCCCAGGGCATTTCCTTTAAGTCCTCCTGTCATGGTGTATTTCTGTCAGACGAGGTAGCCCAAAGAAACCCAGTTGCTTGTAGCAGGAAATGTTGGTGATAACTGGGCAGAGTCGGCTCAAGGGGAGCTGTGTATGCGTGAGATCAGCCCTTGTGAGGCACAGTGGTGCTCTGTCTTGATCTGTGTGACAGTCTTGGGTGTCATGGTATAGGGTGAGGCAACCCTGCCCATGGCAGGGGGTTGGAACCAAATGATCTTAAGGTCCTTTCCAAACCAAACCATTCTGTGATTCTGTGTGCCGTGCCCAGGTCCCCATTCTGAAGGCAGCCTCAGCTTTGCTGCTGAGGCTACAGAGACACGAGGGCCAATGCCTTGAGTCAGATTTCTCCTGGATCTCTGCAGCAGGAGCTGTGAGGCAGGGGACCAGCCTGGTGTGGTGTGGTAACAGGATTACAGAGCCCTCGGGGATGCAGAGCATATTTCAGCTAGAGCTCCTTGCATGCTGCAGGGCTGTTGTACCGCTGCGGTCTTGCCAAGAGGTGACAAAAAGCATGAATAACTGTGGCTGTGGCACTGTTCTCAGGCTGGGATGAGCTGAGATCCTGGCATTAATAGTGTGGATCACGGGTGCTCTGACATGGAAGCTCAAAGGCAGCAAGGGATGCAGGGAAGCATAAGCTAAGAACTGAACTAACTGCGCCAGTAGCACCACTAACTCGGTACTCTGTGCAGTTCTTAAGGTGAATTTATGTAGCTTCTAATTTCTCTTCAGTTCCTGCTGTGGTCCCTTAGCTGTGAGCTGATCTGAAGTTCTAAGGCCTGCGTGGCACTGGCACCTGTATGGATGACAGAAGTGATCACAAGCCTGTTTTTAACAGGCTTCTTCGCCTTGTTAGGTGTGCAGTAATGATGCCCTGGCTCCTCTGAAGGAGGATATGCAATGTCAGGCTGTGGAGCCTCACCTGACTACTCCAAGGTTGTCAGATGCTGTGAGGCTTTTAGTCTGGAGGAGTGTCTACAGATGTACGCCTATCACCCATCCTTTGGGAGAGAAACCACAATGAGCACCAGTGAGAGCGATGGCAGATCCTCCAAGATTTATGCTGATCATAGGGGTGTTAATGCCTTGCTTTTATGGCTCATCTTGCCGCTGTCTTTTGTAGTGGCTAATAAATACAGGCCAGTTCATCTTCTGCTTTGGCTCTTCCTGTGACCTTGCTTTAAATTTGGTGAGGTTCCTGATGCATAGATTGTCTTGAGCCTCACCATAAAGAGACCTGCCCTGGGATGACCCCCACTCACTAATTCCTGCTGCAGCACTTCATTTCAGAGTTTATTCTGCAGGGATAAGACTGCATTCAGACATACTCCACAGGTGCTAAAAGCCTGTGGTCTGGGTGATGCTCTGTGTAATCTGCCTTGTCAATACCCATAGATCACATCCATAGTGAAGAGGGTTTTGCCAGCTGACTGGGTGCTTCTGAACCTGAAGTGTGATGCTGGCTTTCCTTCCCTAGCCTGGTTCTCCTGCTTTCATTTGCTTCCCATTCTGGGCTCTTGGAGCATGTGGCAAAGAGAGTACTGTGTTTATCCCCAGGAGATGTGCGCACAGGGAGGGCGGCACAACATGTGAGGGAAGTGTCTTCTTCAAAGGCAGCTGTGGGGGGCACTGCCATCTAGTCCTCCGCCTTAGCTGTTGGATCATGTTCCCATTAGTCACCTCCGTAGGAGCCAAATAAATCCATTGCTACTTCACAGCCTTCCCTGCAATTGGCTGCCAAAAGCAACTCTTAAGGAAGTGTCACTTATTTGGAAGCTCTGCTTGCTTCTTCTGGCAGTGAATGAACTTACCTGGAACATCTGAGTTCCCAGGGCTACAAGGTCTGGGTCTCTGCCAGCTAAGATAAACCAAATGCATGGGGAAGCCCAAAGATCATGTGGAGAATGACTGCAAGGGTCTCTTCCCTGCATGCTAGAAATGTAGCTCATTGCAGGGGCTTGGTCATGGCTTTCCATACAAAGTGCCACGTCTGGACATGCTGGCTTATTTCTTTTGCAGGGTGTTTGTGCTTTGTTTGCTTCTAGTAACAAAACCAGCCTGAAATGGGAAGTCTCTGTCTTGCAGAGACTACAGGTTAAGGTGGTGTGAGGTGTAGGAGGGGAAGAGGAAGATACTTGACAGCAGAATCAGGTGCAGCTGGTGATGAGGAGGGCTGGAGAAGGCAGTTGGGACAACTTTATGAAACATGTATGGTGTGCACAGCAGTCGGATCTAGTATGTGCTTGGCTGTCATCATTAGCATGATGTGCTGCTGGCACAGGAACACATGCCCTGCTGAAAGCAGCTCTCAAAAGAGACAGCGAATGTGCCAGTTGCAGAGAGGTGACAGTGATGCAGTAGATAAAGAGCAGCCTGGGAATGGGAACTCGTGTTTTCTGGTCCTATTTGGGGCCCTTTGAGCTTGATACCAATTCTGATCATGATGCTCTGAGTAAATGCTTGCCTAATGCAACATGCTGCTCGTCTTGGACCCTACGTGCTACTGTTATAGGTGAAGAGCAGGAGGCCTCAGGCCCCTTGCAGCATCAATAGCCCTTGATATGCATGAGTGGTGAAGCAGTAGACCCTGAAAACTTGTTCTTTGTATTTGCACACTTGTTCTTCGACAACTGATTATTCCTGCTGGGGGGAATAAAGGATTATTTCTTGAGCAATCAAGATCTTCTAGTCCTACTGTCTTAAAGAACCTGCTGTTCTTGCCACCTTCATGCTACCTGCAAGCTTCCTTTTTGCTCCATTTTCCAGGTCAGTAGCAGAAGCCCTGAAGAGGGCCAGTATGTGACAGACTCCTATAAAATCCTGTTTGTCAACATGTTCTTTTGTAGCAGAGGCGATACCACTGGTATCTGCCCTCTGCATACAGTGATCTGAGCAGTTTTATACTTGCCTTGTCATAGTTCTTCTTAAGACCATATTCCTCTTGCTTATGGGAATGGTAGGCAAGACAGTGTCAAAAGCTTTACTAAACCTGAGCTGTTTGACAGGTAGTGCTGTGCCGAAAGCCCGTTATGCTATTACGGGAGGAAGATAGATTGGCTCGATGTGATTTGCTCTTGACAAATCCATATTGGCTGCGACTCATCTCCTTGTTATCTCATTGATTTTTTCTGGAGGGCTCGGAATTGGGTCCTCGGGGAGCAGGGCAGTGGGTGTGAAGGTACAAGAGCTTCCTGTCTGTGCTATGGGTATGGTGGTGGTGGTGGCCACTGCCACTGAAGTGTCTTAGTCCTGGATCCCAAATTGGTTGCTCCTTGGCATGGGGGTGGTATGCAGTAGTGCTCTGTTCACACTAGAGGCTAAATGGCACAGCGGCCATAGATGTGGTGCAGCTGCAGGCTTCTGGGGACTCACTTTCACTCTTCCTTTGGAAAAGCTTGTTCTGTGGCCTGGGGTTCAGTGCCCCCTTGCTCACAGCATGCCTGATTGTCTCCTTGCAAGCACTGAGCATTCAACCCCAGATCTTCCCAGGTACAGCAGTCCTTGGAATGCTGCTGGAATGGGTGGAGGGTGAGCTTGTTGGTAGCTGTAGCACCAGTTCTGTTCTCTTGTGTTAAAAGGGATGATGTTCCCCCCCCCCAGCCCCGTGGACAGGCTTGGGTAGGGCAAGGCAGGATGAGATGTGATTTCCAACATCTCTCCTCCGAGCTCCTATCAAAGACGTGAGTCACTTTCTACCACTGTAATGACAATGCCAGCAGAAACTGCAGCACCAGTTCCTGCCCACTTGGAGGAAGGTTTAGCTGAGAGGTTATTCACCCTTCTGTGGCTGCTGTCTGATTGTATGTGTGGTGCTGGGTGAGATTCACATAGAGGGGACCTGCTGAAGGTTTGAGGGCCCGAACCTGGTGCTCCCTCAGGGCTAGTGCAGGGAGAAGTTGGAGGGGATGGGGGCACCTGTGGATGACACTGAGCTCCTGGTGCTGGCTGTGCCATACTCATCATCTGGCTGTGCTTTACCAAACTGGGTTTCTCCAGGTCACAAAGCAGCATAGCGATACATGAAGCCAGCTTCATCATAAAGTGTGGGGAAAGGCAGTGGGGCCCTTGTCTGAGATCTGGAAGTGACTGAATCCAGGGGTATGGTGGCAGCAGGACAGAGAAGGTCATTCCTGCATTTCTTTAGAGCCTTAGAAATGCAGCTGAATCTGGGGCAAGCCACTTGGGCTTTCCTTGCTTTGTTTATGCTCTTTCCTACCCATATTTCTGACAAGAAGCAAATCATGCTCGAGTCAGGTGGGACCTCAAGGTACTCAACTCTCCACAGTCTCCGCTGTGCAGTTCAGATTCTCACAGAGGTGTCCCAGCAGACATGCTCTGCAATGGTGCTCCAAAGAATGGCGCTCATCTCCAGGGTCCCCAGCGAGGTAAATCAGGCCTTTGGCTGCTCTGCTCCTGGCTTGCTCTGCTGGCACGCTCCTGGTTCTCCTCCTGTCCTCAGCCACCGGAGGGCAGGCAGGAACCCCGCAGTTACCAGCCTCCTGGGAAGGAAAGCGCTGGAATCATTAGAAGGCAATCAGTGTTTGCCCTGCTCCATCTGTGGTGGCGATGCTCTTCCCAGCTGCGTTCCCTGCCTCTGCCCCCCCTTCACTTGGTGGGTTTTCCTCTATCAGTTGCTTTTCGTTTTCACTTGAGCTGCTCTGAGATCTGAAGTAGAAGCTCAGATTAAGTTGCAGCTGAGGTCTGCTTTGCTGGGGGGATTATGGAGTTGCCTGTGATGTGTTGGCTGTGATCAGTCACAGCCTCTGCTTTCCAGGGCTGAAAATGCTGCTCCCAGGCTCCAGTCTGCATTGGTTGAACCGATACCACTTCCTTTATGGAACTGCTTGATCCAGCCCAACCAGGACAGCTGGGCTGTGTTGATGGCCTTGGTGAACTGGAGCTTCTGGGCTGTCAGCACTGGTGGAGGTTCAGGCAGCAAAGTCCCCTCTTGCTGATGTGTTTTAGTCTGCTGTGGGTCTGAGGTGGAGCAGAGGGGGGGGAAATGGAGCTTTGAGATATATCTTAGCTCTTCTAATTGCTTGGGTGAGCTTAATTTCTGTAATCACTTCCTGCAGGAAGCTCCCTGGCTGTGCCTGTTGTGCATGTCAAGGAGATGCATCACCTGAGGATTAAAATGCAATTGTTGTGAGTTGGGAGGCAAACCAGGCATCTGCCATGGAGGGGAGGGAGGGCTCTAGCAAAGGTACATGCAGCAGGACTGGCCTGAATGCACTGGCTCTGTTCAGAGTTAAAATAACCACGGTGAGTGGCTGTTTCTCTCCAAATGTTATAAATATCCCAGCTTCTCCATGAATCCAAGATGCAACGGCAGTTGCCTAGCACAAGTGTGGATGAGTGTCCTCCCTCAGAGCCCTGGTGGGAGCTGTAATATTCACACTGAGTTGATATTTTAAGGACCCTCACAGGGTGAACTGCCTTAATCTTCAGTTTGGCAGTTGTGCTGATCCAGCTGGGATGCAAAACGGTGTTTCAGGGTGACCTGCTCCTTCCAGTGATGGAGCATGGGCTGACTTCTCCTTCAGTGCTCTCATGTGGGGCAGAGCATCCAGCCCATGAAGTTGTATGTGGTTGAGACTACGTACTTTGAGCAGCCTGCTGTGTTTCTCAGAGAGTCTCCAGAGGTGGAAGGACCCTGCTCTCTGGTTTAGAGAACACATCCTGCTTCCCCCATCTCCAGAATTTGTTGGGCTGCACTGCTACCCTGCCATCATCCCACAGCACTGGGGTTGCATTGCTGCTGCTGTACAACAAAAGCATGTGGTAGTGCAGCAATGCTGTACCTCTGCTCTGCCCATCTCATTGCAGCCTGTTGCCAGGCGCTGCTGGCATCCTTTCCTTCCAAGCCCTCTCCAATGGAAGACTGATTTCCATTCTCCCACCTCCAGGCCTTCCTTTCCCTCATGCTCTCATTTCCCAGAGTTATTCCAGGAGGAATACAGGGATGTCTGCTGTCGATAGAAGGATTGCATTTATCTCCCACCTTGCCTGTTCTGATCTCTCCCAGTGTCTCGGGCACAGCCTTGCTTGCTGTGCACTTCGAGGTCCAGGACACACATGGCAGATATGCTGCACAGCTTAGCAGGGGCCAAGGTGATCTCCAAAAGCATCTCTGTGTTGTTGAGATAGTGCTTATCTGTTGGGAGGGAGTGAAGGAGCGAGCAGGCCTGACCTCCAGAGCACAGATGAGACTAAAACCTTATGCCTGAATCTCTCTGCTGATCTCTCAGATACCTTCCCCCTACAGAAAGATGAAAAAGTCAGTAAATATGCTAGCAGGGTGCTAGAAGGTGCTTGGTGCAAAGGCGATTTCACTAATGGAGAGCAGTAGGAGGGTAGTGTGGTACTTGCAGCCACGGAGTGTGCTATAAATTGGGTCCTGTGTGACGCTGAGCCACTGTCACAACATATGGCAGCCAGTGTGGGCTGTAAAGTCTGAGCCCCTCGGCGGGTGCCTACTGCCACCCAAAATGGCTCAAAGCCATCTGCTGTGACTACCCCTCCTCCCACCTCCTGCTGTAGTCATGGCCTGAGCATCTATTTCCTGCTTACAGTCTTCACAGAGCGGCCACGTCCTCCTCTTGGAGAACTTGGAAAGCTTTAACCCAAATGTACCATGTAAACCTCCATGTCAACAGCATGTTAATGTGTTGGAGATGTTACAGATGCTGCCTGCCCTCAACTGTTTGATCCCTACTGAAAAGCGTCAGGGATGCTACAAGAGCAGCAGCCCCAAGAGTTCATGTCCAGCCTGAAATGCCTAAAACAAGGAATATTTGTTTAAAATTCCCTTCCATCACATCTCCACAGATGCTGGTGAGATAACAACATTTTTTTGCTGGGTTACTCAGCAACGAAGAAATATTTGGGTCAAGTTGAGCTGTTTACGTTCGCCTTGGTTTTTCCATCTTGTAGGGAATGAAACAAGTTTCTTGTGAAGTTTTTCCCCCTTCATTTTATTTTTATCTTGGTGCTTTGTATAAAAAAAGTCTTCCATGTGAATCATGGATATTATGATTCCAGTCATGATGAAGGCCATGTGACATCTCTTTGCTGTGGTGGTACACGAGGGATGAGTAAGCTGGGTTCAGTGCAGTATGACACAGCTTGGTGTCTGTCTCCTGTGCTTCCCTGACCTCCTGGTTTGCGATGGAGTGGCCCCAGTTCATGAACTGGTGATGATAATAAGAGTAAATTTAAACTCTTGTCTTCTAATGATGTGCCCAGTGGCCCAGGTTCTCCAGTCTGTGTGTGAAGATGCTCTCGAGGGAATAGACCTGTTCTTTACACTCATCTCTTCATGAACTCTTCGCTTTCTGATTCTAAATGGAGGTGAAATACAGTGTCTTTCAAAAGTCAGCTCCTCTTTTTGGTGTGATCATGAAGTCCTGACAAAGAGACTTACTGAAAGATTGGTTACGCTAGCTCTGGTCTTGTGGAAAGCTAAGTGTGCTCTGTGGGGACTCATCCATCCTAAAAAAGTACTAACTGTTTGAAGATTGTGCCGTGGCTTTAGAGGAATCCTAAACCCACGCCTATCCCAATACATTGGCCTCTCTGACTTGTGTTCTGTGTCCTGGGGCTCTGTTGGTCTTGTTGAGTTCAAACGGTGGAGGCTGGAAGGCTAGAAATGACCGGCCATCAGTAACCCCCCCTGTGCTCGGCAGCCAGGGGAAGCTGTCTCCCCTCGGCCTCCTTGCTGCTACTTGAAAGGATGGAGAGAAAGCCTAAAGGAACAGACTGGAGACAGATAGCGTTGCACCAGCCCCAAGGTAGCATCAAGCCTGGCTGAATAATCCGCAAGTTTTATCTGTCATTAAAGTCAAGGATGCTCTCCTAACACCCACAGGCCTGCCCCTATGCACAGGGCTCCTGGTGTTGCCGGAGGACTTTGGGCAATGTGAATGCCTGCTTTCAGGAACACCTGGGACTGCCATGGGAGACAAGTATGTGGTAGGCACATGAATGACTAGTAGGTCAGCAGTGGGCATCAGTGTGCTTGTGTGTGTGGCAAACTCGGGGCATGACAAAAAGAAGCTGGTTTTATGTCCTCCTCTTCCCAAGGTATGCCGTGGAAGGAATAAAAGGGTCTTCAGGGATAGCTGCACAGATCCTTCTCTGGAGCAGATCTTTGGCTCCATTGATTTAGTTGGCACTTCAGTGATGAATGCCAGTTGACAATGTGGGCTGGAGTGTTTTGTATGCTTGTAAATAATTGAACACCATGTGAATACAATGGTGTAAGGGAGGATGGGAATAAAGCAGAGACTCTGAGAAATTTTAAGGGTTTTGCAATGAGGCTTTATGTGGAAACACATGTTGGCATCTTGGCTGTAAGGCTCCATGGTTGAGTGTGAGGGGGTTTCACTGTAATTATAAGGACTAGAGCTGGAGAGCTGTTGAAATGGTGCGAAATGGCAAGCACGTGTGAGATGGGGAGAGGGATGCTGCTGCCAGCCCCCCTCCTCGCTGCCTGGCTAGCTTTGACAAATATGCATTGCTTTTAATACTAAAACTGAGTCCTAGTTCTGGCAAGGTGCTAAGTTCGCAAACCTGGAGATGAAAGCCTTCATTATCTAGGGCAAAGTGGTGACAGCACGAGCTTCCCTCACACGCTGAGGGACCCAGTTAATGCTCCGCTGCTTGGTGAAAGCCAAGAGATGCGACTTGTGGTGATGGCAGTTTGTGGTGTAGAATACAGGCTCCTTTTACACACTGGCTGTCAAATCCCTGCCTGTGAAAGATGGCTTTTGACGGGGGTTGGTGGGAGCTGGTGTCGACCCGTCCCTTCCCACTGGCTTGGGAGCAGATCAAGGGCTCCCAAATTCATGCCTCTCCTGTTTGCCCCTGCATAACGTGCCTGTGACGGCTCCAGCTGCTCGCAGGGAGATGTAAGGTTAGGAAATCAGTTGATGTATTTAAACCCATCTGCCTGCGTGATTTAGGGACAAGGAAGGAGCCAAGCCAGTGGCCCATGAGATGGTGGCTGCCCTCAGTGGCAAGGCAGGCGCTCCAGGGAGCCTGGATGGAGGGATGCTGATACACCAATGTGAGCTTCAAAGCCTGGAGGCTTCCCAGGAGCTCCTTCGGGAGGAGATGAAGCTGCAAGGGCTGGAAGCAGGCCTGCAGATCATGTATGAGATTCCTAGAGCTCTGTGTTATGCATGAGCCGCTTGCCTGGCGGAGGGAGCTGTGTCTGCGTTGTGTCTCCTCGCAAACCGGGAAGAGCAAAGTGCGGATACTGAGAGGGAGTTATTAATCTTTCTAAAGATGAATGCCCGAGTTCCAGAAAGATTCAGGTTTGGTTAGAGCCTGTGGGTTGTTCTTTTTGCTCATCACAGAGTTAGGAATGAACGTCCCTGATTTCCTACCCACCTCCTGAGATCCTGAGCCGGGGCTGAGGACGAGAAGGCTGTGCAGCAGCAGGAGCTGCCTCTGCTCTTGGTGCTTACGAAGGCAGGAGATGCCATTTTGTGAATTGCTGTGCTTAGCCTCTTGGGGAGGCTTTGTATTCTTCTTCTCTTTGTTGCTGTCTTTAACTTGAAATAAGAAGACAGTCAGAAACAAATGACCATTTGTGCTGGGTGTGGGGCAGTGTAATAGCAGCTGCAGGTGCCTTCCATTTCTTGCGTGATGGGCACAGCTTAACACCATAAGCCATCTTTATCCAGGGCTTGGACTTTTCTTCCTGTAGTATTTATCAGCTATTCACTACACTGCAAATCCCTTTCTGCTGCAGGGTGCTTTTGTGTGCTGCCAGCTCTCTGCTCTGCTGGTCTCTGGGCAGTCGGGCTGGGCTTTGCCCACTCGCTGCCCTCATCCCTTGCCCATGAGGTGCTCTTGGCTGGGAATGGAGCAGCAGGGGGTGTTGAAAGTCAAGATTAAGATGTGTTGGGTGACAGATACAGCCTGAAATCCTACAGATGGATGCCCTTAGGACAGGGCTGCAGTGGGATCTGGCAGGAGCAGGAGGAATGCTGCTCTGAGGGCAGTCCCAAGCGTGGCACAAGGTACTGCTGTGGGTGCAGTGGTTCTCCTGTGGTTTGAGGTGAGATGACACTTTGCCACTGCTCCCTGTAACAACAGAGCGGATATGGAGGATGCCATGTCAAACAGCAGCCCTGTCCCTCCCCAGGCAAGTGTCAGGAATGCCGGATTTGGGGGACTGCAGTCCCATTCCAGCTCAGCAGAGGTGGTCTGACCTGGAGCTTGTGTGAACACTTGCTGCAGGAAGGAAACTAGAACCTGTGGGGAAACAGCAATTGTTAGAGAGCACAGTGCTGGAAGAAATGTCGCTCCCACCCCCAAAACTCATTCGAAACCATATATTAAAGATTGCACACACAACCTTAATGCTCCCAGCAATGTGACCTTGAGAGCCACCTAGAGAGCAAGAAACTTGCAGCCAATCTCTGCTGCTGGCCATGAACGCTGCCCACAGGGTAATGTGCTTTATTCCTCACCTTTATCTCACTTGACTGCAGTTGCTGTCACCTGAGACTCGACTGGCATCCGGTTTGGCTCAGACACTTATTGCCCCCTGGGGGGGTTCAGGTGAGGCATCTCTGCAGCACTGAGAGATTTATTTCCTAAGCATCCACCTGGGACAGTAAATCTCAGAACAAGCCAGCCCTGTGGGGGCTCTCCTGGAAGGACACCTGAAGCTCCCTGAGAAGCCTGTCTTTATTTGTATTCCTTTTTATTGCACTGGGACCAAGGGCGCAAAGCTGCCCATTGCACGAGTGACTGCTGCCTTCTGGTAGGCAACAGCTCGTTCCTGGGCCAGAGGGTCGCAATCTAATTTGAATATATGAAAATGGAATTGGGCAAGTGAATCATCCCCAAGACATTCCTCAAAGTAGCAAAGACCTGACTTCTTTTTAGGGACTGGTGTGGGATTTCTAGGTCTGAAGCATTACTGTTAGGACATTGCCTAGGTGGGGAGAGCTAAAACAGCAAGACAGTCACAGCTTTCAATCCCTGTCACTTGTTTCATTGGCCTCAAGCTTCCCGGAGGTTGGGTCTGCTCAGTGAGCTCCCCATGGGTACATCAGGCTCATCGAGCTGTCACTGGCCGTGGCTGGGGACAGGGAGGTGGAAGCCAAAAGCCTGGAGCCCCACACAACCTGCTGCTTGTGGCTGGGCTTTGTGGCTTCATTCATGGACCAACCCCAGCCTACAGCCCCCTCAGGAGAGGGGCAGCGTTGTGCCTCCACCAGTTTGGTCTGTGTTAACAGCATCAAGTTAAAGCAGGGGTCAGACTGCAGGGGATGCTTTGGGCTGACTGCACGTGCTGTGGATGGTGAGGAGTCTGTCCTCCTGCTCCTGCCCATCTCCAAGGTGTCAGCAGCCCATTAGCTATGGGTGCTGCTGAGAGTTGGGGAAAGGGTTTGGAGCTGCAGTAGGAAAGCAAAGCTGTTACTGAAATGGTAACTTTTTCATGACTGCATGTTTCAGGGGCATTTGTAAGAGCACTTAAAGGGAAAAGGGCAAGTAAGATGTCTGATCTATTATTCAGGAAACATCGTTTCAGAGTAAAGTATTTTCCTTCTCCATTTTATTCTTATACCATCTTCTCTCCCTCCCCTGTCTTCTCTGCACCCTGCAGGGCTCTAGGGAACAGCATCTATGAAATTATTTTGTAAAATCCAATAAAAAAATTTAATCAGGTCCCCATCCTGCCAGGAGAGGGAAGTGATGGAGCTTTCCTGGTGCCTAAAAACAGAATGTGAAGAAAGCAAGCAATGTCAACATGCACTTGTAGGAAGAGGTACCGAGAGCTGCATTCCTGGCCACCATCCCATCTCCATGGAGCACAGTCCTGCTTTCAACCACACGCATGCCAAATCCATGGCGAGAAGCACGCACACGTGCCTCATCCCTTTGAACATACACTAAATATACCCCAAAGTAGGGAGATGCAGGCAAAAGCAGCCTGTAGGAGAACACCCACCTCTGCCTGTAGATCTTTACAGAGCCTTAGGCCCATATGCCCAGATGCTGTCTTTAAACAGTGGTTAGTAGCAGAGGGGCCAGTTACATGGCAACTCCCCTTTTTAATCCTTGTCTCTCCAGTTACCCCAGAGAGGAATAAGAAGTCCCGGTTACATGTGGTCATGCTCTGAGGATTTGAATAGTAAATGAAGGCTTGCTAAGGTCTCATTCCTGTCCTAACAGTTACAGGAACAGCAGCTGGCAAGGCTCTTCTCCATCTTCCTTCCTTCAGACTAAATGTGAACTTCTAAATCTGCCAGGAGGGGCAAAAGCAGGACTGGAGACCATAACCTCAGTTCATTTCCATCATCAGAAACATGAAGCTAGGCCAAACGATAGGAGTGATGGATGTCCAGAAGGGTCAAAACCCCTGTGGGAGAGGAGCAGACATACCAAACCCTAAAAGTAATACACTGTTGACTCCAAGGGATTTGCAGTAAGCCTCCAAGAATGAGGCAATCAATGCTTGGAATGATGTATTACTGCCATTGGGTTCCGTGGTAGAGTGCAGGAGGGGCTGGCTACCTCTCGCATCCTTCCCTACCAAGGTCAAGGTGGTGATCATGGCTGAGGGTTCCAGCTCTGAAGATGAGCACCATATTCTGTGGAGTCCATCCATGCAGTGGGAAACGTACCCCCTGAGAGCAGCACAGTGCTGGTAGATACCCATGGCTGCACTGTGGAGCTTGTTGCCTCCCTTGGGGAAAGAGGGACCAGTAGAACAGCCATGGACCCTTGTGTGTTTCTGACTCTGCTGGGACATGAAAGTCCCAGAGAACTGGAGATGGTCCAGTTACAATTCAGAGAAACTGGGTCGGGGGCTTTACCTTTTGGGGATGAGGGTGCTTTTGTTTTCAAGCTCGAAACAGTTGAGGTCAAGTGGTGGCTGACCTTACTAAGAAGGTCGCATCAGTGGAGCAGAGCAGGGCTTGCCAGGGCCATGAGCTGCCCTAGAAAAGGTGGTTGAATCCTACCCTAGGGCAGGAGGATTATGTGGGGACTGTATCCCCAGCCAGGGTCCATCACCGAGCACTGACTTACATCAGTGTTGGAGTGTGTTGCAGTCCATAGCTTCAGCTGTCCCTTCTGTGTGGCTGGACCCGTGAGCTTCAGTCTCCATTTTCTGCTGGGCAGATAGGCTAAAACACGAGCTGAAACATTCAGCACTTGTGGAAGGAAGAATAAACCCCAAGGCTAGAGCCAGCTGCAGCAACCATGCTGGCAGAGTACCGTCATGCAGGGCATGGGGGTCCCATGGTCCGTGGGGACACCCATAGGTGCAAACAGCCCCAGCCCAGGCTATCACAGCACCCAGGCTGGTGCCTTCACTCCCCTAGGCGTGGGCTGTGGTTGGAGCAGGCAGAAGGCGCCCTGCCCACGGCGCATGGGCTGGCACCTCTCCTCCTCCTCCTCCCTTTGCCACCCCCAAGTACACGTGCGTGCATCACACAGCTCTGACGTCGTTCTCCTTTGGTGGATGTGAAGGACTCAAAAAAGTCCATTTTAGGGTTTTTATATTTTGGGAGCCAGATTGAAAAATCTTTTCATGGTCAGGGACAAGCAGCTTATGGGAAACAGATGAACAGTACTCCCAGGAATTCCTCTTATTGCTGCCTGTGTTTAAAATCTAAAGTTAGAAATGGAAGGGGGGGGGGGGAAAAATGAAGTTTTTTAGGCTGATTTCCAGTTAAGTGCTATGAGGCAGTCTCTGCAGCTCTCCCTGTATGGATACAGAGCTCAGATGGTAGAAGGGGGCATGGAAAGCTTGGCCAGGTATGGATCAGATTTGGAGTGAGTCCCTGCTCCCTTGCTGGGAAGTTGCTGATCCTCTCAAAGGATCTGGTCTTTCCTGGAACCCAGAAAGAAATGGCAAGTGCACCCAGGGGCTCTGCATGGTGCACCCCAGCCAGGCATGGTGTCTCTTTGTAGAGGAGACTGGGCTCCTCTGGTCTCTCCCACCATGGAAGACAGCTTAGAAGCAAACTGAGGGTGCTGAGGCGCTGGCACAGGGTGCCCAGAGAAGCTGTGGCTGCCCCATCCCTGGCAGTGTTCAAGGCCAGGTTGGACACAGGGGCTTGGAGCAAGCTGCTCTAGTGGAAGGTGTCCCTGCCCGTGGCAGGGGTTGGAACTGGATGGGCCTTAAGGTCCCTTTCAACCCAAACCATCCTGTGATTCTATGAAGGTGATGGAGGGCTTGGTGAGCACTCTCAGCCACTTGGTGTCTGCCTGGCTGTCACCTTTCCCAGCACTGTAGATGTAGCTATGTGGGTCCTACAGGACTGATGCCGGGACCTGCCCGGTCTTCACTGCTGGATCTCTTCTCTAAGTCATTTGCTGCTGCCTGCAGGGCTGTGCCTGGTGGTGTTTGGAGGCAGAAGCTGTGTCCAAAGGTGGAGAGGGCTGCAGCTCCATGTAATAGATGGCAAGAGGGACTGATGGCCCAAGTGGTAAATAAATCTTGTGGGCTGGGTGATATAATAAAGCACTTGACCCTTGCCCTGGTGGTTTATTTTGTAATCAGTGCCCAGCAATTGATTTATAGGATAATCAATCTCTTCCTCTCTCCCTTCCCCTGGCCTTGGCATTGCCTGCACCATGGTCCTTGCCTCTGAGTGATGACTCCAGGTTACAAACAGCACCCAGGGAAGAGGCTGCCCGTCCCTGCCCCCTTGTCTCCCTCATGCCCAGCTTGGGAGCGGATGTGCTATTTACAGCCTCATCTGCCCAATCAATATTTATTAGGTGGCTTTCATCCCTCTTGCAGGGGCAGCCCTCTCCGCCTTACCAATCTGCACTGCTCCTGGCCTGACAATTGGCTTCCCAGCACCTCTGTTTATAACTCCTGCAACAAATTGTCCTGAATGAAAGGCTTTCATGCCCTGTGATGGATTTCCCTCACATAAATTGAAGCTGTGAGCATCCTTGCAGGAAAGCATCCTTCCCAGGGGTGCTCTGCGCTGGGAAGCTGCAGTTCGGGCAGTGAAGCTTGTGTAGGGGCAGAATTCATGCCCTGGAGATGCGCATCTCTGCTGCATGTTCTTAGTGTGGCTGTGAGTCTCCAGGGCTTCAGACAAAGGGCAAAGCAAAGAGCTGCTCAGTAACGTGCGAGTAACTTCCCCCCTGGCTATAGTGCACAGTTTTTCATCATTGTGGATGTTATTCTCCTTTCTCTTGCACTGACTTGTGCCTTCTCTACTCAGCACTATGCTGCCTGATAGCTGGATGCAGCTGCAGTGTGGATGGGGGGTGATGAGGCTAGCGAGGATGGGAGTACGTCCTTTGCTGCCCAGTAAATATGTCCTTGATGAGCCCTGGTTCCCCTTTGCTCCCTGCCCCTCACTGCTCTGATACCTGCTGTGTGGCCAAGGCCTCCCAAGCGATCGATGGAGACCTTGAAGGGATCTCATAAATATGGTTCTGTAAGGAAAGAAAAGAGAACAAGCGAGGGAGCGCAGCGTGTAGCAGGTCCGTGGCAGGGAGGAGGCTTACCCAGGCACTGATAGCCTGAGGAAGGCATTTAAGTGCCAGCTGGGTGGCATTTGTGATGGGCTGGTGAGATGCGAGCAAAGGAGGAGAGAAATCTCACCCCAAAAATGGCTTTACTGGGGCAGAAACAGCAGGGTCAAGACCATCAGTGTCTGAAGAGCTCTGGAAAACACTCCCCAATTGTAACAGCATTGAACTTGGGCCCAAATTTCTACCACAGGCCATCCTAGCAAGGCATGCTTAGCAAGACCTGCATGTCTCCCACCCGTCCTGAGGATGATACCATATACCATGGGGAACCGTGTACCATGGGCAGCCTGTGTTGAGAAGGTCCCAAGGGATGGGCTGAGGGGAGTTATGGTAGTGGATATCAAGTGCTTCGAGCAGGAGGCTGCTGGTGAAACAGAGCCCTAGCCCCATGGCGTGTAGGGCACAGCTCTGTGTGTAAGGCATGCTCTCAGCCTGAAGTGATGCAATGTGGGATGTGGGGCTTGAGCATTGCATTCCTAGCAATGGAGCCTTTTTTTCTGCAGGTTTTTTAAACATCTCCTTTCTTGCCCTTCTCTTATTTAAGTCCATTCCTTCTTGTAATACATCATCCTTGGTCAGCCTTAAAAGTTGGCAACCCCTGAGGGAAGAAAGGAAAAGAGTTATAACGTCTGAGGGACTTCAGGTTTGATTTGGACGCAACCACATTGATTCAGCAGGAAATTACATCTTCAATCAAAGCAATGCAAATCAGGCTCCCATTTCACTCTGTTTGTTTGGCCTTAGTGAGGGCAAGGGGATTCTTTACTTCGGGTTCTTCCTTCCTTCCAGCCCGCAGAGTTTATATGCGCATGTACAGACCTGCGCACACCATCTGTGAAACCCCTCTTCCCCCCAAGGTGTTGTGCTGGCAGGAACAGGTACATGATGATCTCTGGGTGCAGGTAGAGCCTCTACCCTTTGGGAAAGCAGTAAGGAAAGAGCAGTTTGTGGCCAGGATGGAGACAGGGAAGGGTACCCCAGAGCTGCAATTAGAGCTCTCTGAATATCTAAGGTTTTCAATGTGGTGTGTGAAGGAGAACAGCTAAGAAACATCTCTGGGAGGCTGACAGTGATCCCTTTCCCCTCGCAAACACCCTAAGGAAGAAACAAACCATGAAAATCCATTTCATTTGTTTGAGGTCATTTCATTTTGCTTCTTGTTTGCGCATGCTGGCTCGCTCCTGCAGGGAAAAGTGCCACACTTATCCAGGCAAAGAAAAATCCACTCTGAAAGTCTCCTTTTCACTTTTTTTTCTGAAGTTCGTCTCCAAATTTGAGCTGTTCATCTCTGGGCTGATACGAAACCTGCGTTTCAGGGGGGAGAGGAGAAGGGTGAATCTACTGCTTTTATGAACAGTTTCCTTTGCCTTCATCCCAGTCTGCCCTGGACATCTGTGTGTCTGTCCCTGCCTGAGCATGCTGTGAAGCCCCTGTAAGTCCTTCTCTTTCACTTTGTGCCCTTTGAGAGGACTGGGAACTTCTCCAAGGCCTGAGTTGTGCCATGGGCAGAGCCACCCATCCTGTGCCAGTCAGCCAAACTGACTGGGATCACTCTAGCTCCCAACGTGAGTAGCACCACATTCCAGTCTGATCTTCCCTGGGCACAGGGAGACTTCTTCCCTTCCAATCATCCTTCGTTTCTGGATAGCCATAAGAGTGTTTGTGCCTGCTGGTGGGGTTTGCATTTGATCTGCTCTGGCACAAGGCACTGGGGAGGTTCATGGCCAAGCCTTGCTCCTGCGCTAGTATATGTGGGGTTAATTCCTTGCACTGCCAAATTCAGTGAAATCTGACCAGTAAATCCCAGGAGAAGTTTGCAAGGTCTGGACTTATGGTGGTGGAAAACCCTTGGAGGTGTCTGCATGTTCTATGTGTGTTTGTGTGTTGTGCAGGGCTTTCGTTCCCGCTCACAGCCTCCTGTTATCCCTGTCTACCAAGTCCAATTTGGATTCACTGCACAGAGCGTTTTGAGCTGAAAACAGCTCAAAGCACCTCCTGAAAACGGTAGGAAAAATTTCCATGCCGAGGTTAATGAGTGGTGAGCGCAGAGAAGGGCACAGTGGGAATTCCTCTCTCCTAGAGCCTGAATTTCAGCACCACAAAAACCTTGGAGGATTCAGTGCATGGGTCTGGGTCTGTTGGTTGGTGGGGTGGTTTTCACTCATGAATTGGGTCAAAAAGCTTTGCTTTCTTTATGGGTCCCAAATTGTGCATGATATTATCCCAGACAACTGCTGTGTGCCCAGTGCTGGTCCCTGGCTCCTCCATTGCCCCCAGGTTATCTCCTGGCAGAAGCAGAGCTGAGAATCCCCAGTCCTTTCCCTGGCTGCCAGCAAATCCCATTGTGAACAGCAGGTCCTGCCCACAGCCAGCTCTGGGCTGGCACGTGGCGCCAGAGGAAAGATCACCGAGCCTCAAAGGACTGACCATGCTCTCAAGAGGTGCATGTGGGCCCCAGGGTCAGCTCACTGCCAGTGTCCCTCGGCACATCCCTATTTTCCAGGGACCTTGCTCACTTTAGGCAAGGGGAGCTCATCTCCGAGCTCCTTCTCTCTGTTCCAAGCAGCCCAGAAGCTGTTTCTTTCATGTTTGTAGATTCATTGCCCTGTGAATAGTTGCTTGTAAAGCCAAAGTTGTAGACAGTGTTATTGGTGTGGAAGAAATGGATACTTAAGGCTGCTCCACTTTGTTATTGCTCACGTTATTTACCCAAGGCCAGACCCCTTTTTAGAGGGCAGCTGCTGCTCTTGCCAGGATTTCTGAGCTGGCTGGGTTAGGGCTTTGCCTCCTCATGCCTCTTGGCCTGTGGAGGGCTTGGCTGAGCTTGGAGGGAGGTGCAGTGTGATTCCCTACCTCTTTCCTCTTTGATCTTCCCTTGCCAGACAGGGTCTGCTTTTCTCCCCTTCTACCTCAGAGCCCATCAGCTCTCCCCCATCCCTTTCCTCCCCTCTAATACCTGTAGCTTTCTGAACGTGCTGTGGATGACTGCTGGCTGTGCTGCTCTGGTTCCAGCACAGGGCTGGCCACATGCCCTGCTTTTCCTGATGCTGATAAGCTCTCCCTGGCAACAGCTCCACACCAGCAGAATGTTTCCCTCCTCTGGTCCCTTGTTCCACAGATCTGCTGAAGACCTGCCTTCCCTTGGCAACCCAAAGAGTCTTGCCTGGTTTTCTCTCTACCTGTTTGTTTGTCTGTCTGAAGATCTTCATCATGCCAGCACACAACTGGGTTCAGGAACGGCTCCCCAAAGCCTGTCCTCATTTGCTGTCTCCTGCGCTGCCTGGACCTGGATCTCAGCATCCATGTGCAAGCTTCACATGGGTAACTGAAGATGACCCCAATCCAAGGGCCAGCTCAGCACTGCCTGTGGGCGAGATGGCTGCTCTCAGCCTGCCCTGTTCCCTCGCATCAGGTTGCTAAGGTACAGCTAAAACTCTCATCCGGAGTGTCATCATCTCACAGCTCAATTCCTTCAACATCCTTTTCTCTGGCCTTGACAAATGCAATCTTCTCCCACTCCTGCCTGTTCAGAGCTCTGCTGCAAGGATCATTTTCCTTGCCTGTCATTTTGCTCCTACTACCCATGCTTTACTTGCCTTTGCTGGTTCCTGCTGGCAAACAGCAGTTACCTGTCTCTGCTCTCCAGGCCGTTCACAGCTCTCTCTCCTGTTAACCTTGTAGTCCCCTTCCACATGCAGTTTCTTGCTGTTTCTTGTTGAGCCTCTGGTGACAGCCTCTGCCAGCACTTGCTGTGTCTCTCAGCTCTCTGCTTTCTGCCCCAGTGCCTCTTGCTGGAAGGGGAGCTCCTGGATATACCCTGCATCCCTCCTTTGCCAGCCTCTGTCCATATTGGTGACAGTGGCTTGGCTGCATGTGTAGGAACCTGTCAGGCAGTCATCCTGATGTCTCGTACTGGTCCTTCTCATCTTCTGCTTATGCTGCAGACCTCTGTGACAGGGCCTAAGGAATACAAGCTTATGAGATCCTCCTGGCTCCATGCATGTGTGATGTGTGTGTCTGTCCTCTTGCCACGCTTTATGGAAGCAGCAGTGAGCTAAAGCCGAATTCAGCAAGCTGGGTTGGGGATGTTACCTGCCTCCAGATTTAGTGAAAAGAGGTGTCTGAATACTGGGGAGAGACCTTGTCTGCACCCAGAGATGGAGGCTTGCTTTGCCCTGGGTTTGTGCAGCTCAGTGCTGATGGGAAGCAGGTTGAGCCCCTGCCCCTTCTTGCTTGTTGCCTGCTCCATCATGCCTAGAGCAAAGGGTGCAGGCAGCCAGCAGCCCTGGGGAGCTTCCCTGGCCCTGAACCTTGCTGGTGGCTGAGGGATGCCCTAGGGCAACATTTGCTCTTGCAGACCTAGTCCAGCTCCAGACACAACCTGCCTGGGCTAATGTAGAGCACAGGCAGGGTTGTGGAGCCCTGGTCTGTACTGCAAGTGCAGGAGGGAGATGCAAACGCATCAATGCCTTCATCTGCCCTTATGGATTTTTCCACCGTATTTTGTAAGTGTTCATTTTTATTTATGTGAGGTTAAAGTCAGTCCGATTTGGAAATCAACTTGTCTAAGGAGCTTCCCTCAGATCTTATTAGCTTCATGTAGTATTTCTATTCATTTTTGCTAATACCATCCACCAGGCTGGTTGTGGTGGTGGCTGTGGGACACGGTAACCCTCTCCTTGCCAGGCTGCTGGGTTGTGAGCCTGCTGGCTGTGGGAGCAGCAGGATCTGGCCATGCAGTGAAGGGCTGGGGCTTCCTGCTATCTATCTTCCAACAGCACAGGGGGGCAGTTTCTGACATCTCCTCCATCTTAATCCCCCCTTACTGCACTCAGCATCACCAGCAGCCAGCCCAGAGGGTGCCTTTACCTGCCAGCACTGGAAATCAGTGTCTGGTTTGGACAGAGAACAGTTAAGAAGTTCTCAGGCTATCCTTGTAATTAGAGAAATTCCTGGAAGAAAAAAGACAATAAATCCATTGAGGGCTTTTAAAGGAGAGATAGGATGCCTGACTCAGGAAGTCCTTCAGCCACAGATTACCAGGGGCTGGAGGCATCCTGGAGAAGTATCAGTGCACGCTTGGATGGCTTTTACACCCATCCCCTGGCATTAGCTGCTGGCCCCTGCCAGAGAGGGCATTGGCAGGACAGGATGGAGCTCTGTGCTGGAGCTGGCAGGCACTGCATCCCTTCCAGAGGTGCTATTTCAGTAACCCCAGAGGGGCTGGCTGCAGTGATAAGGTGAGGGTCAGATGTCAGCCCCAAGCAGGAGCAGTGGTGGCTGCCAGCATGGGGTATTATACCTGCCCTGCATCACACCTCCTTGTGCCAGCAGCACAGCACACATCTCCTGCCCCATCTCTCCCCTGCCTTTGGTTATTTATTGCAGCAGTTTGATACTGGGTGACTGTAATTAAAAGAAGAAAAATATGCACAATAAAATGATTTCTAAAACGGCAGCATGCTGGATGCAGTGAAGCAAGGAATGTATTAAATATTTATTGTCACTGGTCTGCTGGGGGGGGAGGGGGATTAAAATTATTTAGCCTGAGAAAAGCATTTTAATGATTTAATTTGAGGGGAAACCTCCCCCACAGCCCTCCTTAGTACCAAGCCCCAGACAAAACGCAGCATTAATGTAAGGTTTGATTAAAATCTGAATGGAATGAAGGCCTGGAGATTGGAACAAGGGATGGGGAGCCACATGGTTGCCATCTGAGCCTGAGATCCCCCTGCTCTGCTGTGGCAGGTCTGTGCCTGTGATCCTGCAGCTTGCAGGGGGGATTCTTCCTCTTGAGGTGTGGGATGTGCTTGGAAGCAGTTAGCCAGGGGTTTGGTCTGCATGGGGCAGCACAGGATGGGAGCTGCTGGGTGCCCCAGTCATGGTGGGAAATCACTGCAAATTACTGAGGCTGAAGAGCCTCAGTGGGGCAGGAGCTCTGGTGTGTCCGTCCCAACAGGCCCAGCGCCACCACTGAGGCTCAGCTAGGCTCACCTGCATGGATGGATGCACAGGCATCCGTCCAGTGCATGGCATGGGGCTGGTGGAGCCCCAGCATCTCGTGGCATTTATACACTGAGGCATTTTCCAAGAGCCCCATGCTGCTCTGCAGGAAAGGTGCTGGGGCCGGTGTCCTGCTGGTGCATCCACCTGGGGCCGGAGCTGAGGCTCTCTGAGACTGAGATGCAGAGTGTGGGGTCTGGCAGCAGTGTCTGATTGTTTTCTGTTAGAGGAGGCAATGCTGTTTCTTCCCTCATGTCTCCAGATTGACGGTCTCTCATTATTAGCCCCCTGGAAACAGGCACTTTGACTGAAAGAGCCATCCCAGCCTTCACTGTAACAATCAAAGCGGCTCAAGAATAAACATGGCTTGGCAAGAATAAACACAAATTGCAGTGCTTGCTGTGAACAGTGATATCCAAGGGAGCAAACATCAAATGAAGGATTATCCCTGTTTGCAAGGAAGCTCTTCTAGCGAGAGATTGAATAAGGACCATCTGCAGCCCAGAGCAAAGGGGCTACCAGGAGAACCTGCTTGTGCCGTTCAGAAGCTCTCCTGATTGAAGCTCACACACTCTCCTTTAGGCACTGTCTGGTTTTACTTCTTACACTCTACTGGCTGCTGAAGCCTTGAGCTCTATGCCTCTACCTCCAGCTTGCAGACAGCGTGGGCAAGCCCAAGGAAGGGAGTTATTTGGGAGGCAGGTTGGAGAGGATAAGGAGGGCTTTCCTGAGGCGGGGGGGCAGGTTCTGGACTCTGAGGAAGAGTCTATCAACAAAATCCTATGGGAAGCACTGTTCTCTGCTCTTGGCACTAATGCTGCCAGTCTTAGGGCAGGAGCCCTGAAGCCAGCTCTTAACCAGCGGCACAAGCAAGCCCTCCTCCCCAAACCATCGCCGAGACACAGCCCGCACGACATAAATCACATTTGGAGGCACAGAGGTTCCATAAACAAGCTTATTTTCTGAAGCCAGGTCCCATTATGTTATCTGTCACTTTACTGGGCCTTCTGAGCTGTTTATTTTTATGTATATACATGGGAGCTGGCGAGCTGGCGTTGGCCTGAGAGTATAAAGCTGACAAGACACAGTAGCGGCGTGTGAAACCTGTCAGCAGAGCAGCCGCCTGTGAAATGAACACGAGAGCTGATGCCGATGATTTTATTTATGGGGAATCTCGGGAAGTGCGTGCCGGAGCAGCGGGTGCCGCTGAGGGGGACCAGCACCAGCCCCGACACAGGCAGGGAGAAGGTCTTGAGGCAGCTGGAAACGAGATTGCCTTCTTTAGGAGTATCTTCAGCTGCTGACACACTTTGGGCACCCTGAAAAGGGCACGTTTTCTTGGTGTGGAAGGTGATGAAGGCAGCTCCCCAGCACTTTGCTTTCTGGCGTTGATCTTCTTGGTAATTGTTCTCTTAATGTTTTGTTTCTTGGTGTTTAAGGTAAACTCAGATTTAGCGTAAGGATTTGTTCTAAATGGGAAAACCGGAGTTTCCTTGTCTAAAAAACTGGAGCTTTTAAATGGTTTTAGAACTTTTTCCAGTTGTTTCAGCCCTGGAGCGACATTTTGCCATACTCAATGGTCTTTGCAAAAGCCTAAATGAGTAATTGTTTCTGTCAGGTTCCAGGAGGAAAGTATTGAGATCAGCATTTTTTCCCCTCGGTTGGAGCAAACATTTTGGATGTGAGATAGTTTTATGGGTCATTGAAAACACGAAAGAATCATCTCGACTGTTATCAGGGCAATGGTACAAAACATGGACCCTACTCTTACCCTGTTGTGACCTTGCTGTGAGTCCTGTGGTTTAGCACAGAGGATGCTGCTGTCATGTTGTGGTCGGTGCCCCCATGTTGCTAAGGAAAGGCAGTCAGAGGTTGTGAGCAGCCATGTTGCACATGGAGGTCAGTGCTCCCTGCCTACTCCTTCCAAGTTCTCCACTTGGATGAATCCCTTCAGGCATGCTGTGCCAGCCCTCTCCATCTCAGTGATACCTGTGAGCATCTCTCAGATGTGTTAAACCCAGTTAGGTTCTGTTTGGTGGGATTAATACTTAACACTCCCACTGTGTCTTCATGGTTCATGTGCAGCAGCAATGTGGCATCTTTCTAGAGGCATGCAGGAAAATGGAGCAGCTGCACACGTCATGGGTGCCCCTTGGAGAGCTGAAGGCCATGGGTTTTTTTGGTGCCATTTTAATTCCTCACAGCAGCAAGCCCTGACCTGTTGGTAGGAGGTTCCTGGTACTGCTCTGATGCCTGCTTAAAAGTAAGTGGTGTTCTTTTAAGCCTCAGGTTTCCCTCTGGTTTATGTGAGGAGCACGTTTCCTTCCCTGGGTTTGACTTGCAGCCTCTTCTGCCAGCACATCGTGTCCCAGCTGGCTGCAAGAACGGGCTCTCCTCCCTTCCCGGTGAGCTCTGCCTGATGGATCTGCTGCCTTCCAGCCTGGATCATTCCTCTGCAGGTCTGTCTGTCACCTGCCTGGGCATTGCTAAATCCGTCCTGGAATGAACACCTATTTGTCAAGTGAAATAGGAAGGTTTGAGTCTCACGTTCCCCAAGGCCACTTAACAGGGCTCCGGCTGCTCTCCGGACACTCGCTGTTCTGCGCCGGCGTGGCATGAAGAAGATGAAGGCCATGAAGCTCTTCTGCCCGATGTCATTGCCACTGTGAGCCCCCATGGCAAGCACTGCATGTGTCTTGTGTCCCCCTCACCCTGGAAAGGTGTTACATGCCCTGGGTTTACCTTCCGTGCAGCGACGTCTGTGGTCCGCACGCTGTTGCCTCATTCCTTTGTGCTTCTCTGCAGCGACCCACTTATTGACTAGGAGTGTAATTGTGCTGCATCATGTCTAATTGCTTTGCTCTGTCGTTCTCCATTTGCTTTCTCTGTCTGCACCCTCCCCGCTCCCCTCCGTAAACGTGCCGAGCTGCGAGCAGGGCACGAGGCCACACTCCTGATTGCTGCAGGAAAAAAAGGCACCCAACTTCCTCCTTTCTTCTCCTAAATTCAAATGACAAGAAACAGAGGAAAACAATTTTGCACACCCTTGGCAGAGGGCCAGCTCTGATAAAGAGCCGTAATTAATCTCCTCAGCTTTATTAGAATATCATTACAATTAACTCAGCAATCTTCTGTTGATCAAAGCCATTGTTCCCTGCAGAGCAGAGGAAGCCAGCGTGAGCCTGGTTTGTGCAGTGCTCAAAAGCACCTAGAGCTGGATCGTTCCTGCCAGCCCAACAGCAGCACAAGGACGGGCAGAGGGGTGGGCACAGACCTCTGTCCTCATCCTGGCTCTTTGATTCTCTCCAGCTACTCTTCTTTGTTGGGCTATTATAGCCCAGATCCCTCATGGGCACCGGGGTGTCCCTTATTCCCAGTGTAGATGCTTTTGGGTCCAGCCTTTTTAAGCACGGGGTTCATGGCTTTGTGTTTTCATACAGCTCTTCACTTGTCTGCTTCGTAGTCTCAGCTGGAGACATGGTGGCTGCTACAATAATATAGCTAACAGCAGCATAGCAGGTAAAGAAACCATTTGTGGAAGCCACGTTTGAAAGGAAGGACAGTTATCAGAATGAAGCTTCATAAGCTCTACAGTTAAATAGCCCAAGATGTGTGCTATAGAAAAGCAGAGAAAATGAGCACTGTTAAACTACCCCATTCCTCCTTTTCAAACTGCTCTTTTAATACCGGGTATTTATCTATAATTTAAGCCCATGATTAGTTTTATCAAAAAGATAGTTCTGAGGCAGAGATCTTAAAAATTATTAGGTGTGTGTTTGAAAGACAAGAACAACTCCACTTGCACCATAGGATAAAGATGTAGCTGTTTGCTGCCTTGAGCATCCATCTGTGAGGGCCTTGTGCCAGAAGGAACCTCCTGATTCTACACAGATCCCACCCCAGTCTTTCAGGGCATTTCTCAGTCTCTCTTGAAGATGCCAGAGCCAGACCCCCTTGTCACTGGGCAAGACTGTTGGAGAAGGCAGTGCTGAACCTCACCAGTCGGTCTGCCTGGGAAGGGTGGTTACGTGAAGGTGTTTGAAGCCCTCACTCATGCTTTTTGTGCTAAATTCTTATGTTTGAATTGCCAGCACTTGTGAGCCCTTGCAAAAAGAGAGAAGGAAAGGCAGGTCCAGGGTTGGATCTGATCCACCTTGGCATTGTCCCTGTAAGCAGCCACCCAGGAGAAGGAAGCAGTGGCTCCAGCCCATGTGCTGGTGCAGGTGCAGCTACAGCTACAGCAGCCCTGCCTGCTCTGCCCAGCTTCACTTGCTCCCTGCAGTACTTATCTCATCAGAGGTGAAATAAAGGGGCTCAGCATGGCTCTTCTCAGGGTGCAGCCCTTTCACAGTCCCTGAACCCTTGGTCAAGGGAAAACTGAAGTTTTTCATCTTACCCTTGTCCTTGGGTATCGCAAGGGAGCCTCCTGTGGGTGATGGATGCTCAATACCTCACCTCTCTGGACCACTGAGGATGAGGGTTAGGTTTGCTTTCCCAGCACAGCTTTGCCAAGGCCTCCAGTATGGGTGCAGAAGCATACAACCCTGCAGTCTGCATCAGGGACCTGATGCTGAAACAGTGCTGGGGTTCGACATAGGTCTCTTCCCACCTCTCTTCTCTCCCCCTTCTGTGCATCTGAGGCACTAGGAAACCTAAGAAGAGCAAAACAAGCCCATCAGTGCCGTAAAGCCCCAATGGCAGGGGTTATGGTTTCGTGTAAAGTGCCATAGTCTCCAACAGGTCCTCTGCTGCTCAGTCCCTAACAGAACTTGTCCTTTCCCATCATGGCTGCCAAGGATAGGAAGGGATGCTCAGCCTGGGCTGAGCAGGCTCAGAGGGAGCAGGACCTGGGGAGGCTTTTCTGCAGGGCTTAAAGCAATGCTTCCCTCCCCAGGCCCTACCCCACCTTCCCCAGGAGGCAGCAAGCACTGCTGCTCCACACGGGGCTGGGGACGTTAGTCAGGCTGCTCTGAGTGAGACGCAGGGGCTGAGTGTCAGGTTGTTATTAAATACCATTAGTAAGTGACAAAACTGTGTGAAGCACTTCAGGTGCAGACAGTGGCTGGAGGAGGGAGTGCTTGCAGTGCCGGGGAGATGAGCGAGTGGTGAAGGTCACAGACACCTCATTCTGGGCTGCCTTAGACCCCGTCTCCTGCTCACCACCTTGAGGAGGCAGGAGGGACGGTGTTCACATGGGGGGAGATGTGGGTTTGCAGGGAACCCCTGCATGTCACAAGGGGACTTCAACATGCGCCAGTGTGGAGTCCTGTGCAGCCCCCATAACCACTTCCTCCTCTTGTAGCACCCTGTTCTTTAGGGGCTCCAGTATGGGGCAGGGCAGACCCCTGCCCATCATTGTTGAGCTGCCAGGGGAAAGCCCATTTTAGCATCTCTTCTACCCAGTAGAAGCAACTGGAAAGGGAAACGTTCAGATGTTTTTCTTGCTGTTTTCCATGCTTGGTGCTAGCTTTCCCCTGGAGGGAGCTGGATGGACCATTGAGGAGGCAGTGCCTGAACCAACAGCTCTGGGAAGCTGCCTGCTTGCTTTGATGCCTGGCTAGCTGTGGAGCTCTGGTGTGGAGCTGGCTTCAGTAGCCAAAAAAGGCAGGAAGCACTTGCCTATGGTGCTTGAGGTGCCTAAGGGGTGAGATGGAGGCAGAGGCACCTCTGGTGAACGTGCCTGGAGTGGGAGCTGAGGGATGGTGATGGTGATGATCTGCTTGAAGCAATCGCAGACCGTCAAGAGAGTGGAGAGCCACTTCCTTGTGTTTATTTAAGGCGAGATGCCCTAGTTTCATGCTTTCAGTGGAGTCCCTAATTATTCCTCAATCTTTGTAGTGAGCTAATTAGTTTTGCAGCACTCAAGGCTGGGGAACACTGATAGGCTTGGGAAGCACAAGCTGGAGGGACGAGGAAGAGCGGAGAGCTGGTGGGAGGTGGCTGACTGGCAGAGGGGAATGGCTGGGAGCAGGGCAGGGGTTGGAGAGCCTATGGATTATGGTCTGGGAAGGATAATGGAGGAGGGAAGAGCTGTAGTTTCATGTCGTGTAGCATGCTGGAGTGTAACGATGTGGGGAAGAGTGATGGAGTGGTAATTGAGGGGGATGGAGAGGTAGGGGAGGGAGCGGGAGGGATGGTCCATGGGAAAGCAGCCGCAGAGCTCAGGAGGTGAGATCCTGCACGGAGGGCTGCACAGCACCACACAAGGCAGGGCAGGAACTGTCATTTGAGTGGGCACTGCCTGTCCTGGGGTGCTGCTGACTCTTGCAGGACCAGCAGCATTTCCTGACTGCCCCATCTCTTTTCCAGCTTAACGGTGATACTGAGGAGCTCTGGGGGAGAGGCCACGTGGAGCAGCTGCTCTCCAAGCTGGGTGCTCACCTCCCCATCCATCACAGCTGCTTCTTTTGGAGAGAGCCACCACAGATCAGGTAACCTGCACCGATAACTGGCTCCATGATGCTCCCACGTCCTCAGTCTGCCCTGTGTGCATGGACACCTCACTGCTTTGACAGCAGGGTTGTGCACCAGAGCCCACGCTCCACATCTGCACTGTGAGCCCGAGGAGCACAGAGGTCTCATTGCTGTTCCTGCTGCCACTGGGAAGTTCCCAGTGGCCACTGAGTGCAGTGTGTGACAACTCTGAAGTGCCCAGGTGGCTGTGGATTTATTAGGGCATTATCCTACTAGTGCCGCAAATGGTGTCATCTGTCTTCTAAACTTTGCACTTTATTTCAGGGGGAGAATTGAGTATATCCAGGCAATATGCTGTAGTTTTAGCATATGATAAAGCCCTGCTGGGAAGTGTAGTTTTATTGACTTTGTTATTAAAGTGCCACTGGAATAAATTTGCTCATTTGAATGAAATGTCTTATTACCTGGGTCGTAACAGGCACATGATGAAATCTCTGGAGGGGCTGGAGCTACCCGCAGCCTGGTGATGGGGAGCTGAGATGGAGCAGCTGCCAGGGACCCACAGCTGTCACCCCGAGACCCTCAGCACCCGCCTGGCTCTGCTGGAGAACTGTTTGGAAACCTCAGGATGGGAACAAGCCGCAGTGGCAGGGGGCACTGTGTGTTAGTCGAGGTTCGCATTGTTCCTCTAATCCTTTGCTCAGGTAAGGATGTGGTTTTAAAGGGAATTGAGGAAAAATCTCTTTCACAGGGCAATATTTCTTTAGCACCAACAGTAATGGGGGTAGATGGGGAAATGAACCGTTCCCCATTACACTGGAACCTAACTGCACAGCCCATGCTTTCCAGTTAAAATTTGATTGCCTCAAATCCTGTGTATTATGGAAAATAAGAAAAAGGCCTAGTAAAATTTATGGGTTTTAATCATAAACCGATAGAATCACAGTAAATCTATCATAAGCATGCAGATGCAGACCCAGGAAAAATAGGGAGGAAAGCAATAGCTCTGCTTTTTTCCTGGAGGAGCTGCATGTACCCATGGCAGGGTCAGAGAGATGGGGAGGGGGGGGAAGAGAGGGAATGAGAGGGGGAAAGGAGGAAAGGAGGCAAAGCCCAAAGGTCTTTCTGCCTGCCCCTTTGTACCACTGTGCTGCTCGCTGTGGAAGGAGCAGGGTGAGATCCTGCCAGGGGAGGAGGGAGGAATGTCTGTGCAGAGAGGGGGCTGTGAGGAGCACACAGAGATGTGGCGGGGAGAGAAGAGCCCTTGAGAGAGGAATGGCAGCAGAGAGACAGAGAAGCGCAGGAGGCAGAAAGTATTTTAACAAATAAAAGGGAGTGAGCGATAAGGAGAGAAAAAAGGGAGAGAATAAAAAATTGGCTCTGAAGCAGAGATAAGAGGGGGAGGGCAGGTAGAGAGAGAAGAGTAAAGTGAAGCACGATAAGGCCTGATGGAGATGGGGGAAGGCAGCAAGTTCTGGCAGCGCAGCTGGGGTATGTGGGTAGAGAGCAGGGGGGGCTGTGGGGCGCCATGGGGTGAAGAGTCAGGCTGAACCCCTCTCCTCTGGTCACCTCACCCCTGTGTGGGGAAAGGTGTCAGTCTCACCCCGGCCTTTTGACCTGCTGATCTAAGGAGAGGGGCTGAGCAGGCACAGGGGTTGATGGGGGGGGCAGAGAGTCAGGCAGCAGAAGGGGAGAGCCAGGCACAGCCCTTGGCATGTCCTGGGGGCGGGGGAAATGTGGAGCTTGGTAGGGAGGAAAGTTCCTGGGATGGGCTGGAAGTCCTGAATAACCCCTCATTGCCCTCGCTGCCGTGTACCAGCGCAGGGTGCCTGCCATGGAGATCCCCACAGGGCTCCCAGTCTTGGAAGCAGAGGAGGTAAAGGTGTGTTTCCCCTCCATACCCTAAACACATCCCTTCCTGGGTTTTTCTGCTACCTCTTTTAAGCTGTTTTGTAAGTGCTGCTTTGTATTTATCCTTATTCAAAAGAATGAAAAGTGCTGTCTGGCTCTGACACGCAGCCCATGGTTACCTGAAGAGCAATGCCCCTGCTTTCTCACCCCTGATTAAACTGCAATAGAAACATACTGTACATTTCAACAAAGGGAAGAAAGGGAGTTTATTCCTTAGCTGTGTTTTTTTCTCCCCATCTTTACCAGCCATGAAAATGGCTGTGCTGAGATGCTGGCCACTCCGAGATGCTTTTCTTCCTCTCCATCCATCTGCTTTAACCACATGGTGACTGAAAAGAAATAAATTATCCAGCTCACAAAGCACCGAAGATTAAAGAATTGGTGTGGATAATAAACTGTGCCGCAGCAGCGATGCCACAGAGCATCGGGCAAGCTCGCTAAGGAGAGGCTCTGAGCTGCAGCTTGGATGTGGGGCAGGCAGCAGGGCTTCCCCCAGGAGGGTTTTGAGTAGCAGAGATGGGGTCTGGGGGGCATGTGGGGGTCTGGATGGGCAAAACCCCTGTGCTGGCACAGCCTGATATGTTGCACATGAAAGGGAATCATTTTCTCTCCCCTTTTCATTTTTTAAAGCTTCTTTTTCTAACAGTGAAAGACTTGAATCCTCCCTTTGATTGCTGGGATGCTGCAGTGTGCTGCAAATATGTTGTTGGACTCGGTTATTAGTATTTTGTTCTCTTAAATCTGTGTGTGTTGAATTAGCTCTTTTAATTACAGCATTAAGGAAGGATAACTGGAGTCAATTAAGAAGCTCTCTCTGACTGCCAGTGTTAAGAGCTGCCCAGCATCACAGAGACTCCCCCTCCACCTCTCAACAACTGATTGAGTTATTGTCCTTTCTGGCAACAACCCTCTGGAGGGCTGAGGCTGTGGTGCATCCCAGCCTCTCCCAGGGGATCACAGCTCCAACCTGGTACTCGGGATCCCTGGAGCAGGATGTGGGGTGCAGATGGAGCCCAGCATGCCTGCCTGCAGCACCAGGCTGAGGTTGGTGTGTTGCTGTTTGTGGTTTTGTATGTAGCTCACTGAAAATGTTGGATAAACACCAGTGGGAGGGGAAGCTGCAAAGAAACATTTTTGCTTTGGCTCTTTTAAAAAGCAAAACAAAAGCAAAAAGGCTCTTAAAAAAACCCTGTTTTGGTTTCACAGTTGTAAAGGAAAGATGGGTTAGAGATGAGAAACTAACAAATCAAAGCTCCTGAAACCCGCTGTGGAGAGAGAAACACAAAATGTTTTGTTTGAAGATGAATAGAAAGCTGAAACCAGCAAAAAACATCCCCACTCCCCACGAGCACAGATGTTTCAGGTTGGTTCTTCAAGACTGGCGCGGTGCTGGAAGGAAAGCAAATCCATTCTTTTTCCTGTCTGCGCTCCAGGTTCCTGACGCATATTTTTTATCATCTTGTGTAGTGGCTTTGATCCCTGAAGACTCCTTAAGTGCTTTACAAATCAAGCATGCAAATCCCAGCTCATCCACCTCGGAGATGCTGCCAAGGCCGGGCTGGCTGGGAAGCTGCGGGCCAGTGAGGTGCCACCGGTCCTGGTGGTGACAGGACCTCAGTGATGCTTATAAAAGCCTTTAGTGCCCCTGTTGCCACTGTTTGCAGGGATGTTCTGTTCTTGTGCCGGGCTCCCCAGGCCATGGTGTCAGCCCTATCTCTCCCATGGAAGGGCTCCAGGGAGGGCTGGCTGTGGCCTTCACCCTCTCTGCACCCTCTGAGGGCTGGCAAGTTGGCACCAACCAACTGGGGAAGGGTTGAGCTGTTCTGATGATGCTTCTCTATATTCAAAGCTTGAGTTGAGATACCTCTTTGCCCATTGCTGTCTCTTTAATTTCACTCCTTCCCTCTGGGGTTGTCCTCCTGACTTGCTCCTTCTAATTCACCTGCTGTACACCCACTTCCATACTGAAGCTGTCTCACTGATGTAGGTAGCTGGTCTCTGGGCAGGGTGGCACCCACACTGGCCAATTTAACCCCCGTTCCTCCCCTTTTCCTCACTGAGACAATACAAACCTTCCAGACCTCCTGATCCCAAGTACCAGAGCTCTGCAAAGGGAGATTGCTGCCTGATGACCAGACACCATGGTGATGGGCAAGCTGGAGTCTAGCACCAGGGCAGCCAGCGTGTTACAGCCTGCAGCTCCTACCTGCTGCAAGCCCTGTGCTTGGCTCAGGCTGTGCTTTGAGTGTGTTTATAAACAAATGTAATTTTAGGGGTTTTTTAGACAAGGTCTCCTGCAAGCCTGGAAGTTAAAGTCCCTTGGGCATGCCCAAGGGTGCTTGTTAGCCTGGCTGCCAGTGAGTCAGGGCCAAAAACCACCATAGAATGATTTGTGTTGGAAGGGACCTTAAAGCTCATCCGTTCCCAGCCCCTGCCATGGGCAGGGACACCTTCCACTAGAGCAGCTTGTTCCAAGCCCCTGCGTCCAACCTGGCCTTGAACACTGCCAGGGATGGGGCAGCCACAGCTTCTCTGGGCACCCTGTGCCAGCGCCTCAGCACCCTCACAAGGAAGAATTAATGACCATAAGAATTATTAGAGGCAGGTATGGAGCAGCACTGGAGCTGCTGGGTGCCAGGAGCCAGGGGCAGCCGTGCAGCCAGGGGCAGGCAGGGAACTGCCTGCTTGTGCTGGCAGCAAAGGTGCTGATGGAATTGCAGCATCCCTGCCTGCAGGGACAGTGTTCATAGCACAAAGGGCCAGCTTGTGCTCCATCAGAGAGGTGACACCATGGTGCTGCTGGCAATGGTGGGCAGCAAGTCCTCTCCCCACCTAAGAGGCAGCAGGATCTCCAGGTACCCCCAGCACTGCCAGGCAAAACCCAGTCCCACTGGCTCTCAGCACAAAGGCCATGGGCACAGTGAGCTGCTGCCTGCCCTGTGACGGGCCTTTGTGCCCTCCTTAGCACACAGAGGACAACCACACTCAGCCCTGTGCTGCTGCACACCAGCTCCTGTCCTGCTCCCCTGGCCTTTGGGGTGGGCAGGAAACCACGACAGGTCCTCAGGAGCAAAAACCAAACTCCTCTCGATGCTGTGCAGGCCCTAGGACCCCTTTGGTGGGGTGCAAACCTTCGGTGTCAGTGGGATTCTCACCCTGGCCTGAGGCTGTTCTTGGTGTGGTGGCAAGGAAGGGAGTGCTTGCCAGGTATGGAACTGGACAGATCAAGAAGTCAAGATTTTGCATTCCAACTATCTATAGGAAATAGGGTTTTTTTTATTATTTCAAGTTTTCATAAAAATCCATAATTATTGAAATCAAAGTTACAGAATAAAGTTCGTAACTTTTTATTGATTTTATTTCTTGGGTTTTTTTTTCTTTCTTCCCCCCTCCCCCCTATTGTTTTTCCCTCTCAGAGTTATATCTGACACCAGAGTCCATCAGACAAAGTCCTTACAAACACAGGAGTCCTGAAGACATCGGCTGAATGTTTTTCCTGGTATAAAGAAGAAGGGGAGGAGGAAGAGGTGGTGACAGTGCGGATGCAGTGGATGGGGGCTGAGGACGTGGTGGAAGGAGAGAGGTCGGTATGTTTGTAGCAATGTTTTTCAATTATTTATTTTGTTCATTTGTTCTCTTTTAAAAAAAAAAAACAAAAAAACAAAAACTAAACCAACCAACCCACCATTATTATTTGCAAACTGTTGCCTGGTTTAAATCATTTTCATGTTGAACTTGCGCGGCGCGTCGGCAGAGCTGATGCCCGCGTCGGACTTCCGTGGCACATACTCGATTTCAATGTTGTGCTTTGTGTTGCCTTTCCCCCGGCTCCACAGGAAGAGGAGCACCAGACAGAAGAGCACGACGCCCAGGAAGGAAATGAAGCCCATGGTGGTGGCGATGATGAGAGTCTTGATGTCAAAGGGGAAAGGCACGGTGGCGCGCGTGCTGTTGGCATCGCTCTCGTTGGGCTGGTTGGAGATGAACGCGAAGGTCTTGTTGGGCTGGTGGGGCCAGTCTGGGGAGTAGCTGCGCACGTGCAGGTGGGCCAGCATGGTGTCGTTGCCACCCGCGTTGCTGGCGATGCATAGGTAGGTGCCATTGTCCTGGATCTGGGCGTAGCGCACCTCCAGCGTGCCGTCAGGGAAGACAGTGAGCCGCCCGTTGGTTTTGGTTGAGATGAGGTGCTTGCGGGGAGACAGCCACATGATGGTGGGAGGTGGGTCCCCATCTGCCCGGCAGACAAAGTGGACTGTGTGGCCTTCGTCCACAAAGATCTGCTGAGGTTTGCGGTCCCGTATCCGTGCTCGGCGGCAGGTGAAGTAGTTGGGCAGGAGGACGTCAGGGAAGTCTTTGAACTCCTTGCCCTGGACGAACTCGGGGGTGGAGCAAGTGGGCTGCTGCTTGTTGAAGTTCAACCTCCATCGCCGCCGGAAAACCCAGAGCAAGCGGCAGTCGCAGGCTAAGGGGTTGTTGTCGAGGATGAGCGTCTCCAGGTTGCCCACGGAGTGGAAAGCTGACTCCTCCAGGGTGGTCAGCAAATTCCCTGACACGTTCAGGATGCGCAGGTAGTTGAGGCCGCGGAAGGCGAAGGGCTCGACTGTGGTGAGCTGCCCTCCCACCAGCTGGATCTCCTGCAGCCTGAGCAGGTCATGGAGCATGGAGCCCTCGATGGTGACAATGGGGTTGTAGGACAGGTTCAGGAACCGGAGGTAAACCAAGTGCCTCACCGACACGTACGGGATGGACGTCAGGTTGCAGTGGGTGATGGACAAGGAGGTCAGGTTCAACCCGTAGAGGCAGTTGGATGTCATGGTATCCAGGTAGGGCCAGTGGGAGATCTCAAGGACCTTGAGCCGGTACAGCCTCTTGAATGAGTAATCCCGGATGGTGTTGATGTTCAGATGGCGTAGGCGCAGCACAATCAAGCCGTGAAGGTGAGACAGGGCCTCCGTGGGGATGGAGGTCAGGTTGCATTTCTCCAGGGTCAGCTGCTCCAGGCTGTTGAGGCCGCTGAACGCCCGGTGGGAGATGTAGACAAGGTCGTTGTCCCCCACCTCCAAAGACTTGAGGTTGTACAAGTCCTGGAACATGTAGTCTAGCAGGATCACAATTTTATTCTCACTAATGTCTAGCTTGGTAAGGTTGCTGAGTCCAGTAAACACCCCCAAGGGGATCAGCTTGAGCCTGTTACTCCTGAGCCCCAGCGTCCTGAGGTTGAAGAGGTTGTTGAAAGCCCCAGGTTCAATGGCACTGATAATGTTCTCATTTAGCTCCAGCTCCTCCAGGTGAGGGTAGTTGGCAAATTCATCCTGGTTGAGCGTCTTGATGCGGTTCTTGCCCAAGTCCAGCTGCCTGGTCTCGGTGGGGATCCCCTCCGGCACGACCATGAACCTCTTCCTGTGGCACAGGACGGCGCGCTCCTGGGCAGAGCACTCGCAGCGCGGCGGGCAGCCTGTGGCGGAGCCGGACAGGATGGATCCCAGCATCAGGAGGAGAATCGGCTGCCAGCAGGCCAGGAGTGGGCTGCGCATACTCGCCTCTCCAGCTACCATCCTATCTCTCACCTGCAGGTAACAAGGGGGAGAGAAAGAGGAAGGGGGACGTGAGTGAATGATGGGCACCACCACAGCAAAAGGTTTAGTCTGGGGAGAGCTGGCACTAAGGTGAAGGGCACTGCCGAGGCAGAGCAGAGGTTCTCATTTCCCAGCCGAAATCCAGCCCAAGACCATTTCTCCTCCCCACCCCTCAACTTTCCACTTGATGAGTGAACGTGCGCAGACTTTGAGTGGAAAGCCTTGAGGAATCTGTGTCAGACAGACCTCGCTTCCTCGGCTTCTTAAGGAAAATAATTTAATACTAAACACATCTATCTACAGCCTATTTTAAGCCCTTGAAATTATTCCGTTCCCTGTAGATGGAGCCTGAATATAAAGGCTGCTTTGCAAAGGCAGAGGAGCTGAGCATCTGGGGGATCCCTCATTGGGATCAGCCAGTAGTGAGGTGTCTGAGTGGGAGCAACCACAGCTCCACAGGAATCAGCCCGATAGGGTCTGGGGGTGAATAAGGGGGTCTGTGGGGTGATGAGGGGTCTGTGGCTGATGAGGTCTGCAGGGTGATGAGGGGCTCTGCCTGCTCTCAGCTGGGAAAGGCCCTGGGAGGGCTGGGTGACCCCCTTGTGGTCATGCTGCCTCTGTTGCATTTATTTCCTCATTGCTCGAGCTGTTACAAGGGATCAAATCATATTAATATTGCATGTTAGATGTACAGCTGCTCCGGCCCGTGTTTATATCTATTGTTATGTGTGCACTCTGCGTTGCTTCCACTAATGCTATTTATGGCTATAGCTGAATATACTCAACACATTACTTCCATTGGCTCTGTTTGTATCCATCATTATATCCTGTACATTACTTTCCCTGCTCCGGCACTATTTATGGGTCTGGTACATATTCTGTGCATTACCTCCATTGCATCTCTTTACATCCATCATTTCCTACAGGCAGATGACTCAAGTCTAACTTTTGTTCCCCAAAAACGATGCAAAATTTCTTTGCGAGATGCAAGGATAAAGATGATGGACTGGCCATAAACATGTTCCCCAGCACCACCTCGGAAACCACCAGGCCTTGGCACACCAGGAGTCCCCGCAGAACTCCTCCCGCAGCTTCCTCCAGGTTCACCATCCTTCTCCATCCCTTCCCCTGCTACCTGCCTAGTGGGGGTGGTAGTGGGGGACCCTCAAAGCAGGTCTGTGGGACCAGGAGCTGGTCCCACACCACTCTCCTGGCAGTGGTGCCGAACTCCTTCCTGTCCATCTTGGTCCAGCGCCTCCCAGTCCCATGGAAACATTTCCAGTGGGATGGCTCGGGCTTGAGGCCAGGCTGCAAAGAGCCATTTGCTGGGTATTTACAATTCATCATCTCCTCTGTCACCACCTCCTCAGTGCTGACGCTGCTGGGCAGCTTTACGAACACAAACAGGGCTGCTGCTACTGTGGTGATGCCACTGAGGTAGGCTGCGGCCTGGATGGCACCACCAGTTAGGATCATGGAATCAACTGGGTTGGAAAAGACCTCTAAGCTCATCCAGTCCAACCGCTCCCCAGCACTGCCAAGGCCACCACTAACCCACGGCACTGAGCCTCATCTCCACAGTGTGTGAACACTTGCAGGGATGGGGGCTGCAGCCCTGCCCTGGGCAGCCTGTTCCAATGCCTGAGCACCCTCTGGGGTAGAAACTGTTCCCAATATCAAGCCTAAACCTCTCCTCATGCAGCTTGAGGCCGTTTCCTCTTGTCCCATCCCTTGTTCCTTGGGAGCAGAGCCCAGCCCCTCCTGGCTCCATCCTCCTCTCAGGCAGTTGTAGGGAGCGATCAGGTCCCCCCTGAGCCTTCTCTTCTCCAGACTGACCCCCCCCAGGTCCCTCAGCCGTTCCCCATCACACTTGTGCTCCAGGTTGGCAGCTCTTGTGCAACTGTGCGCATGGGTTTGCTTCCCATGCGCTGCCGGAGGTCCCCTGTTCCACCTCACCATGTCTCCCCATGGGCAGCATTGGCCCCCTCCTCCTGCCCGTGATGTGCCCGTGGCACTGCTGCTTCCACAACCCACTTGCCACTCACAGCATCCCTCGGGCAGTGGTTCTAGAAACCAATTCTTGCTCCTCACAGCCGTGCTGAGAAAGCCATCAAAGCAAGCACAACGCTACATGTAAAACAAAATACAGTCAAAGGGGCTTAATTATCCCAGGGTTGCAAAGACTTCAGCTCATTAGAGTGCCAGGCAGCCGGCCTTATTTGGCTGTGTGCTGCAATCTCTGCTCTGCCCATGCGTGCAGCCACGCACTGGTCCCTGCTGGGCCACGTCCACTGCAGGGCCCAACTCACAGACCTCCCCAGGCCAAATCCTGCCTGTACCAGCAGAGGCGCAGCAGCTGGAGCTGCTGGGAACGATGTGGTGTCGTGGCTAAAATATAAGCAAGGAGGTGATAGATGAAGGAAGCAAAATCTGCATGGTGTTAAAGAGGAGACAAGCCTACTTGTGTGAAATGAAAGGCTAGGCACACCTCACATGTTATTAGTTCTCAGCTAAATTTAAATCCGTGATAAATACTATCCCTGACAAAAACATCTGTAATCTTAATAGCCAGAGTCACAGATGAGCTTTGGATGTAAGACAATGAATAAGCTGAAAAATTCTGAGCTAAGATGAGCTTTAAATCACTTTTGGGTCTCGTTTACCTCTGATGTTTCAGAGAGGATATCTGTGCCTCAAGGTGAGGCAGATATTAAGAGATGCCCTTCTAAAACCAACTCAAATGTGGTTTTAGAGCTGGGGTCAACCACCTGCATGTGGCTTTACAGGGACTGTCATGCTGACCCCCACCAGCACAGCAGCCAACTTCACCCCAAAGGCAGGGCTCCTTTCAGCTATCCCATGTCTGCCACCACACAGTGCTGGGTGAGGGGCTGAGGCTGCCTTGGCTGGGCTTGGCTGACTGGGGCTGGTGTCACTGCAGGGAGCAGGGAGACCATGGTGGCTAGAGGAACCTAGGATGTGACCAAGACCAAGCACCACCAAGGGCTTTCAAAATTGAAGCCCTCCCAGCTTTACCCTGAGGAGGAGCCATGGAACAGGTCTGAGCACCCCTGCAAGGTGCCCGGCCACGGCCCCAGCAGGCGCTGCCAGGCAGGATCAGACCCCATCTCTCTCCCACAGCCCAGGGAGCACTGCAGCCTCCGGTGTGAATGTGCCTCTCATTCCTCACATTGAAAAAGAGCATCAATAAAAGAAGAACCAGCTGCTCGACTCACTGCCTTTAGGCAACACAAACCAGTGCAGACCAAAGCAGAACCGCTCCGAGCTCTGGCACCCTCTGACCCATCCTCGCCACCGCGCTGCCTGGGGACCACAGCTCCAAATCCAGCCTGGTGGCACAGATGGGCATGCTGAAGCCATGCTGCCTTGGAGCTAAATGCAGCAGGACCTGCTGCGTGTCTCCGGCAGGGCTCAGCACTGGGAGGAAAGATGCTATTCTGGGCCTGTGCCTGGAAACGGAGCCTGGGGCCAGGCTGGAGCACTGACATGCATGGGATTTGCTCTGTTGTGATGGGCACAGGCTGCCCCGGCGCAGAGGAAGGGACAGCAAACCCACCAGCGCTGCGCTGCCCTCCTGTCCCAGGGGTGGCTGTGCCCCGTGCTGTCACCACCGCCCCTGACCCTCTGGGGTGCCCAGCGCCCTTCAGCACCGCGTGACAGCGAGCCAGCGGCACAGAGCCCTGAGTCAGCACTAACCCCACCTGGCAGCCGTAAATCACAGCGTGCGAGACAGGCACCCTTGAACCAGATGCTTCGGAGAACATCAAACGACAACAGGGGATCTAGGATGAAGCGAGCCATGTCCCTGGTGTGGGGGGGGGGTGTCTGTGGGGCTGGGGGAGCACGTGTCCATCTGTCCATCCTGCACCCCATCTCTGTCCTGCTGGCTCCACGCTGAGCTGCCGAGGCACCGCGCTCGGAGTCAGGGCTCCGTCTGCTCCGAGCTGCTCCAGCTAAATCAGATTTTATTGAACTTGACTCCATTTTAGAGATAAAGACTCCAGGTTTACAAATAAATATTTAACAACCTTTCCTGCTGCTAAAAGAGTTGCTTATCCAGAGCCCGGGCTCCTCACTAAGTGTTCCTGGAGCTATCTGCAAAGCAGCAAAACAAAGGGAGAAGCTTTAATTTGCCGAACACGTTCGTGCCCATTTCCTCCTCTCTCCATCATTCCCCTGTGCCCAGCGTGCATTTGTGGGCCCTTTTGCTTTGTTTCTCCTTCCTCCCCACCCCACCCGCTCCCTGCTCCTCCTCTTTTCCCACCCAGTGTCCGTGGGGAGCATGGCTCCAGGAATGGGTGGGAGCAGGGGCTAAAGCACGTGGGGCAGTTTCCCTCCTGGGACCATGCTGCTTCATGTGGCTAAAAACAACCCAAAGAGGGAGAGCCTAAAGGAAGCCCCGAGCACTGCTGGGGGTGACTGGAGGCACAGCACTGGCCTGAGTGGTCGGAAGCTGCTGCTGCATTTCCTCTGGGCCTTCATTAATGGATGAGCTGCTAACGAAGGGCATGAAAACAGGCTGCTGAGCACAAAGGGCTGCCCTGTGTCCCGCCTTGGCCCCACATCCTCCAGAAGCAGCACAGGAGGGTGTAAGAATGGGGATGAAACAGGCAGACACTGAGAAGGACCCTTTGAGTTGGGGTGGTGGGGACACAGGAGCAAGGCAACGAATGGGCCATGGCGAGGAGCCCACCCCAGACCCCAGCCTGGGGTCACCGCTGCAGTCACCACAGGGAGGTGTGAGTCCAGCCCCAGCCTTGGCTCTGCCTTCCCAAGGATCTGCTTTCAGCTGCTCCGCACCGGGAGCCTGGAATAGGTGTGCAGGAACCTGATCTGCTCTGGCAGCTGCTCTGGGGCTGTAAGAGAGCACCAAGAAGTATTTAAGATGCAAATTCCCTTCCGGCACTGACACCGCCTGGCTGGCACCAGACCCCGGCAGCAGAGGGCCCGCAGGACTGCCCTCAAAGGTGTTTCCTCGTGGAAAAGGGCCCTTTCCACCCGAAACGTGGGGAGTCATCAGGGAAGCACGGAGCCAAAGGGCAAGAGGAGCAGAACAAAGGGGAAGGGATGCACAGGGAGGAAGAGCTCAAACACGGGCTGAGGGGCCGGGATGCAGGATGCTGCCCAGGCTTCAGCCCAGCTGTCCACCGGTTTAGCTGTGGATGTGCTCGATGCAGGGACAGGTATGAGTGGTGGAGGGACAGCCAGCGATGGCCCAGAGCCAACCTGGAGCGTGGTTTTGAGGCTGGGCAGGCAGGTTACCAGAGCAGGGCGACGGGAGGGAGCTCCCGGTCAGAGCAGTTTTTGCTGAGGCTGTTTCTTGCTGCAATCACATCTATGTGGGAGCTGCTCACCCTCCTCACACCTTTGCTCCTGCGCTTTTAACGCCTTTTCTCTCTCTTTGGCTGCACATGCTTCAATGCCCCATCAGCAAAGAAAACATCCTGACAAGTGATCAATAAGTAATTGCAAAGGCAGCTGTGGATGCCTGGGGGGGGGGGGGGGGGGGGGGGGGGGTGTAAAGCCCTGAGCTAGCAACACATAAATGAGGAGTGTAAGGGTGCAGCACAGTGTGGAGCTCAGGCTCAGGGCCAGCCACACTCCCCGCTCGTGGGAGATGTCTCCCAAGGGTTGGCCCTGGGAGCTCCAGAATCAGAGATGTTTTATGCTGGGCCAGAGAGCAGCAGGAGGATGCTGAGCGCTGGGATGCTGGGAAGGCCAGGCACAGCTGCTTGGTGGGGCTTCTCCTTTTCTTTCTCTATTTTGGCAAATCTCCTTGGGATTCCTGTCTCCACGGACATGGGCTGGGCCACCAGGATGGTGTAGGTGCTCACCCAGCTCAGAGGCATTCGAGTGGTGAACCAGCACTGGGTAGAGGACACTTCAGGACAGCAGGAGGGTCTCTCTAGATGTTTTTCCTTCCCTGTCTATAGCAGTGAAAGGAGGATGGAAAAACTCCAGGCTCTTCTGAGGGCTATGGAAACATTTGCAGCGGAGAGGTGAAAGAGAGGTCTGCCCAGTGCGTGTCTTCTGTCAGAGCCGCCGGGGTCACACTGACATTGTGAAGGCATCCCCTGCTCTCCGGCTCCATGGCCATCGCGGCGGGGCGAGGTGGTAGGTGCTGGGCTGCAGGATGGTGCCCAGGGCAGGTCCCACAGGGCTCGGTGCTGCTGACTCAGGCAGCGTGCAGCTGCACGGTGCCGGTGCTGAGCCCCGCGCTGTGTCAGGGGCAGGACACCACCTCCTCCAGCACAGAGCAGCTGGTACAAAGTCACCCCACTGCCAGAGCGTGTTTCCTCCCGGTCAGGAGCAGATGGCAACGATGTACGGGATCACCTCCATGGCTGGTCCGGTGGCATCGCACTCCCCCAGACCCAGGCACCAGCCCCGAGGCGCTGCCAGGCAGAGCAGCTGTAACCCCAATGGGATCTGGATACCCCAATGCGGTATCACCCAAATACCACACCTGGGGGCACCACGAAGGGCCTGGTGAGGAGCTGTGTTGGCACCAAGACAAGCTGCTCCCTCCCCAGTGCTCCCTGCCTGTGGACATCCTGTCCCCTCTGCCTAAAGGGCTCGGCAGTGCCCTGGAGCTCTGCTCAGTGCCTGGAGCAGGGATGGAGCACTCCTCAGCTCCAGCACCAGAAAAACAGGGACACAAGTGGAAACGGGGAGCAGCCCTGGTGCTTCCTCCCCTGCCAAGCCAGCCTGACACCCAGACCCAAGAGCAACCTTACTCCACCATAAGAACCATAAGGGGACATCACTGAAGCTTTGTGATGTGACCCCCCCTCTAACAGCCGCAATTCTGAGCCGCTGTGTCCCCAGGACTGGTTTGAAGGTGGAAAGCCAGATCAACATCCCTAACGCCACACAAACAGCAAGTGGGGACCAGTGAGCGCATCCTGAGCCTGCAGCACTACAGAGCATCGCTGCTGTAGGGAATGCTCCCATCCCTTAAGCTGAACTGCAGTTTAGACTGTACTTACAGCATCACATCAGTCCCCAGCCACATCCCTTGAACACCCCTACAACCAGCGCAGGATACCTAGAGAAGAGCTGCTCCAGAGCGCTGTGTCTTCCCTGGGAAACCTTGGGGATAACAGCAGGAGGACGCAGAGCACATAAACCCAGCGGCTCTGCTGACTCCAGGGGAACCTCATGATTCACCTCCCTTTCGGACCGGCCCTGATATTTTTATACCGCTGCCTAAAATAAGTGGCCTGAGGACGCCTCCTGGGAGAGGCTGCCTGCAGCCCGGCGCAGCGAGGATGGCTCTGTGATAACCCACCAGTGGGACGAGCTGCATGGGGCACTGAGGGCATGTGTGCGCCCTACAGCCAGCACCAGTGGTACCATGGGTGGCATTGCCAGAGCTGTCCCTAGCCCATCTCCCACAGGACACAGGGGCAGAGGGTGGTGGGCTCAGGCAAGGCTTCCAAGGCGCTGCAAGAGATGAAAGCTCTGGTCCTGTCCATCCACCTCCTTTCCAGCTCCCTCCTCAAGCCAAATCTCTCTTCCCCCCTCTCCTCCCAGTTATGATGAAGTTTTGTTCACATAATAACAAATCCAGTGCTGCAGGAACTCCAGGAAGAGAGAAGTGGGGGAAAACGGGAGCCAAAGAGAACACGAGTGATGGCAAACGTGCAGAGAAGATTCCTCTTCCCGGCCTGGCTCTCTCTGCTGGTTTTACATGTATAATTCTTTTTTCTTTCCCCCTTCCTCGCTTGTTTGATTTCTGCATTATTTATGGCTTGTCTTCAGGGCCTGTATTTGCTGTTATTGTTTCATTCAACAATAAAATAGATTAGATAAAAACCAACTGTGCTGAGCCACGGCTGAGCCTGCCTGTCCTGCAGTCAGTGAGCCCGTGATGCTGGGCAGAGCGGGTGGGAGGCAGTGCCAGCCAGCCAGGGATGGGGGTCAGCACCTCGCCAGCCCTTCCTAGCCCCAAATCCCTGCGGAATGTCAGGACATGGTCAAGATTTGGGCTTTACACACTGCCAGCCTTGCTCATACATGTCCTGTGCAGGTATACGGGCTGTGCATAGAGCTCCTGGTGTGCTGGTCCACACATGCACCCCCCTCCACCCCCCTGAAAAAAACAAGAAGGAAAAGGTGGGAAATGCTTACTGAGAGGGGAAAACTGGAAACTGGGATTGTTTAGGGCAATTCCATGCAATCCAAGGCAGTGATTTTACTAGCAAGGGGGCACTTCCCTGTGAAGCACAGGCAAAAAGCACAATCAATCAGTTTAATGCCTGTGGTAAAGGGTGTCAGCACGCCGGCAGCCTCAGGGGTGCTGTGCTGTTCCCCAGCCTCCTGTCTTCCAGTGGGCAGCTCCATCCTGTGGGCATGGAGAAGGAGGAGGGACCCACCATGGCAATGGAGCGGTTCCCCACTGCCCTCAATGGAGGGCTGCTTTGGGCTGGTTTTGTTGTGTTTTGCTTGAGCTGAAAGAGATGCTTTCCGCCCCTTCCTCCTCCTCTCCAGCGATGCTGATAATAACACAGAGCCTGCACGCTGGGCTGTGTGTGAGAACAAAAGTAATCACGGGGAAATACAGTGCATAGGAATTAAATCGGAAATGCAAGGCCAGGGTTTCCATTTCGGTTCAGCTTCTGTATCATTTCCCATTGAAAAGGATAAACAGGCTGAGCACAAATCAGTTTAATGGCAGCACCTAATGGCAGTGCAATTCCATGTTTCCCGGAGCAAATCGTAGCTCAAGCCCAAAGCGGCGACACAATCCACAGCTCCGGGGCATGGCCACGGAATGGCACAGCCCCAGGATCCCCACTGCCCCTGGAGCAGTGCTGAAACAACCTGGTTCACCGGAGCACAACAGGGCTGGGGATGCTGCTGGGCTCTTCCCTGCCCTATTCCCAGCAGGAAGGAGGCATCCCTTTGGGTGTCTCTCCCATCCCTGAGGTCCTGGAGCAGACCCAGACCCAGTGGGAGCCTGCAGAGCTGTGCCAGGCTCCCCCAGCATGGGCCAGAGAAGGAGGTTTTGATGCTGCTCAAGAACTATGGCCCCAGTTCCCTCCCTTCGCCTGGCTCCTGCACAGCACACTCAGTTAGAGCACAGCTGCCATTCAGTTCTTCCACCTGATCCTCATTCCTGTGCCTTGCTCTGTTGTACCACAGCATTGCTGGCTCAGAAGCGAGCTGCCAGGCCAGGGCTCGCCCATCATATCCCCCTGGCTCCCATTTTGGGTTAGATCCCATTAATCTGCCTCTCTTGCTACTGCTCCCAATCCGAAAGGGCTGCGGGGAAAGGCCGGGGTCAGGTAGGGGCAGGGGGGAGGTTTTCGTGTGCCTGGTTAAGAGCCTCTGCGAGCGCTCAGGGTTTGCTCGCCACCCCCAGGTTGCCTCTGAGGTCTAAATCAGTTGTTTCCCATTTCACACTCGACATCTCAAATCCAAACGAAGAGCTGAAAAGAATAGATCACGTCAAAATATTTCTGCTTCTCCCTCCTACGAGAATTCCCCATCAGAGACCAATCCAATTAAGGTGCTGGTTATGAAATTAACCATAATTACACAAGCGATATTTAATGTTTTGCATTCTGATGAAGAAACAGAATGGAAATGACAAAAAAAGCACTCCGACAACAAGTGGGTCCTACCGAGATAACGGAGAGCAATGTGGGGTGATGGGGAACGCAACAGCGAGGGTGGCAGAGGCACCATGGGAACCAGCAGCAAGGGCAGGGGTGGGTGCTCCCAGGCACATCCCCTGGGGAGCAGTGCTCGGTGTGTCCCCAAAGCAGGGCTCAGCCCAGCCTGGTGGCTCCAGCAGGTATTTTGCCATCTGAGCATCACTGGGGCCATAGGAACCGTGCCCTGGGTGGCACAGCCTGGCCCTGCACCTCCTCACCCCCTGCAGGGACCCTCTGGGACCGTGCCCACCTCAGGACACCAACCCCAGCCCTGAGACAAGGGACACAAGGGCTGCAGTGGGGAAAGCCCTTGGCCTCTGACCAGGACGTGTGTGCGTGCCTCTGGAGCCTGGGAGTCGCGTCCATGTGTGGACATGCGGCCACTGCAGGATGCTGTGGGCACTGGAAGACTCACTGGCTTATGGAAAACATTGTGGAAGAAAACATGCAGGATGGTTAAACAGGAGCCATTTATGTGCCTATAACCAGCAGAATGAGTGAAACCAAGCCAAGTTCCCTGGCTCCTACAACAGGGATGCTGACCTGCTGCCTAGCCTGGCCCTGTGCTCCATTAGGAGATGTCTGGGTGCGGTATGGGGCAAGGGATGGTGGGCGAGGTGTTGGCGATGCCAGAGAGAGGACTGATCCTCTGGTGGGGCTCACAGCAGGGCCCCCCAACATGGCCATGCTGCTGCCAGTGCATCAACGACCCTGCATCCCCTCGCAGGGCAAGGTGGGTTCTGTCAGTCACCTCCCACTGCTGCTCCTGCGAGGTGGGAACCACCTGCGTCTTGGCCCAGCACAGCCCTTGGCTCCAGGGCCGTGAGCCCTGCTGCTCTCAGGGATGGAGGGAGCCTAAAGAGGGACAGGACCCTGTGTCATCCAGCGGCACTCATTCAGTTGCCCGGCTCACGCTGACAATTAACTCAGACACAGCCACCTCAGTGTGCCGGGCTGTGCCGGGGCGCAGAGGCCACGCTGTGCTGCTGACGGTGCCGGGGTCCTGCCCTTCCCGAGCCAGCCCCGCTCCTTTCCCCGCCTGCATGGCCCTGTCCCAGCGGCTGCAGGCTCCAGCGGGCTGTAGGACGTGTCCCCAGCGGGGTCACAGGGAGCTGGGGCACGTGGCAGAGGCACGGAGATCTCTCTCCATGCAGCCATTCCCCTCTGCAAGCTCCAGTCCTTACTCCCCTGGATGGAGAGGGAGAAGGGGATAAAAAATAGACTTGGAAGAAAATTGAGGCCGTGGCCTTCGCTTGGTTTCTGCCTTTATTTTTCTCGGGTTGTTTGATTTGAGTTAAGCGTTTGCAGCCCTCTTCTCTCTCATCCCAGCCTCCCCTGCTACCTAATGAGCTCTTCTGGCTCTTTTCCCACCAAAAGCCATTTCTGCTCATGCTAGGATAAACCCTGCTCCCTTCCCTTCAGCACAGAACGGAGGAGAGCTGCTGACTCAGTGACTGGATGTATTCACCCTCCTTCGCCATGCTCCGGGCTCTGCCCTCCTCTCACCAGCCCCAAGCTACTGCCATGGTGCTGGGCACAAAGGGGGAGCATGGGGACAAGGAGCTCACATTGGGCTGTGCCACGCAAGGAGAGGCAATGCGAGCCAACAGCACCTCCTGCATCCACCCCAGCACCAGCACAGCCCAAGCAGACTGCCTCAGGGGCCACAGCCAAGGGGGGGACATGGAGAAGAGTCTCCAGCAGCTTCCACACCTGAAGCTTGGCAAGAGTTGGTGGAGCCGCGTTGTCCACCAGGACATCCACAGAGATGTGTGTGCCCATCGCAAGCACAGCCTGCCCTGCCTCGAGGGGGGACACAGATGTCACCCAGTGTCACCCCAGCACCCAACACATGGTGGAACCACAACAGGTTCGGTTGAGCTTTGTAATTCAGCAATTCCACTACAATTACACTGCAATTGTGGCGTTATCATAATGGGATTTCTCAAGCCCTGGAATAAAATTGAAGTTACAGGATTTTATACTTGTTACATACATCAAGCAATATAAACTTCAGCATCATTACAGTGACTGTATTAAGTAGGAGACTCAAGGAACAATAAGTCATTCAGTCATGCTGTTAACCTTTCAGTGATATGAAACAGTGGTAATTAGAGGTATCACAGAGTAATTACGTTATAGGTGTAGAGTAACTGCAGCATGGTTTGGCATTACAGAACTATAACCATTTGTTTTGCAATTAAACCCTCCACAAAAAGGCTTGGAAAACCTGACTCTTCCCTAGGTGCTGCATTCCCCAGCTCCGGCATCTGCTCCAGTCGCTCCCTGCCCAGCCCATGGGAGCCCCAGTGAAAGCAGGGGCTGCCCAAGCAGCCGGCGCCACTGCCACAGCCCTGCCAGCTCCGAGGTGGCTGAGAGCTACAGCCCAGGGAGGAGGAGAAGCCCCTTCTCCTCCACGTTCTTAAGGTACCGAGCCAACGGGCTCCAGGAAGGAGCCCGGAGCCGCACACAGAAGGCATGGCAAGGGGGCTGTGGTGCTGGTGTGGGGCTGGGATGGGTTGGGCAGCGCAGGCAGCCCGGGTAGGGTCCATGCAGCCCCGTGCAGTCACAGCTCCACGGCCATCTCCAGCAGGCGTGAAGGTCAGGTCAGGGCTGCTGCAAGTGGCAGAGCAGCGAGCAGAGGGTTAAGGCTGGCAGGAGGCTCGGACGGGGATGTGGAAGGGATTTCATTCCAGAGCCCGGCTCCGGTAGGTGGTGCAGGGGAAGGGGAGACGAAGAGAGAAGGGAGAAGGGGATCTGCGGAGTGGGGCTGCTCCTGGGCATGCCCAAACTGCCCTGTCCCTGCGGGCAGAGACCCCAGCATGGGCTGGGGGCTGTCAGCGGTCCCTGCTGCAGGCCAGCACGGAGGGTCTCTTATTGGAAAGGGCGTTTGCTGTGGAAGGACCACGGATGGCAACTGCTCGGGTGGGAGCGACAGGCAGAGAGAGGCAGCAGAGCCTGGGCTTCACCAGCCAGCATCCAGCATGCACCCGCGGCGGGGAGACCTGGTCCCACCCGTGCCCACACTCACCCGCTGTCCCTCCCGCCTACTGCACCTCGCTTTCACAGCACCCACACTCCCACTTCTCCTGCGAGGCGGCACCCCCAGCCCCTGGAGCAAACCATGCCTCTGCCCTCCGCTCGCACTATTTATACACCCAAGGTGAAAAACCCAATAACCTACACACGCTATCAGGGAGCAACAAGCAACGGCACTGCCCGGGAGGGCTCCCGAAGCCCTTCTGGCCAGCAGGCTCCGGAGCATCCCTGCAACCCTGGCTGCCTGAGAAGTCCCTTCCACATTAACCCCTCCTGTTTTCTGCCAGACCCAAACCGAGGGCTGAGCCCGCGCTGGCAGCCTGACCCGCCCCCCCCAGCCCCCGCGGCCAGCATCTCCTGTTCTCTGTGTGTGGGGCTGAGCTCAAGTGGAGGGGGGCCCTTCAGGGTCTCCAGAACTCCCCTGGAACCTGAGGGATCATCCCACCCAGCAGGAACTGCCCACGGCCCCCGACTCACCTACCTCCAGGCTGGGGGGCTGGTGATGGAGAGGTGAGCCCCTGCCATGGAAAATCACCCCCCATGGCTCCTGCCTCCCGCCCGGTCACTCAGAGCTCTGCCTGCCCGTATTTAACCCTTCGCGTTTCTGCCTTGGGGATAGGGAGAGGGACGATTCCTCCTCTTGAATTAACCCTCGCTGGCTGGGGGAGCTGGGCACTGCCCGCTTGAGGCTGATCTCCCTGCTCCCCAGGCAGCGCTGTCCCGGCCATACCCTACCTGAATTGCAATCTGCTCCAGAGCGGCTAACTCATCTGCTTAACTACCAGGGGAGGAGGAGGAGGAGAGCTCCCACATCAGGATGCAGCTCTGCGCTCGCCTCAGCGCCACCGAGCCCCAGCCCATCACCGGGAGAGTCAGTCCCGGGGGGCCGGGACCCCAGCCCCGGGTGGCTGGAAGCTGCCGATTCCCGCAGGGGCTGGAGCAAGGCAGGGAGCCGGGCAGGGCAACAGCAGAGGGGAGCCGCCCAGGCAGAGCGGGGCTGGAGGGCTCCAGGCCCCGGGGCACACGCTCGCCTCCAGCCCCACGCCCCGCAGTCCCCGGCCCCGCTGCCCCTCCGCGCCCGGCGGTGCCCGCTCCGCTCCCCGCCACCCGGCCCCGCTCCCGCGGCACGCACACACACACACGCACACACACACACGCACACACACACACACACGCAAACACACGCACACACACACGCATACACACACACACACACACACACACACACACACACACACACACACACACACACACACACACACACACACACACACACACACACACACACACACACACACACACACACACACACACACACACACACACACACACACACACACACACACACACGCACCGGCCGTGCCCTCTCCTGTGCACGCACTAAGTTCCCCCGAGCACCAGCGCCGGTCCGGCCCGAGGGAGGGGTCGAGGACAGAGCTCCCCCCCCCGGCTCCCCCTCACCGCCGGTACCGCCAGCCCCGGTTCCCCCCGCCGCAGCACCCCCGTCTCGCTCACCTGCATCTCATTCTCGCCGGCGATCTCCTTCGGTCAGAAATGGCATCTCCCCTGGCCGCCCCCCCCCGCCAAACCCTCCACCTGCAGTAACGCAGCTCCCCCTCTCCGCAGCGACAGCTCGAGAGGCGGCGGCGCTCCCGGGTCCGAGCCGCTCCCCCCCACACACCCCTGCAGCCCCGAACCGCGGTCCGGGCACGGGGCCGCTGCGGGGCCGCCCTAGGGACGCTCGGTCACCGGCTGCCTCCGCTCCGCACCCGCCGTGCGGGGGGCGGCGGCGGCGCTGCGGGGCGGCGGTGGCGGCATCGCCCCAGCGCGCTTGGCACGGCCCGGGCTCCGCTCGCCCGCTGCCGCCGGCCGGGTCTGCCGCGGCGGGGCCGGGCTGGGAGCCGCCGCCGCTCCGGCCCCCGCCTCCCCTCCGGGAGGAGCCGCCGGCGGGCGCGGGGCGGTGCGGGCACGGGAGCGGCGGCGGCAGCGCCAGTCCCCTCCTCCCGCCGCCTCCCCCGCTCCAGCGCGGCGAGGGGCGGCCCCCCGGGGGCTGCGGGACGGGGCTCCCCGCGCCCCGCTACCGGCGGTACAGGGAGAGCGGAGCCGGTGGCCCCCGGCACCCCGCGCGGTCCCTGTCCGCCGCCCCGCGCTGCTCGCAGGGGCTGGGCTGGAGGAGGGATGCCGCCGGTGGCCCCTGCTTCAGTGCCCAGCCCTGCATGAGCCTGCGAGGGAAGGTGCCGGGCTGCCCGGGGGAGGGGGTGTTCAGAGCGCTCCGTCCCACAGCAGGTACCTCTGCAAAGCGTTTTGCACCTCTGCTTTTCACTGGCACCCCATCCCCGCCCCGACACATGGGAGGAAAAGGGCTGTAAGGGGGGAACACCTCTGATCTGGGCCCTAGTGGTCCCGAACGCCTCCTTGGAGGCCTGGTGCATGCTGAGCTGGTGGCATCTCATTCAGGGCTAAGTGCACGACTTCCCGAGGGCTGCCCACTGCTTCACCCCCTTCCATAATGGACACTGATTTATCGAGCAGCATTAGCAGACTTGCCCAGCCCTGGCTCTTCCAGCAGCAGCTGGTTTCTCCAGCAATAATGGACACAAACTTTGCTTCTAATATGCATTTCCCCCCTCCTGCTTCCCCTCAGCAAGCCTCTTCCCACTCTGTCCTGCTTCTGCCCAGCTGTCCCCTGCCACGGGCCAAAGTAGACAGAACCAAGGCAGCTGCACCAGTGCCCTCCACATTGGCACCAGCCCCTTTGTTGAGTCCCATGGGCCTTCCCTTGGACGGCTCTTGCAGCCAGTGGGAGCTTTTGAAGATGATGGCTTGGCCTTCCTCCACCAGCCATTAACCAAGCTCAGGGATGGAGATTCCTATGCAGAGCATCCCTCTGGGCAGGCCTCCCTTCCTCCCTCCTGTGAAAGCAGAGCTGCGTGCTCAGCCCAGCTCCTCCTGTGCAATGGCAACCTTCCATCCTATGCCCGTGCCTGCCTGCCCTGGAGCACCAGAGCCCAGGGGCTGTCCTGAAACCATGTCCCTGCATGGGCTGCGAGCAAAGGCAGGGCGCAAGCCCCTCTCTGCACTCACACAGAGCCTGTTGCTTCCCTGGAGCTCGCACTGGAGCGTGTTCTCCTCCTGCCCAGCACACGCAAGCTTCAGAGTGGGGCAGCAACAAACAAAAAGCAGGCACAGCGAGCTCGCCAGCTGAGGGCTGAATCACTCCAGCTCCCTGCTCCCGCTCGCCATTCCTGCCCATTCCCAGGCTGCCGCCTCTCATCCCGCCGGCGCAGACCCCGGCTCCCCTGGGGCAAAGGATCTTTGCGGCAATAAACAGCAGAGGGGTGACAGCCAGTGTGTGAATGCCCGGCGTGCTCCGCTCCTCACATCGAGGAAATTCAGCCTGGCCCCTCTCAGTGGTCCTCAGACCTTTACTGAGTGCAAATCGATGCCTCTTATTATGGCTATTTCAGCGATGCCATCGATGTTAATAGCACTTCACAAACACAGACAAAGCTTGCAATCTGAATGCGGCCAGGAAAAAAACACAGAGGACAAAAGACAGGCTAAGAGCTCTGAATGCTGTTTCTAATGCTCCCCCCCTCCATGGTTAAAGCCCCAACAAGTGCAGGGCACCGTGTATTCAATGCTGACACTCCAGAGTCATTCCTGGCATTGTCTGGTGTGCGAAGGGGAAATTTCACCTCAGCCCTTCCACAAAGATACGGTGAATCCGCTATGCAAGCAGCACTGGTGGCATGCGAGCGCGATGCTATGCGCTGCCTGGAAGCAGGGGGCCTTCCAAGACCGTCTTTCCCACCTCCGTTCCGACGCTGTCCCCACCCCGGCGGCGCGGCAGAGGACGGGGCTTGGTTTGCAGAGCAGAGATGAGCTTTCTGGCTGAGATGGCATCTGTGCACGCCCTGACAGGGGCAGGTCCGGTGCAAAACCTGCCCTTTCCGTCACCTCTGAGTGTGATTCCTGACTTGGGCAGAAAGGAAGCATCGCTTCTTACCTGCTCTGCCAGCTGGGCACAGGGGCTCCAAGGCCCTTATCCACGGTGCCGGAGTTTAAGAGGAGCCGGTACGTTCAGTCTCCTCCAGGAGCTGTTTGGGCTTTTCCCTTCCTCCACAAGCAGAGGGGTAACTCTCACCCCACCTCAGGGACAACACTTCCTTACCCAACAGCCCCAAGGGCACCTCAGGCAAAGGCAGATCCCGGCAGTAATAAACCCTGCTGATCCCAGCAGGAACTGCACTGGCTCCCTCCTGAAAGCCCCAAAGGCTCCCCCATTTCTGCGTTTACCGACCTGTCAATCGTGAGCTCTGTGCTGGCAGATCCCCTGTGGCCTCCCTGCCCCTAAATGATGCTCCAGGACTGGAGCAAGCCATCGGGGCAGCTTCCCAGGAGCAAGGCTGAGATCCCTAAGGACCAGTGAGCCCCATGGCTCGCCCCGCACAGCACTGGAGGCACAGATCTACCTGGGACTGTCAGATTGGCCCCAGCTCTTCTGGGCCACCACTGGCCAGCATCTCACCACCACAGACTAACACCAGGACTGAGATCATCCCACATGCACAGGGTAGCACAGCACACCCTTAACATATGGCTGATATGAAGGTGAGCAGCAATGCAGCTCAAAGGGGTTAGGTTTATATCATTACCTGGAAGGAGAGCATCAATGGGACATTAGAAAAAAAGAACAGGATAACTGGGTGCCATCATTCCTGCTTTTGTTGCGGGACATTCAGAGTTAAGGGTGAGCTTACTGTCAATGCCTCTGAGGTGTAGTACAGGTGGCAGGGCTCTGGGCAGAGCCAGAAGTACACAACCAAACCCCACTGGAAGCGCTGCCCTCTCCTGCCCCACTAACAGCCCCTACCTATTTGCAGCTTCATTCCCTTCTCCCAACAGCTGGAGACCAACTCCAGCCACTGTGTGAAGCCACGAAGATGCACTCAAATGGGCCAGCCTCCTTGCAGCATGGAGTGACTCAGAACAAGGGGCTCCATGCCCCCCCCCGTGCAGCCCCAGGCTGCAGGGCACACCGCAGGGAGCAGCTCAGCTCACAAGCCCTCCTCAAACATTTTCCTCTTTGAAACCTGCAGGGAGCAGCCAGAACATTTGGGTGTCCATCTGCGGGGGCTCATCCCTCAGACAGATGCTCCAGCTCTTTGCCACTGCCATCCTCAGATGATAACAGGCTGTGGCAGATGGTTCCCTTCTGTTGGCAGGAGGCAGGAGTTTATCCCTGCTCCGAGCTCCTTCCCAGAGAGGCGGCACCTGCACACATCACAAGGGACCGAGCCCCTTGCCCGGGCAACGGGAGCCAACCTGCCCCTCTGTGGGGCTCTTTATCTCTCTTGGTTTTGGTGCACATGTGCAGGAATCCCACAAAGGGTCCAGGAAGAGCTGTGCTGGCAGGAGAGAGATGGATTTTAATTACTCCCATTATTATTATAGTTCCTTTTCTTTCAGATTTTCACACTTTTGTCGTAACAAGCTGAGCTGAGAAAATACGTGCAAATGCCAGGCTGAGATAAGATGTACCACATCTTGAAGTACTGCCAGCACCAGCTCTGGGAACACCAGATCGGCTGTCTGCCCCTCCAGCCTCCTCCCTTTGTCAGCAAGGACAGAGAGGGATCTGCACGGGCTCTGCCCCTGCGCACCCAGAGAGGAGGGTGCCTCGTGTCCCCCTGGGGCTCCTCCTTCCTGCCCAGTCCTAACCAGTCCTTGGAGAAGGCAGCTGTAACCTCCTGGCTGTAGGGATGGGGAAGGAGAGGTGGTGTGGGTGCCTGGTGCTGGCCCTGCACAACACAGCCCTCTGCCCACCCCGGGGATGCAGCAGGACCTGGGGATGTCTGAAAGCCCCTGGCTGCTGTGGGTGCAGTCACAGCAGAAACGTGCTCCCACATCACATGTGCTTTCTTCCTTGGAGGTGGTGACATTTCGGGGTGCGTGCGGGGGAGTGGGATGGAGGGGCAACACAGGATATTCCTGCTCCCCCGTCCCCACAGCCATCTGGATGTGTACTGATGCCTCCTCACAGCAGGCTGAGTCAGTCCAGTGGCTTCTCATTATCAGCTGGAGGGAGTCCAAATCCTGCATTGTAGGGCTGCTCCTGAGCGAAATTGAGGATCGTTATCAAGCATCATCATAATGGTTTCTCTCTGTATGTCTTGTACAGCTCCTTGCCCTGGTCAGCTGATTGACTTGGAGCAGAAGGAGGCCATGTACCAAAAATCCCTCAAGCACTCCTTGGGACTGCTATGGCTGGAGCCATGCGATGTCCCCATTGAGGGTGATCCCAGCGCTGTCCCCAGCACAGCCTCGCTTGCTGGGAGGCTGCAGCCTCTCCGGCAGCAGCAGCCACACAGCCAAGCCCACGTCCAGGCATCTCTGCTCAGCTGAAGCAGGGTGAGAGGCAGGAGATGCCACACTCGTGCCTTGCCCATCTCAAACATGACATGACCCCCATGATGCTCCAGAGAACAGGCAGAAAGAGGAGAAAACCTTTCTGGAGGCCCCCTCAAGCGGGTGCTGCTGAAGGGGACATGAGCTGCCGGTGCACAGGGGCTGCCCCAGCTCAGCTCAGCCAAGTCTCTGCCAGGGCACTGCTGCCACCCCATCCTGTTGAAGCTCAGGGCACAGAAATTAGGTCTTGCTAAGAAATGCTCTGCTGCAGAGAGAGGCCACATGTCCTGATGTCAGCCTGACTCAAGTGCCTCATAGCTTCAATGCTCTGTCAAGCAGCCTGAACACGCCACGGGAAGGGCTACAGGAAAAGGCTCTATTAAATTCTTAAGCTCATTGACACATATACAGAAGGTATTAATAATATCAAGCATCTCAGCTGTTGTAGCCCACATCCAGAAGATGAAAGATAATTTCTGGGACAAGGAAGTTATGACAGTGAGAGCTTTTTAACAGCTTGGTGTAAGAATAGGAACCACACAATGGGACAAAGGGTGATGATTAAAGATCTTCACACAAAGGAGAGAGGGGCTGGAGACAGCGCAGAGTGTAGAGGACATGAGAGTCGTGTCAGATGCCCACGCAGAGGATGAAGAAGCTGTGTTGGACAAGGAGGACGGGAAGGTGGTGCGGGATGTCCCGCTGGGGCTGACTCACAGATGCTTGGCAACTAACAGAAAGGGGTCAAGGTGCCTGGGGGGGGATGAAACGGGCTCCTCACCTTGAAGTCTAGAAGAGGTTTGCAGCCAGCCTGGCAAGGGGTGCAGGGAAAGGGGATGCTGGGGAGAAGGGAGGGAGCTGAGCTGTGCTGGAGCCTGGGCAAGCACATTGGAAGGGCAAGGGGTGGTCTGGCATGGAGCAGGCAGAGGAGGGAACTCTGCTTCCCTAAGGCCAGAGCTGGAGAAGTGGAGGCAGCGGATGCAGCACCCAGATACCCTGGGAAGTGTAATCGTCACTAACATCCTTATGCACACATACATGCTCCCCTAATGTACACGGCACATGTAAACAGCCTCCTAGTGGCATTTGCACGCCCAATTACATCTGCGTATCATTGATTTACATGCACAGCTGGAGAGCAATTAAAACACTGGAGCCTGCTTTGCACGTTCCCAGGGCCACGCCGTGACCCCACACTGAGGACAAAGAGGACCCTGGCCTGGTCCCCTACACTTCCTGCCTTTGGATCTCCCTCCCCTGCAGCGGCATGCGTGGTGAGCTCACACCAGTGCCCTCTCCTGCACCTCCCTCATCTTCAGCAGCCCCAAACCCAGCCACAACGTTTGCTGTTTGCTCAACTCCTGTCATAAGTGACTGGCGCCTCTCCAAAAAGGATTAAAAGCAGGGAGTGAGAAACATAAAAGCTCATGTAATTATGTGCAAAAAGCCCCTTAATAATTTATAGACGGAGAGGGTAAATATCTTCGTGTGTTATTCAAGTGTAGCTCATTGTCCCGTTTGGCTTATACCCAGAGTGCACGCATCACAGGCTTTATCCGGGAGGCTGTTTTGCCTTTAATACCTTTCATAAATTATTGACTTTATAAAGAGGAAAGCAGGTGTCATGTCGCTCCTATAAACAGCTTGTTAGTTAAAACTAACAAAGGTGGGAGCAACAGTTTCCTCTTGCCTTGTCTAGCTCCTCTCCTGCTGCCCCTGCTGTCATCTGCGATGCGGCGCAGACCCCAAACCAGGGCAGAGCAGTGGCATTTGGGTAAAATCCTGAGGTCCCAGGGAAAATCAGGAGCCCTGGCTGCAGAGATGGGCTGGGGCACCCCTGCCCTCTAGCTTCGTGAGACCTGCTTGTGCCCTTGGTGCAGGCTGAGGAGGGCCTGAGCATGGAGAGGAGAGGGTATCCGGCTCCATGCCCTGCTGTGGCATCATCAAATCATGGAATCAACCAGGTTGGAAATGCCCGTTAAGCTCCTCCAGTCCAACCATTCCCCATCACTGCCAAGGCCACCACTAACCCACGGCACTGAGGCCTCATCTCCACGCTGTGTGAACACTTGCAGGGACGGTGACTGCAGCCCTGCCCTGGGCAGCCTGTTCCAATGCCTGAGCACCCTCTGGGGAAGGAATTGTTCCTCAGCTCCATCCAAACCTGCCCTGGTGCAGCTTGAGGCTGGTTCCTCTTGTCCCATCCCTTGTTCCTTGGGAGCAGAGACCGACCCCACCTCACTACCTGGAGGTCCTCTCACCACGTCACCCATGTCTCTCCCCATCTCCATCAGAGCAGGGCCAAGCCGCGAAGGCTGCTCCTGGGTGCAGGGATTTGGTTGCAGGCTGGGTGGGGGAAGCACAGCACCTCCCTGGGCTTTTTGCTGAGCGAGGCAGGGTGTTAGAAGGCCGCCTCTAAAAACAGCCGACGTGTGACTGAGTCAGGCAGCGCGCATCTGCGCGAGGGAGGCAGCCCGAGCGCCCGCGCACAGGAAAGCCAATGTGCCAGAGCACCCACACAGCCTCCGCGACCCATCCAGCCCATGCAGACCCCCCCATGCATGCCGTGACCCCCTGGGTGCAGGCTGGGTCCTCCCCTGCACCGTGGGACGGGGCGCAGCCACCACGCAGCGCTGAGGCACAGCAAGCGGGCGCCTGGGGAGCAGCTGGTTCGGAGGCTCCGCTTTCACACCCATGAGAGAGTCACTGCAGCGATGAACCCCCACACGCACCCTCTCCAAATATAATCCATATGCATTAAAAAGCAGAGACGGAAAGGGGAGCCATCAGAAGTATTTTAAACAGAGTTTCAAGCTGGTGCCAAATCCGGGTGGATATACTGCAATGCAAAGAACCCACACAGAAAACGTCGCTGCGGTGAGGCGCCAGCATCCCCACGGCTACGGCATGGCACGGCACAGAGACAGGGATGCACGGAGCAACCCAAGCTGCTTCAGTCCATGACTGCCAGCAGCAAGGCACGTTTGAGCCGCATGATGAATGGTGGACCCTTGAAGAAGACCCAGCAGGGCCTTGCAGGCATGGGAAACGGGAACTAAAAATTGATAATCAATTAACTCCTTCAATTACAGAAGCCTAATGAGGTAGCACAAAGTCAGCTCTAATGAACATCAGTTTAACAGAGGCGGTTCCTCAGGGTTTTTGACTCAATCTTCCCAAGGTAGGAAACACTGCAAAAGTACCAAGCAATTAGTGTCACGTAATGAACACCCATTGTTCGGCAGGGCTGAGAGGTCACAGGTAGCATGTGACTGTCACAGTACAGGGCGTCCCTGATCCCTGCGACAGGTCCTGCCCTTTGCCCATGGGTCCTCAGCACGGTGTCCCACCAGCTCCAGGGGGGCCTGGGAGGTGGCTGTGCTGCGGCAGCACGGAGCTCGTTTATCCCAGCAGAACGCAGGGGTCCTCGGGATGCTGCCGGATGCATCAGCCGCTGTAAGGTGAAGCGGGTGTCACAGGGCCCAGCGCTCCCCTAGAGGCAGCTATTTTTTCCTTTGCTTCGGTGACAGCAGCGTAAGTGACAAAACAAATGTCACTGCCCGCCGGCCGCATCCGCCCTGGAAACCTGCCGGGTCCCATGGAGCGCACAGGGAGGGTAATGGAGGGGAGATGCTGCCCCCCCCCCCCCAGCAAAGCATCATCCCAAACACTGCGCCCATCACAGGGGCAAGCTGTGCCAGGGGGAATCCCGGTGGAGGACAGCGTGGCTGTCCTTGCTCAGTGGGACACTGCTGATCCGGAGCTGGGGATCTCCCGCAAAGCCGGAATCCCGGCGGTGCCATCCCATCGGAAGGCGCAGCGCTGCACCGACTGCGCTGGGGAGGGATTTACATACTAAGGAGCCTCCAGCGGAGTAAAAGACGACCTAACATCTATTTTGGGTCTGAAAGCCAAAGGCTCTATTTCAAATCCGCTAATCAGGTGAGAATACAGCAACCTCATGCGGAGTGGAGCTGGAAGGAGGGGGAGCCCCCGGCTCCTGGCAGTGCTCCCCACTCCACAGCCAGGTCCCCACAGGGCTGGAGGGGCCTTTATAGCAATGTGGCCCCACTGCCCCATCAGCACCAACCAGAACTGGGCTTACAGGGGCGTCCAAAGCTGAACCAGAGCACAAATGCTTTGAAGAAAGTAAAGAGGGAGGGGAAAGTCCCCCCCACATCTCTTGGGTCTGATCGCTGCTCCAAGGGGTGCAATGTGTGGGGCAGCCCCAGGGCAAATGTTCCCTTGGTGCAGCTTGGGGAGAGTGTATGGAGGAGATGGGGAGCCTGGAAGCCATTCCTGCCCTCCCTGTGCAGAGCTAGGTCAGAGCTTCATGGGAGGAACCCAGGGGTCTCCCAGGATCACTGGTGCTGGCCAGGATAAGCCAGAAGGAAACTGCAAGGCAGTGGGCTGGAGGAAGAAGATGAGGGAGGTAGATACAGGTAGGGAGGAGAACAGCCTCACATGCCTGGTACTAGACCCATAGGAAAATCTGAATCTGGGAATCTCCAACTCCCACGAGCAACTTAACTGAGACCAGTGTAACCAGCAACTGCCCCCAGCTCTTACCAGTGTGACAGCACCGGCTGCAGATGGAACCTTGGCAGGGTATCGGACCCACTGCTCACACGGACCTAAGGTATACCCAGGGGATGGTGCCCTGGCCTGGCTGCCGGGCAGGGGTGCACCTCTCCCCTCCAACCCTGCCAGTGCCCATGCTCCCTGCAGCGTGGAGGGGATGCGGGCGCTGGTCCTGGCTGGCGTCCCCAAACCATCTTATTGTAGAATCAGGGAATCAACCAGGCTGGAAAAGACCTTCAAGCTCATCAAGCCCAGCACTGCCAAGGCCACCACTAACCCATGGCACTGAGGCCTCATCTCCACGCTGTGTGAACACTTGCAGGGACGGTGACTGCAGCCCTGCCCTGGGCAGCCTGTTCCAATGCCTGAGCACCCTCTGGGGAGGAATTGTTCCTCAGCTCCAGTCTAAATGGCCAGGAAAGGTGCTGAGAGTGGGTCTCAGGAGTGTGAAATGCCTGGGGAGGTGCAGCGCAGGCTGTTGTGCAGAGGCTGCTCCAAGAGCAGGTTTCGTTAACAGCCACGCAGCTCCAGGCACTGGAGATTATTCCCTTCTCATTTCTTGTTTGGTCAACTTATTCAAAGACTATTAATGGATTAACTGAAATTCTTACGATGCTGGAGCAGCTTCTTCACAGGGGCTTTCGGGAGGTGGAAGGGCAGCTCCCATGTTACCCTGGAGCGAGCAGGAGCGAGGAGAAGCGCAGGGTCCTGGCAGCAGCAGCTCTCTTCTCCAAAGCTGGCAGTGCTGCACAGAAGCAGCACTGTCTGGAGGGCAGCACATCAGAGGCTCCAAGCCACGTGGGCCCTCCTGCCTTCTTCCCCCTCGCATCTTACGCTCTGCAGCTTCTGGGCTCCGTTTCATGGGGTTTGGGGACGCAGGGGACCGAACCCAGGCATGTGGGAAGTCTTCCCACAACCTTCTGTTGCCACGTCCTCCTCCCCGCAGGCGACTCCCACCGGGGTTGTCGCTCTGATAAGCTCTGATTCCTTGTCCCAGAAGGTCCCATGGCCATGCCCTGGTCTCCACGCAGCCCACGGATAAGCAACCCCACAGCATCCCCTGTTTTCCTGGGCACATGTGGCAGAGTCTTCCCCCTTCTCACCCCCTTCCCCATCAACTGGCAAAGCCCCAGCGGTTTCCCCCAGAGAGCATGTGGTGATACACAGCATAAAACTACTGCAGATAATTAAAGGATTGAGCGGGGCATTGGAGAAGAGCAGGGAGCTTGCAACATCCATAAATAGCTCGCCCTGCCGAGCTGATTAACTCCTTGCTTGTTCTTGCCAAAGTGCAGACCCCAAAGGGATGGTGCCTGTGCAGGAATAGGGGTGGAAAGTTCAGGAGCGTATTTTTAAACCATTCAAGCCGCACTCGGGCTGAGTGATGCGTTATTGCCTGTGTGTGTCACTTGAAATGTCTCATGAATGCAAGGGGGAAGGGAAAAAAAGCACCGTTCTGCCTCTCTAAACTCCCACCCCTCTGCTCCTACCCAAATAACGTCAGGCTAGAGCTGACAGGCGAAAGCAAAGCACTGCAAGGGAAGGCTGGTTAAAAGCAGCATGAAATGCTCTTCTCTGGCAGGAAGAGGACTGGTTGGCGGGGCTGGGCACAACAACAGTGGGGAAGCAGGGAAGAGCCTGCTAGAAGAACACCGGGGTCCCCGAGGAGGGCCCAGGATGGGCAGTACACCTCCGTTCCTAATGGAGATGGTGTCCTTCATCTCCGATGGCAGCAGATCTGTCCCAGTCCATAGGAATACTGGATGTAGAGTCAGTGGTCCAAGGACAGCAGAGAAGCAGGGTTAACTCATCTTGACCATTGCCCCAGGAGCACAGGAGGCACCAACCCATGGCTCACCCCTGTTAGTGCACGCTGGGTCAGAACAGGATGGCATCACCTCCATGCCACAGTGCGGGGGGACTGGCACTTGGTGACAGTGACAGTGTGCCTGTCCTCAGGGCTGGCAGCCAGCCTCAAGCTGTGGCTGGAGACAGAGATACCGAAGAGCCTGACAAGTGGCTGGAGCCATGGCGAGATACAGTGGGACAGAGGGAAAACAAACCAGAAAGTGGGAAATCATTCCTCTCCTAAATGATGCTGATGTAATTAAGCAGCACAGGCTTTATGAATGATACCATCTCTGCCCTCGAAACACATCATTACCTCTCTCTGGTACAGCAGTACTTTTAAATATATATTTCCTCTTTAAATGCCAGAGGAGAAGGCTCTGTGGCTGGGATGCTGGGATCCGTTGCTAATCACCTCTTATTTCACCCAGTGGCAGGGATGCGTTTGGTGGGGAGCTCTGGCTCTCCTGCACGCACACCTCTGGTCCCAGCTACCGCTGCACGCTTCTCCCCTTCTTCTCCTCCCTGCCACCAACGGAAGCGATGATAGAGCTGAACCTGCATCCTCCAACCCCAGAGGGTTTGAGCTTCCCCATGCCCAGCCTGCCTGAGATGCCAGTGCTGGGGTACCCCCAAAATCCCTTGACCCAAGCTATGTGAGCCCCTCCCATGCTGTTTTCCTTAGGAGAACATCAGGGAGAAGAGGTATTTCACCAGCTGCTGACGTGAGCTGGTTTTCCCCCCTCTGGCATCCTCCCCATCCCAGCGGGGTCTGGGTGATGCCCTCACTTTAGGTGCAATTCGAGTTCTTCTGTTCCCAGATAACTCCCCCAGGCCATGCCACGTCTGCCATGAGTGCTCCCCGCAACAGATTAGAGAGGCCCGAGTGAGAACGAAGGGCTTTTGTGCTAGAAATTGAAAGTTGATGGAGTGTGTCATAGGAAAATGACAACAACCTACTGTACCTCGAGAGACAATTATTTTTCCCTCATTGGAAGTGATTGAATTTCTCCATCAGTGACACTACTAATGTCGTCAACACCAACAGCTCTCTTAAGGAAAGGCTCTTTCTCAGCTGTGGAACTATTTCCTCAAAGCTGCTCTTTCCTCCCCTCCCTGCTTCACTCCTTGCTCTTTTGCAGGACGTGCTCAGCTCATGGCCAGCCCAGAGAGCAACTCATCGGTCACATTCGCCCTCCCTCCCCATCCCTGTGGCTCACAGATGCACCCCTCCATCAGAGCTGCTCCTCCACACTCTTTCTGAATATGCTACGGCTGGAAATGACAGAGTTGAATCACGTCCCTTCCCTGGGATGGGCCATAGCACTGCTATCTGCATTACAGCAGAGGGGCTGTGCTCGGCTGGCTGATGTATGGACCCCGAAGAAGCTGGGAGACACAATGCCCTTTCTAGAGATGGGGAAAAGGGTCAGGCTGCCCCTCTGAATGCTGTGGGATTAGAGGTTCATACAGACCCTGCACCCTGGAGCGCTCCCTGCAGACCTGGAGCACCATGCTCAGGCAATTCCAGCCTCCTCCACCATCACCTTCAGTGTCATGGACACTCTGCTGGTGATGGACACTGGCCTGGGGATGCCCTGCAGCAAGTGGGGCTCATACCAGGGTGAAGGGATCAGCGCTGCTACCCAAAAGCCCTTTTTCCAAGTACATCCCACAGCATCAACCTGCACTGTGCAGCTGAGGCTCCTCACAAGCCTTATCCTTCCTCTCCACTGAGGACCCTGGGGAGCGCAGGAAGGTGCCACCACACCGCTCACAGGTCACTGCCTGCCCCGTGCTGGTGCTGGGCAGGGAAAAATCCCACCTGGAAGGACAGGGAGGGAGATGCCACGTCGAGGCGAGCAGTGAGGCTGGCAGGCAGGCCTGTCACCCTGCTCTGCTCTGCTCTGGGGGTGCCACACAGGCTTGGGGGTAGAAACACGCACGCTCCGGCGGCTTTCAGCGCCACAGATGTTGTGTGGGTTGGGAGCACATATGTTAGATATACACACATCTACGCGTGTGTGCGTATATATATACACAGACATGTATGAGAGAGACGATTATAGATACAGATTTACATATATAATCAACACCAGAAATTACTGCAGGGTTTTTAAGACAGCAGAATCAGCCCCAGATATCAGAAAATGCCTATCTTTATCTCTACCCCCTCTGCTTGTGCCTTTGGTTAGGCTGGTGAACGCCACATGCCACAGACCCAGCTGGGAAGGGTGCTGGAAGGGTGCTGGGGGGGCAGGATGGGTCCTGGGAGAGTGCTGGTGAAGCAGGGCTGCTCATCTCCCACACACTCTGCACAGTATCCCGGGAAAGAGCAAAGCATCCTCCCAGGCCTAGAGCCATGCACAGGGTGCACTGGTACCTAAACCCTATAGCCTGAGAGGGAACCCGAACACAGCCCGTATCCATGAACAAGGCAGGTTCATGGACGAACTATATCACTAATGGAGAGAAAAGGCCTCTCAGGGGCAGGATTAATCTCCTCCCAAGGTAGCTGCCTGACAGAGGCCAGATGAATTGTGCCTGGACCTGGCTTTTTTTCTCCCCACTGTCTATAAATGCCATGCACCCAGGGGGCTCGGAGCAGGTACCTACAGGTGAAGCAATTCCAAGTAGGCAGCCGCTGCTCCGGATCAACCCTGGAGTAGATCCATCTGCAGGCAGCACAGGGAGGCAAGCACACCGCCCTGATCAGGGTTTGGAACCTTGAGATTTGTTCCAGCCACATGGCTCGGCTGTTAGAAACTTATGACCGCTCCAGCTTGGGAAGTGAGACTTTGCCATTCATTGTACCACATAGCCCCGAGCAGTATCACCCAGCTGTAAAGTACTTCGCAGCTGACTCAATGTCACATTTAAGTGCTGGGTGCATCAGAATTCAGGATGCTTCAGAAAGGTTATGTAAACCATTACATCAAATCCTGGGAGAGTTATTAAGGTGTGCGGCAGAGCATGGGAGAATGGGTGATTATCTCACAGCAGTGCTATGGAACCAACACGAGCGATGTCCAGCTTAAGGATGTAACTCATTCTCCTTACAAGCAGCATTTTGTTTTCCCCTAGTGCTTCTTAAAGAAGAAGGAGAGAAATCTGTCCATACCAAAGAATTCCCTATTCTGGAACCAGCACTGGGGAGATAAGAAGGTCTGGAAAATCAAAGTTTCTCTCTATTGGAAAAGTCTTCCATTCCCCCACTCCCTCCTTTATGGAATGTCGTATTTTAAATTCAGTGTGGTCTATTAACTCCAAATGTATATTCATCTGAACTCGTGCCTTTGAGGACCAGGGGGAGGACTGCATGGTTAACTTTGGAGTTACCTGCTATGGACTCTTGAACCTCTCAAAAGTACGTGGGCTCCCCAGGGAGGTCCTCAAGTCTGCAGCGCTTGTCTGCAAGGACATGAAAGCATCTGCAGGGGCCTGCAACTCCTCAGTGTTTGGAATGGACCCAGCCAGGTTGAAAGGCATTAAGAAGTCTTTAGAAGCAGCAAATGCATTTTGTAAAGCCCAGAGCCGATCTGTTCGGGTTAAATAACAGTAAGAAACTTGTGGGGACAACATGAGTGCTTTGGAAATGGCAGGCTCGAAGCAGCCAGCTGAAGGAGCTCTGTAAGTCAGCAGCCATTGTGGTGCTGTGAGAAAGCAGCCCAGACATGCTGATTACACAAGTACCACTGGTGGAGGTCCTGCAGCATCCTGCCCGGAGCATCCCCCACGTGGCAATGCTGCCTCCTCCCAGGAAGAGCCACCAAAACCACAGAGACTGCTAAAGCTGTCTTGTAGATCTCCTAATCCCACAGGATTTATATCCCCCATCTCCATGTCAAGCAGCCTACATCCACCTCTGGGTGAACCACTGGGATGTCCCTTTGTGCACCAAACAACAAGGGATGATCCTTCCTAGACTGACCCCTACCTAGCACATGGTCCTGGACCAGCAGCTCCCTAACTGTGGTCCAGGACCTAGGCATGGGTCTTGGCGGATGCACGGGGATGCTGCACGGGACACATGGGCTGTGCCTGCCCAGCCTCGTGAATGCACACTCACACTCGGCCCCTTGCACAAAGGAGAAAAGCATCGCTGAGTAATTCCTGGACTAAACGGGCGGTGTGAGCAGCGCTGGGTGTGTAATAGAGGGTTCAGACCTGTACTTGCGCTGCTGTCACCCCCTCTGGTGGGTTATGAATGTAGTACACGCCACTGGCATTTCAACACTCATTTCCATTTTGCTGCGTATTCAGCTGTGCGCAATCGTGCCGGGGCTGAACAAGGGGGCAGTGACTCGGAGGTGGGCTCCAGCAGCGCCTGGGCACTGCCCGGGCTGAGCTGCATGACAGAGCTGGGGAGAAGTGCCTTTAAATAGCACCGTGCTGCTCCTTCAAGCCTAAAAGCACTGCTATTGAGTGAACCCTGCGCAAGCCCGGGACACTGGAGATGGGCTTGACCAGCTGTGCCCATGGGAACGGTGCTGAGGGTCCCAGTTGTACTGGGACCAGAGCTGGTCTGTCATGAGACGGGGTTGTTACAGGTAGCTCTAAACCCTGCGAAGTTATATAGGTAACCCAAAGCCTGCAGAGAAGCTGCAGGGGGATGTCTCCTCCCCTGAAGGTGGTGGCGGGGGAGCTGTGCCCATGGGATGCTGTGAAAACGTGTCTGGGCTGGAGCCAGTCTTGACCTGCTCTGTGCATAAAAGGAGCCTGGTCTCTTGGGCCCCCGGCTGGCACCTTTCACTGATGTTAACATTCATTTAAGAGAAATAACAAAAACCCCCAACGTGGGCTAATTAGCTAATGACATTATTTTGGCCTGATGTGCCATATAATTAAACAACTAATAAACGGCAAGAGTCCTGTGCTGCTGAGCCTCCTGAGTCAATACCGCGCTATTACCACGCTGTAATTGAGTTTACTGAGAACCTCAGCAGAGACGTCCCAGAGCCCATGCGAGGAACGGTATTGAAATAGCCACCAGAGACCCACCTGCTGGATAAAGGAGAAAGACAAATCTTTTAATCTACTCTACAGCCCCAAGTCACACACGGAGAAGATAAGTTTGTGCTTCGCGCTGTAGTAAATGCATCTGCTCCAGAGGAAGGTACACACAACCGAGGGCTGTGGGAGGGGGTACATGTGCAAGAGCTGCCATGGCAGCAACAGAGGCTTCCTGGGCTCCGGGGAGGGTGGGAGTGGGATGCAGTGTGGCTTGTCCTCACTTCTGCAGGAACGCTTCCAAAAGTCTATTTCCTGGTATCCAGAATGTTTAAATTTCTCCATCAAAAAGGTGCATTTTTAGTGTATTTCTGGTGAAAGAACCCAAAAAGCACATCAGTGGTACTGAAAGGGCTCAGGGGCGGCTTAAGGTTTCCTCCCAAAGCCCTGGCCTTCGGAGACCAAGCACCCCAACCTAATGCTGTGCCAGCTGTCTGAGAATGGGTCAGGAGCTGGATTTGGGGCTGCAAAACTCCCTTCTGTTTTTTTTAGCGCTTGTAGGACAGGAGGAGAGGAGTGGGTTGGCAACCACACTCCCACTTGAGTCATGAAGCACCCGCAGATGTCTCGGTATCATTTGCTGTCGCTGGGGCAGGGCTCCTCAGAGGCAGTGCTGTTCTATGGGCACGCTGCAAACCAGATGCGATGAGCACACGACCTTTGTGTGCACCCAGAGCCCCCGCTCCAGTCCTGCAGCGCCCAGGCTCACCCGCAGCGTGCAGCCCTGCTCCCAAGCCTGTGTCCTCACGTGCCCCTCGTGCTCTTCCTCCTCACCTCCCTTCTCTGGCAATGCCAGGCAAGAGGCTCCTATCTCCCGGCCGCGCTCGGGCTGAGCCTGAAAGCTTCGCCGTGGCACAGCAGCATCTGTCATCCCAAGGCAGAGGCACAAGCCTCTTGCACTGTGCCGCTGTCAGGTCCCTGCACGGCAGCAGCGGGCAAAGCCCGAGTCCTGCTGGCAGGCAGCAGGCTCCTCGATGGGAGCCTCCTGGTGACAGTGCAACAGGAGGACAGGGCGATGCGAGGGATGGGCACTGCAGCTGCATAGCCAGGAGCCAAGGCAGTGCTCTGGGGACCTGTGCTCTTCACATGGGGTGGGACAGTGGCTGCAGCTCCGTAGGTGCAGCCCATATCTGGCACCCATGTTCCACACTAGAAATGGGGCCCAGATAGAAATGCAGCAGGAGCCTGGCCAGGAAGCCCCATCCCAGAGGTTGCAGCCACAGCTGGTGCAGCCTCAGAGCTCCTGTTGAGCAGTGCTGCTCTGAGCAGGGCTCCCAGCACCCTTGGCCCTGGCACCCTGGCTCAGTTTCCACCCGCATCTTTCTATAGACCTGTGGCTCGTTCCCATCATGCAGAGCTCCTCAGGAAAAGGAGACTGGAGAGTGAATGATGAGGGAGCCCAAAGGGAGCACTCTCAGCCTTTACTCCCAGCTTCGGCTTAGCGCAGACCACATCATCGTGAGCTCTGGGATCAAACCCACAAGGGTTCCCTCACCTAAACCCACTGTCAGTATTTAAAACAGACACACAGCTCTGACTTCAAGAGTGCAGTTTGGAAGCAGTCTAAGCTTTGGTGCTGGTGTGTGAGGAGCCTCCAGCCACCTCATTACAGTGGGAGAGGGATGACGGCCAAGGGATAGAATGATGATGAGTAACAGGGCTACCTCAGGAGGAGCAAATCACATGCTTGCAGAAGGGCAGGGAGCGGGTGCCGACCAGCCCCATGGCTGCAGAGGCCTGGGGGAAGAGAGGGGCATGCAGAGGCTCAGCGACAGCAGAGCTGCTGCTGACAGTGAGAGGCAGCTCCTGTCGTTAGCATGAGCCAGGCTCTGCCAACACAAACACCGAGTGCTGAAAACAAGATGTGCGGTCGTGCGTCCCTGCCGTCAATCAGCGGCGGCTCTGGCTCCATCTGCGATGGAGGAGGGCTCCTGGTTCCACTGAAATCACCCCATGTGGAACTGCCCCACTAGGGCCTGGCCAGGGGAGGAGGTGGGAATGTGCCCTGTCCCCATGGCTGCTCAGGGAAAGCCACCCCTTGCCCACTACCCTCCCATGCCCATGGGGAGGGACTAAGGAGAAACATCTGCTGCTGCTGTGCGAGGCTTGGAGAGGTGCTTGTGCGCAGAGCAATTCCTGCACTCGAGCACTGCTCACAGAGCACCCGGAGCCATGCTGAGCACAGGCAGGGTGTACCGGTGCGGACCTGACCCTCTGCGGCGGGGCCACTGCCTGCAGGCTGCAGCCCATGGGACAGCCTTGTCCTGGTGCCAGCAAAGTGCCTCAGCAGCAACAATGGGGTGCACAAAGACCTTCCCCAACTCTGGGGTGGACACGGTGGTGTGACCCCAAGGGCTGTCCCGTGCCACACACAGCAGGAGAAGACACCCAGACCCCAACCTGCTGAGGTGTCTCCTCCTGGGGAAAACAGGCTGTGAAGAGTGGGTGAGTTGCGCACCCAGCACTGGTTGGAGGTGGTCCCATGGGATGCCCCCCATGGCAGGGCAGCATCCAGACCCCCAAGGCATCACCCCCCCCCCACCCCAGATAAGGCTCAGCACTGGTTTCCTCCCCCTGGGCCAAGTTTCCCTCTGTGTTATGAATGCAAAGTTCAAATCCAGTCACTGCTCCCACACCTCATCTGCCAGGACAGAAAGCTGGTGCTGGGCATCACCTTCCCTTGGCAAGCACTGGAGCAGCCCCACCAACATGGGGATCTGCACTTCCTTGGCCACCTAAAGCTCTATGTGCACGTAATGATCCCTGGGGAGCTTCCTCAGGTTCCCCAGAGCCCAACACCCAAAGCACAAACGTCCACCCCCTGCTCCCACACCTAAGGTGCCAGCGCAGAAAGCTGGTGCTGGGCATCACCTTCCCTTGCCAAGTCCCTGCGCCTTCCCTTTTGTCTCTCATTTCTGTGCTGACATTTGGAAGGAAATTTGCTTTCCTCCTTGAAGCACAGAAATCCATGCCCAAAGAGCACTCGGGCCCAAAGAGCTGAGAAGACAAACATATTTGGACGTGTGATTTCACAGTCGCTACGTTGATAGCTTTCAGAGGCCGGGTCCTGTCCATCAATTACCCGCAATGTGCATTCAGACGTGATATGGGAGAACAAAACCCGACTCATTAGAGGGGAAGAGAGGTGAGTGAACACCAAGACTGGTTAAACAGAGCAGCTCACATTGAAGGAGCTAAGGGAGGTATTTCTCTCCTGCTCTCTTTCCCCACCCCAGCACAAGATGAGGAGATCCACCACAGCCACCTTTCCCTGTTTTTTTGGCCAAGAGGTGCAGCACAGAACAGAATCTGCAGAAGAGACTTTGAAGCAGAGACATTTCGAATGGGATTTTTAAAGCTATTCAGGCCCATCTCTTCCCTCTGGCCTGCAGGTACTTAGGAACGCTTTGCACATAAAGAATTATTTGTCTAATACATCACGTTAGAATGCGAGATGACATATCCAGGACAGACTTTTGTAGAAAGCAGTTTTAAAAGCAGAGTTTTAGCAGTCCCAGGAGGGACTGGGGCACGTAAGGCAAGCGGTGGAAGCAGCAATGACTCTGTTCCACCTAGACAAGGATATTGTTTGAATTCCCTGTCCCTAGGAAAGACAATTCCCAATGGCAGCTCTCAGCCCAGTGCAGTGGAGGCTCTAACACCCACAGGGAGTGAGAGGGTGGTCCCAGGATGCTGAGGGGGACAGGGAGCCATTTCCAGCACTGTGCAGACAGGAGCTGCAGATGGGGGGTGAGGGAAGTTGGTTCTGGTCCCCCAAACCATTTGCCTCTCCTTTGGCTCCCAAAAGACTCAAGCACTGACTTGACAGTGGGATTAAATGATAATAATTGCCTTTCCTCAGGGGATGGGGTGGGTGATGAAGGGCAGAACCCCCTATGCAGAAGGGTCCCCAGAGCAGTAGGTAGGCTCTAACCCACACCCCCTTTGCTGGGGCATCTTCCCATCTGTGCTTAGGCAGCCCACATCTGGGGCCAGTGCGGTCCTGCGGTGCTCCCTGTCTTTGCCAGGTCTCTCCTCCTATCCCCTGCCTCACCTCTCCCTCCTTCTCCTCTTCCAGACTGTTTTCAGAGGGTGTTATTTCCTTGTTAGTGTGCTAATCCCTCTCCTGAGTACAAACTGCTGCAGTCTTCAGAGGGGCAGGGAGATATTTCTGTTCTGAATACTCCACAGATCCTCCCCTGCATGGAAACGGACACTATCATTATTGGTATTTCTCTTTCTAACATCTCAGCTAAAGAAACACTCTTTTTTGTCTTATTAACCGTGAGCTATAGCAGAAATGAGGGGGAAGAGGTGTAAACCAGCCAGACTCCCGCTGCTCATCCTTCTTTTATGCAGCCCCACAGGGAGTCTGTTGATTTTCAAGGTGGATTTCTGTGCTGGGAGGTGTAGGCTTGTGTATGTGTTCTGGATGCTGTGGCAGGACAGGGATGCTCAGCTCCATTAGCAGGAGGTCTCCACAGCCCAGCCATGATCCCAGCTCCTCGGTGGGGACTTGGATGCTTGTAGACACCCAGTGCAGGGGGGTCAGGCACTGCCATCAGGGAGTGATGCCGGAGATAATGCTGAGTGCAGGGACACAGCACTGCCCTTCCAGGTGAATGGGATGGGAAGACAATCTCTATATATAGCCAGAACTGAGCCACCCCACACTAGGGCCAAAATGAGCCCACAGAAGACATCCCTCATACCAGCAGCCCCATGGAGTGGAGGCAAAGGCTTTAACAATGATAAAGCACCAACCAGATTAAAACTAATTCATGAGCAAATGGATTAATTGGTGGATTTCAATGAAGCAATCACACATCCTGGCTCTAAAGCCCTAGGGTCAGGTGGCACCAAATGGCTTTGCCCATTCTGAACCTGCCTGGATTACCCCAGCCTGAGCAGGGATGGATTTACTCGGCACACATCCAAATTCCCCCCGGAAGGGGCCGTTTTGCAGTGATGTCAGTGCCTACAGACAGGCGTGTGCGCAGATTCGCAGGTGGCTGGTTTAGGGTATTGAGTTTCTCAGGTAGAGGATCACATCAGTCTGGAAACGGAGGATCAAATTATTCCATTATTCCCCAGGGAGGGGATTAAATTACCCTGGAATTAGAGGATTAAATTACTCACCAAGGGAGAGGATTGAATTACTTTGTGAGTCGTGGGATTAAAACACCCTGCAGGTGGCAAGCTCAAAATAGACCCTTGCACAGAAGGCAGGATTAAATTATTCTATGGCTGGCCAGGAAGAAATAAATAAATAAACTCAAACCCCTGTACTCTGGAGGAAGCCATATTAAATTATTACTGGAGATTAAATTGCTCCACAGGCTTGTTGGATCCCAGTGCTCGGGAGCAGACCATCTGCTTGGTAAGGTGTGCAGATACCCAAGCAGAAACAGCCATATGATGGTGTCCCGCTGCTGGTACCCAAGTGTCTCTTGTCACCGCGGTACCCGGCTCCTGACAGTTTTGACTATATTTATTCGCACGTCAAGGCTGTGATGGGAGCTGGGCTCTGCTCCCCTGCACTGACAGGGAAGCCCAGGGAGGGATGGGGGAGCCCGAGGCAAAGCTGGAGAGCTGAGCTAAGCTTTAGTTCAGATGCTTTTGGGATGTTTTATCTTATTGTTGGTTTTACACTGACGCCTACACCACTGATGAGCCTCTTCTGCCCCTGTGCTGGGCACTAGTGAGGCTGCACCTCAAATCCTGTGTTCAGTTCTGGGCCCCTCACTACAAGAGACATTGAGGGGCTGGAGCGAGGCCAGAGAAGGGCACCAGAGCTGGTGCAGGGCCTAGAGCACAAATGTGATGGGGAACAGCTGAGGGACCTGGGGGGTTCAGTCTGGAGAAGGCTCAGGGGGGACCTGGTCGCTCCCTGCAACTGCCTGAGAGGATGGAGCCAGGAGGGGCTGGGCTCTGCTCCCAAGGAACAAGGGATGGGACAAGAGGAAACGGCCTCAAGCTGCACCAGGGCAGGTTTAGATGGAGCTGAGGAACAATTCCTCCCCAGAGGGTGCTCAGGCATTGGAACAGGCTGCCCAGGGCAGGGCTGCAGTCACCGTCCCTGCAAGTGCTCACACAGCGTGGAGACGAGGCCTCAGTGCCGTGGGTTAGTGGTGGCCTTGGCAGTGCTGGGCAACGTTTGGACTGGATGAGCTTAAAGGGCTTTTCCAGCCTGGTTGATTCCATGATCCTCTTAAGCAATGGCATTGCTATGTATATAGGATCAAAGCCCTCCCTGTTACCAATCAAGACCAGCTCTCCTGCCCGCATTCCTCACTTTCTCACTATTTCCCCTGAATGACAATGCAGCCCACTGCCCCCTTCCCCAACCCCGCTCAGATCCATTATCTCCATCCCTGCTCGCAGCTCTCTATTGTGGCAGCTCCCATGGTGGTGCTGCCACTGGTCAGCCCTGACTCACTCCGCCTGTCACCGCCTGTTCCCGGTGCCGGTGACAAACTGGCATTTGAAACCTGTATTGGCATTTTTTAATGCTGCTTTCTGAGAATTCACTGCAGAGATTTCAAGAGAGAGAAAGAGAATGAGCATTTTAGGATAATCTTAAAAGCAGAAAAATTATTACATGTCAAACGCCGAATGGGGAGTTTAAAAGGCTCCCAGGTGGGCTGCGGAATTAAATGTTTGGAGGCTTTTTTTCCCCCCGGTGAGGTAAGAAATGGCAATGTCACCATAGCAACTACAGGGCAAATTCTGGGCAGCAGCTCAGTGCATTGGGGGAGCTGGGGCGGCCCCGGCTCCCATCCCAGCCCCACAGCCCATGTGTCTGTTGAGGCAGCAGGGTTGCAGGCATGAGGAACAGCACAGTCAAAAGCTCCCTGAGACTCACAGCGTGCTCCTGGTGAAGGAGCCTCCCAGGCACCTCAAACCCTTCCTAGGTTCTCCTTCGTGCCTGCTCTAGCTCCTTGCACAGCGCTGGGAGCTCCCTATATTCACCCGTCTGGGTGCTCCCAGGGATGGAGAGGTGCCGGGTTGTAATGCTGCTGACTCAAAGAAGGGCTCCAAGGTGCCAAAAGAGCTCACGAGCATGGGCTGGGGTCCTTTGTGCAGTGGGCTACATGGCTCCTGCAGGAGCTTTATCTGCCTCCTGCCTGTCACTGTTTACGTGCTGACTCCCTGATGGCTGCTGGGAGCAGGGGAAACCACCACGAGCAACCAGGGGTTAATCGAGTATTAGTTAACTCCTGGGGCTCTCAGGGTTAGAGTAATTAGCACAACCAGAGCTTGCTCATTAGCAGGCTTTGCAGCGAGAGTCCCAGGTAGCAGGGGGGGTTACACTGGCTTCATTACTTCTCTTCCACATTAGTACCAGTGACTGAGAAAGCATTTGTAGGTGGGAAACTGGTTTCTCTCCGGATGGAGCAGGATACGCCTTTGCTCTGTGGGAACAGGGAGGGCAGCTGGGCTGATCCCATGGGAAGGGACTGGGAGAGCAGAGCTTTGCTCATGGCGTGGGTGAGGAGGGCTGGAAGCTGCTGTGATCGCTAACAGAGCTGCTGGGTACTTGCAAACAATTACCATGAAGGGAAACATCCTGCATTTACAAAAGGCTGTCATCTTGCAGGAGCTCCACTCTATTTGCAAACTATACCATGAGCATCGTGCGCTCACAACAGGCTCGACTGCTCTGCGCACAGCAGTCAATGAGGCCAGGGAATCACAGTGAGTGCCCAGCCTGGCATCCAACTGCTCAGGCCCTAGTCTTGGTGGACACCAAGAAAAGAGAGTGGCCCAGTGCTGAGCCCATGCTCCACAGCTGATGGGCACCATCACTGTCCTTCTCCCCCATAACACGTGGCTCCACAGGCTCCTTGGGAAGCTGGATGTCATAGAATCACAGAGTGGTTTGGGTTGGAAGAGACCTTAAAGCTCATCCAGCTCCAACCCCTGCCACAGGCAGGGACACCTTCCCCTAGAGCAGCTTGCTCCAAGCCCCTGTGTCCAACCTGGCCTTGAACACTGCCAGGGATGGGGCAGCCACAGCTTCTCTGGGCACCCTGTGCCAGCGCCTCAGCACCCTCACAGGGAAGAGCTTCTGCCTAAGAGCTCATCTCAGTCTCCCCTCTGGCAGGTTCAAGCCATTCCCCTTGGCCTGTCCCTACATCCCTTGTCCCAAGCCCCTCTCCATGTTTCCTGTAGCCCCTTCAGGCACTGGAGCCGCTCTCAGGTCTCCCCTTAAGGAGCCTTCTCTTCTCCAGGGTGAATAACACCCAACAATGTTGTCAACTCCCAACATCTCCTGCCTGCCTTGGAGCTATTACCCAAATACCGACTCCTGTGGGGCACTCAAGGCCATGCTGGAGGTTCCAAACCCGCTAGATCAACCACTTGAAGCTGCACCCAGACCCCACAGCATCACTCTCCTGCCCTGCAGACCACAACAGGGTTTAGCAGAGCTCAGGACCCACAAGCAGCACCGGGTGCATGGCAGAGCCAGGAGCCAGCCAGGCTGCAGCCCTGCATGCTGCCCAGCAGAGGCAGGCCGTGATTAAAGCCCCCCTTGCTGGTGACCAGGCTGGCCGAGCCATGCAGGATGGATGCTGCTGTCGAAAGCCAGCAGGGAAGGCTCCCCTCAGCCCAGGATTGATAGCCAGGCTGCAGATCGATTACCAGCAGCCTCCGACCTTGAAAGCAGTGGCACAGAGGGCTGCAGAGCATCTCTCTGCCTTTCTTGGGCCAGAGATGCTTGTTCTAGGAGGATAAACCAGTGGGGGGGGGGGGCTATCAGGAGGACCCCACAGTGCCCGGAGGGGATGTACACATGGACAAGGGGCTTTGCCCACATGAATGCACACACACTCTTTTCTCCATCTGGTACCCCCTGTACTCCTGTTTTCCCCCTCCCTCATGCACCCAAACACACAGACAGGCCCTGAACCCCAGGCAGGGGCAGGAATCCAGCTACTAAGCCTATTGCACAGTGACTGACTGAAGGACATCACACAGGCAGAGAGAACCCAGCTTGGCTCTACATTCCCTGGACTTGCTGTGGACTCCAAGTAAACCTGATTTTTGGAAGCAGGCAGTTTCCCAAAGACCAGGGATGTTGGCAGAGAAAAGGGGACAATTTGATTTTGCAAAGCCTCATCCTAGGGTGAAACAGCATCATCTGCTTGAGGAAGGAAGCACCAGCCTTGGTGCCTGCGATGGGCAGCTCCTCCTTCCAGGGACATGATGGAAGCACAAAGACAGGGCCATCTTGTTGCATGGATGGTGGGAATGCCTTCCCTCCTTCCCAGGAAGGGATGCTGCTGGCCCCCAGCTCCCTGCTCCCCCCTCTCAACCACAGGGGCCCCAGCTCAGAGGGCTGTTTTTTTTTATCATGGGCAAACAAAGTAGAAAATGAATTCCTTTAGATAGCAAATGAGCTTAATAGAAACGGTGGTGGAGCGGTGCTGTGCTGGGAATGTTAATCTGGTTCTGATGTGGCCGGACTCTCAAGCAGGGCAGTGCAGGAGGAGGAAGGCTGGAGGAGTTAAAAGCAGTGACATCAGGCCTGTGCCAAGACCATGTCCCCTGGCTGCTGGTCACACCTCAGCAGGGGACACTGAGCAGGATGGGACCCAGCTCTCAGAGCTGTGTGCAGAGCGATCAGGGTAAGGTGCTGGATGACAGGGACCTGTTGAAGGATCCACGTGTCACCGTGCTGGTGACACAAGGGAAGCACACGCAGCCCTGCAGGCTGCCAAGGATGCACACGCAGCGCCTCGCACGCACCTCTGGACCCTGCATTACTGCTCCAGCCTGAGGGGCACAGCTTGCTGCCAGGAGGGGTTGTTGCATCACTCAAAGGAGCAGGGCAAACTCACAACCACACAGGAATTGGGCCCCTCTGTTTCTCCACCAAGACCCAGTGTGCCAAGACACATGATGACAGTACGGTCTGTTGGTGCTTGCCTGCAACGGCTGCATTCTGTACACCGAAGGCCAGAAGAGAAGCAAGCCCCTGTGCAGCAGGAGGCACACGAGGCAGGCTGCTAACTGGCCCTGGCAGAACCTCTGCTTCCAAAGCCTGGGGCTGCCGGGTCACCAAGGACAGGACTTGTGTGAGAAGTGGGAAAAGCTCCCATGTGGAACACGCAGCTCTGCCAGCACACAGACAGCTTTGGAGACCGTCCAGAGCCACCCCAGGGCAGCCGAGGCTTCACTCTGGGTCTTTGTAAACAGAGCTTTATACACAAAACCGAGATGTGAACGTCCCTGCCTCTGCTGCTCACTGAGGCTCGTCCTTAGGGCATGGCTCTGAGCACAGCCCCAGGGCTGCAGGGCCGGTCACTGCATTACACTGCCCTTGGACTCCCCTCCTGGAGGAGCAGGTCTGTCCTGGATGCAGCCTGCACTAGTCCTGGCCTCTCAAAGTGGTTTTTCCCCATTACAAGGCTTTACCTGCCAGCCCCGCTTGACCAGGATGCTGGGGCTGGTGGCAGTAAGGCTTGCTCCCTTTGCAATGCTTACGGCCCTGAGCTGAAAACCCAACCTTCACTCAGAGCTACTGGCCTCTTCCAGCAGCACAAGAGAGCAGCTCAAGCCTCAGAGCACTGACAGGTTACCTCAACCCTCTGCTTCTCCTGCAGCAGCCCCGCTTCATCCCTGGTGCCAGCCCAGGAGTAGGGACACAAAGGAGGACAGTGGGGAGCTCTCCTCCTTCCCTGCAGCTCCACTGCTGCCAAGGTGACACGTGTCCGAGGTTGATAAAGCCTTTCAAAGGTGGGTTGGCATTTCTCTGTGTGCGCTTTTTCACTCATCCTTTTCATCTGGATAATTTATTCCCTCTTCCCCCAACACAGCTTTAATTGAGTTCACAGCAGGATCTCAGCACCCGAGCACAGAGCCAGCCACCATCAGCTTCCTCAGGCAGGGATCCTACAGGGAGATGCTGGACAAAGCTGTGCCCAGCTAACTCCTGGCTCCTTGCACCCCCCTCATGCATCCCCTGCCCACTTCGGCAGCTCCCCAGTTAGGATGGGAGACATTCAAGCAGCCTGGGCGGCAGTTTTCCATGATGTGGGGTAGGTGACAGACAGACCCTGATGGACCCCACAGCTCCAGACACACTGCTTGGGATGGGCCAAGCACTTGTACTGCCTCTCCCACACACATTACCCCGTTTCCAAGCAGCCCCCCATATGCTGCCTGCTGTGGTAGGGTCTGGTTTCAGAGTGGTTTGGATTGAAGGGACGTTAAAGCTCATCCAGCTCCAACCCCTGCCACGGGCAGGGACACCTTCCACTAGAGCAGCTTGCTCCAAGCCCCTGTGTCCAACCTGGCCTTGAACACTGCCAGGGATGGGGCAGCCACAGCTTCTCTGGGCACCCTGTGCCAGCGCCTCAGCACCCTCACAGGGAAGAGCTTCTGCCTAAGAGCTCATCTCAGTCTCCCCTCAGGCAGGTTAAAGCCATTCCCCTTGGCCTGTCCCTACATCCCTTGTCCCAAGCCCCTCTCCAGGTTTCCTGCAGCCCCTTCAGGCACTGGAGCTGCTCTCAGGTCTCCCCTTCAGGAGCCTTCTCTTGTCCAGGCTGCCCCAGCCCAGCTCTCTCAGCCTGGCTCCAGAGCAGAGCTGCTCCAGCCCTCGCAGCATCTCCATGGCCTCCTCTGGCCTTGCTCCAACAGCTCCACGTCCCTCTTGCGCTGCTGCCCCAGAGCAGGATCAGGGCTGCAAGGGGGGGTCTCCCCAGAGCACAGCAGAGGGGCAGGATCCCCTCCCTGAGCTGCTGCTCACACTCTGGGGGTGCAGCCCAGCACACGGGGGGGTTCTGGGCTCACGTGCACACTGAAGTCGGGTCATGAGGAGCTTTCACTCCAGTTTCACCCCATGCTGATCACCCTCCATCAGCTGCCTGTTTGGTCCCACCCTGCAACCCACCCTCTGCTGCAGCACTGCCCTCCCCAGGAGCAGGAGGCTGTGGCTGGACCCTGCAGGCACCATGGCCCTGAGGACCAGCAGCTCCTGCTGCTCTCTCCTCTGCTTCCTTCTCTACTCAGTCTCCCTGAAGAGCCCACGCTTCTGCTGCCAGAGCATATTTGATTCCTCTGTTAACCTGACCTTATTTAGATCATTATAAGCCCCCAAGACATTGCAACTATAACTTAAAAGGAAAAAGGAAAAGAAAAAAACCCACCTAACAAAACCACAAACCTTTTCTCTGATCAATAGTGCAGGCAACTGGAAAAGGGATAATTCAATTTGTCAGCACACAGTTATTAGTTAGGGTGATGAAGACCTTCCTCCCAGCCCCGCTTCCCTCACTGGTACTAATGCTGCTGTCCCTGGGGCAGGGGAGCAGCCCACAATGTGACACGGAGCCAGGGAAGGGCTGAGATGCTGCAGCCACACACGAGCTGAGGGAGTTATTGCCTGTGAGAGGACAAGGAGGGAGAGATGGAGGCTCCCGTGTTAAAAGCAGTGATGACATCTACCTCATCCTTCCATTGGCTTTGCAAACTCCCCTCCTGGGGCACACAGAGCGTATGGTCCCCTTACAGCACCCCATCAACGTGCCATGTTGTCCTCAGCAAGGACCCACCAAAGGTCTATCCCTGTGCTCATGTTGCTAAAGGTCCCCTCTTCCTTTCTCATAGAGGGGGCTGGAACAGGGGACAGAGCCAGTATCCCCAGAGGGCTCTGCTGTGCATGAGGGAGAGACCAGCAGGAAAGGAAACACACTGGGATAGGCATGGCCTCAGAGAAAATCAATTACCATACCAAACAAGGGGCTGAGAGGCTTTGGGGAGCCTTATCATATGCCTTCCATTGCTCTCCATCAGCAGCCTAGCTTGAAATTACTGCTCCTAAGGAGCAGTGAAAGCGGAGGGAAAAGATGCATAGGAATAGGTAGCTGTGAATACCAAGTGGCTTCTGCAAGTGCCGATCCTCCTTGTCCATCCCTTGGTATGGTATCTCCCGGACCACCTATCTTTCTGGTCCCAGGATCACCCATCAATCAACACCACACCACCTGAACGCATGTGAAAGGCACATTTACAGCAATACAACTGCTCAGCTCCCTCCCTGCTCTCCTCCCCCAACTTCTTCACCGGGGAATCCTCCAGCTATGCACCCAGAGATGCCTCTTCCCATTTGTTGATGTCGGCAGGCATATCACACACACATTCATTATTTAATCTACCTTTGAATTGGGCTAAATAGTTTTAACGATAATTACGGAGCGTTTGTATTTATAGAAAACCATCATGCACAATCTGCATCCACACTGGTAACGCCGCTGCGATCTATAAATACGGTTGGGGATGGTGTGGGAAGGCAGACGACACTCCTAGTCGCCATGAAAGGCAAAATGCAGGGATGGCCTAACCACACAGGGAGCTGTTCCAGCTCTTCTCATTGCGGTCAGGCACACAAACGGAGAGCTGACGTGCAGCCGAGCAGCATCAGTGAGGACAAGGTCAGGAGCAGAGCTGCCGAAGCTGGACCAGGGAAGAGTGGTGGCAGAGCAGCCCCAGGGAAGCAGGATGAGGAGGGGATCAAGTGGAGCAGAGGGAAATGGGATGCTGCCTGGCACAAAGGCTCTGATGCCTGGAGAGGGAGCAGAGCAAGAGCTGGGAGCCGCAGGGATGGGGAGAAAGGAGGGAGGGAGGAAGGGAGGATCCACTGTTCCTCTTCACACAGCAATAAAAGTTTTACAGCAGCGTAGCCAGCTCTTATGATTTTATTGCCAGTATTACAGAGGTAGAGCTTCTCAGAGCCACAGCCCCTGGAGTCAAGTTAAGATGCGGGAAGCTTGGCTTTCATTAGGAACCAAGGGGAGAGGAGAGGAGAGGGGCCAGCCCTCCTGTCTGCACAGAAACACTGGAGAACATGGAGTGTTTTCAGAGCCGAGTGTTTTCAGATGGCAAAGAAAAGGAAGCCAGTAGTTAAATATTTACTTGTTTTTAAAGTAAATTATGCTTCTGGGGTGGAGAGCAGGGAGTTGGACAGCCCCATGCTTTGGGAGGACTTGCAGAAGGCAGCATTAACAGTGCATTGGTGAGACTCTCTGTGGATATCCCCATGGGCCCCACTCCCCCCAGACAAAATCTTTCAGCACATCTCAGGCTTTCCCTCCCCACTTCCCGCCCCGACACAGAGGCTCGGATGGGGCGTGATGCAGAGATACCCCAAGTGAGCCACGAAGCCATTTCACAGGCAGGACCGTGTGGGATGCTGCTCGGGGCTGCACAGCACAGGATTGCTACGCTGCCGATCCCCACACGTTCACACACACAAGTTATGAGTACTTATATTACATTAGTGCCTGGAAATTTAATTCCAGTCATATTCCATTCAGTGAGATACTGCACAGACACAGAACAAGCTGTGGGTTTTTTTCCTAGAGAGAAAAGTGTTTCTCTGCATATTGGTTTAAAGCAAACACAGCCAGAGGCTGCACACACTTGAGTAATGGTCCACGAGTGTGCCAATGAACAGGGGAGAGATGGCAACGCAGTGCCCTTGTTCATTTGCTTGGAGATCAACCTATGCTGCTCCCGTCATGGATCTGCCCAACCATACCCTGCAGAGACCATCCTCTGAAGGAGGGAGAGAGCAATCCAGGCCCTGGGTTTCTTCAGTTTAGGTCTATACATTGCACATTTTCAATTGCTAATTTACAAGCAAATATTTAGCCATCTGGCAGCCCCATCCACTGGGCAGCAAAGCAAGATGCTTGGCTTTGCTGCTGAAAGGGCAAAGCCCACATTAAACTTCTCTCCCTGAACACCGGGCACCCCGTTCCTATGCAGCACGGCATCCACCATTTGGCAAGCTGCTCCTCTGCCATCTGCGGGGAGAGTTCTCCAAAGGGCACAGAGCCTCCTAAATATAGCAGAGAAGCTTAGCAAACATTCGCAGCCAAGCAGGAAGTCTTCTCTCCAAGTTACATCTTCCCTGGACTGTTTCCTTTGCCTGTGACATCTCGGATACCCTTAAAACACCTCTGTGTTTTTCAGTCCCACTTCCTCCTTGGAGTCTTTCCCTTCCCTTCTCTTCCTCATTCCCTTCTCACTACCACTCTTCACCTCTACTTTTACGTTAGATTTCCCCTAACACTTCCCTTCACGCTCGGAGGAGGGCTCTGGATGATGCCAGTGCTCCTTTCCCAGCCCACGGATCCTCCAATGCAGCTCATACAGCCCGTGGGCTGACTCTGCACTCACTTCCCTACTCCAGGACCAACTCCTGCACACACCACCCCTGCTTTCACCAGCTCTTGTCCGTGGAGGACCTTGCTGACACCCCCATCCATGGGGTGTGCACCATTGCTGTGCAGGGCTCATCTGCCTTTGGATACCCAGAGCACAGCCGGTGCCAGGCGAGAGGCTGATTCCCCCACTCATGTGTGAAAAGCCACTGCCTCCATAACCTCCCCTCTGACTTGGAGCACATGCAGTGCCACAGGCCCTGACCTTCGCATCCATCTGCAGCTTAACAGTCCTTCACTCCTTTTTCCAGTAAGACACAAGACCAGATGCTTCTTCCTGGCCCAGTTTTAACCTTTCCCACCAAAGCCAACAGGAGCCAGTACCATTCATGGCACCGCTGACCTGCTCACTCTGCCCTGCACGAAGCCAAAGCTACCAGGAATGAGGAATGAGAATGCAGGGTTGGGCTGAAGCACACTTACAGATTTATTTTCAGACAGCTTGATCCCATCATCTCTCTGCTCCCTGCAGAAGAAACAGCCATCTAGTTGTGTTTTGTCATGGCAAACTAAGCAACAGAGAAGAAAAACAAGCACCCAGCATCCTGAGCATGGACAAGCTTGGCGTGAAGACAGCCCTTGCTGCTATACAGGGCTGAATTGTTAATAGTGCAGCTCCTGTAGTTTCTTCACTGGGAGGGCAGAGAAAGGGAAAAAAATACAAGAAAACAAAACCCCTTTAACAATGAACTCTCATGTTCAGTCAGACGTAAAAGACAGGAGAAGGGGGGGGGAAAGAGAGAGAGGAAAGGAGAAGAGACAATAGAAGAGAGTACTATTTCCTCTTCAAATATTTATTTTCAGGTCTGCCTTTGAGTGCTGCTTATTGAGATATAGAGCCTCACTGTGCTGCAGCGACTATGCTCCTGCTGCATGGCTTCCCAGCACTGCCTGATCCGGGTGGCCGGAGCCACCAGGAATTCCCATCAGCCCAGTGCCAGACCCCACAGAGCTCTCCTTTGGGTCCCTTCCCAGAGCCTCACCCTCAGCTCTCCATGCTGAGCCCAGCACCAGGCACCTGAGGCTCTGATCTGCTCCAAGTGCTGGCACTCCTCAGCATCCTGAGCTCTCTCAACACTGGACATGATGCCCACAGGGCAGCAGAGGTGGCCTTGCATGGAGATGGGAGATTCTCCAAGCGGGCGAGTTCAAAGTAGTGACCAACGAAGGTGATGGAGAGCCCTGGGCTGCTGGATGTGAGGTGTCTTGGAGGAGAGCCAGAGCTGACATCCTGATCACAGACAGCAATTAAGAAATTAAGCTATCAGAGAGGGTTTTTGGGAGGGGTGAGTGCCTGTGGCTTGGTCAGATGCCAGAGCAGGTCAGTAACTTTTGCCCTTCTCCTCTCTGCTGCAGATGGAGGTCCTCCTCTGCTCCTGATCCCAACACAGCTCCTTCCTCCCACCACCATACACCACAGGGGCAGAGAGGAGAACATTAGGACTCTGTGAGGCAGCTAGAGGGCAAAGAGGGGTTGGACACAAGCCACCTGGGGAGCTTAGACCTGGCAAAGTCAGCTTAATCTTCCCCTGAACTGTAGTCCCTAGCTATAGCCTGAGCCCTTTATTGCAGGGAAGGATGGAAAACTTCAGTAATGTTGATACCAGGAGCCATTCCCCATCCAGCCCACATCATCTGGGCAAGAGACAGCCATGTACAGGGTACACTGCTATGGACCACTCAATGTGGCACATAGGGCATCCAGAGCAGCCCTTGGAATGGCGGTCCTGCCACCACACAGAAACAACTCCATGTGGCAGATGACACACACACGGTAGTGAAAGCCTGCATCTATTACGTGAAATACTGCCAACCTCCAAATAATGGGGCCTGTGTGTCACAGAGCAATGTCTTCTCAGCTAGAAAACATCATCAGTCCCATCTCCTGTGCAGCTCAGCTCCAAGCACCAGAAACCAGGAGAGCTACAATGCATCTGCTCACAGTCGTTTGCTGACCACTAAATTACATGACATGATACCAAGAATGCTGTATTTCCTTATCTGAAAGGCTGTGCTGGGAACCACGAGGGCAGAAACCCAGCTGTGTCCCCAGCCATACAACCAAGTGCGATGGACTTTCCCAGAGCAACACCCACAGCCCTGGCATCCCAACCACCCCATCCCCATCCCGTCTGTCTTGGCGCTCTCATGTGCTGTGCTCACGCATGCCGCTCGCACACTGCCACCCTGTGTGTGCACACCTGCACTTGCACGCCTGCAGCCACACACAGACAGCTCCCTCTCCGTGCTGGGCCTGAGAAATATTGATTTCTTTCCCCCCTGCAATATTTCGCTTGGCTGAGCAGATTCAGAATTGAGGAGTCAGGCTCTGCCTAGAGACCAGAACCATATTTAATTCCATGGTTTAAGAAGCCCTGCAGCAGGTTATTCTTATTTTAAACTACCAGTGCATTTAAAAGCAAGTGACATTTCAGGGAGATGGGGTGGGAGATGGCTGGGGCCCTCTGCCTCCATCCGGCTCGTGATGGGAAGGGTTTTGTGGCTCCACTGCTGCTGTGCCACAACTCCACAGCCCATCATCTGCTGTGCCCACACCAGGGGTGGTGTTGAGCTCACGCTCAAAGCTCAGGAGAAATGTTTCCATGTCTTTCTAACAGAGGAGAAATGAAAGGGAGAAAGAAAAGGTGTGAAAGCCTCTGATGGAAATTGCTCCGTGCATTGAGGTTTCAGGACTCATATTGTCTGCTCCCTGTGCCCAGGCCCTGCTCATGGAGCAGGAGCCTCTGTAATGAGCAGTTTGCAGGTATTGAACAAAGACATGATGCCTCATCCATGATGGTGCATGATCATGGAGCAGGGCTGCTGGAGGGCACCCCAGTCCACAGTCCACATCCACCCCTCTGACAAAGGCACCCTCCAGCTGGCTATCAGTGACAGCAGGCTCTTATCTCCACAGCTCCCACATTTCCAAAGGAGGTGTGACAACGGCTTTTAAGGGAGAAGTACAGGGAAAAAAATACAACAGCAGAGGCTCACCCAAAGCATCTGTGAGCCTATTGCTAGATCCAAGCAGCTGTGCACAAACCAGGCTTGACACACAAACACAGAGCTCCGTGCCATGCAGAGCATCTCTGCACCTAATGCAGCGGCAGAAGAAAGCCAACTGACCCCAAAGCAGAGGCTCCAGCTCAACAGGCAGGGTGTTCAGGTGCTAAGGAGTGGGTGGAGGTGTGGTGGAGAACAGGAAAGGAAGCACAGGTCCCTACACACTCATCTCCTCACATCACATCTCTAAGGACTCACAAGGCCAGCTCCATGGCCATCACCCTGCCCTGAGCTAGGGTGGTCCAATCAGTGGGTTGAGCACACAAGCCTCCACTGCCCCTCTCTGCATCAGGAACTATCTCTTCATCCCTACCATTCCCAGCCACATCAGCCATCCCCAGCATCCCATGGAGCAACAGGCAGACAGAGATGCTCTTTGCAGCCCCTAAATAATGAAGATGAAGAAACCAGTTGCCAGACACCTCAAAGGCACTGCAGTATGTGCGTGTCCATGTGTACACATGTGCACACATGTGCCTACTGAACAGAAAGGGCTCAGCAACATGACCAACCACTGCTCCAGGGTCCCCATGGGGCTGGAGCTGCCTGCTCCTGTGGTGGGCTCAGCTGGGCTGCGGCAAGCACAGGGGGATGCTCCTGCTCATACTGAGCATGGCAGAGGCACCAGGCACAGCTCCTCAGCTGGGAGATGAGCCCAGCAGGGCTGTGGCTTGCAGCCTGGCAGCTGCAGAGCCCACAAGGAGCTACCATTCAGTGGGAGACATGATTCAGAGTGGGGCACGCTGCGGGCTCCCAGGGGCCAGGGGTAAAGGCAGCACCAGAGGCTGCGGTGAGGGCTCAGGACAGCTGCGGTACAGGGAGATGGAGCACCTACCACAGCAGCACATGCATCAGCTCGCTGTGGTCTGCGATGACACCAAGCATCGGTAGCTGTGGCGTTGTATTTTGACTGAAGCAGACAGGCAGGAGAATGAAAATGGATCCATTTATGTAAGCTGTAACAGCTCTTGATATCTTTCCCCAGCTCCACGCCTTGCTGATGCTCATGTGTGCAGGGTGAGATGGGATCACACCAGACAGGGGGAAGGGAGGCTGCAAACAGCTCCTGGCCTTGAGAGCATCAGCTGGGGCAGTGGGGTGGCACCCCACAGGGAGACAGACCACAATGAGAAGCCTGATGGTTTAGACCTAGGCAGGCCAGTGCCCAAAGTTGTGGGGTATGGATGCTATAGGGAACCCCAGCGCAAAGGCACAAGGCTGGGGGCAGGTACAGCTTCACCTTGAGCTCATCTCTCTGGAAAACCACAGGTAGGGGAAGCATCAGTAAAACTTGGTGACTTCAGTCCATAACAGGGTTAGGGCTGCTGTGAGTTTGGGCACAGCAAGGGCACATATGGGGGTCTAAGTGGAGACAGCTGAGAGAGCAGGAGGAATAAAAGAGCACCATTAGCTGTGGTAAAAGCCAAGGCTGTGAAAGCACATTACCATTACTGGAATAATTTTTCCAGTATTTTTGACAATTTAGTACGAATTAGCTTAATAGAAGAAAATGTTCTGTTAAATGCTGTGAATCTAAAGCGTAGAGAAGCACAGCAACATTTCACTTTACATCTGGACATGTCTAAGGGTTTTCACAGTTCTTTAGAAGTCAAGGAACTTTCCAACCAAAGTTTTCTTCCTAAAGGAAAATGGCAATAACATCATGGAGAAAACAGCATCGGGAAACACTGGGACACTTTCTTTTTGGTGTTTTCCTGCCCAAACAATTCAGGCATGTCTGCCAGCTCTCCCAGTGCTGCTGAAGGGGCACTTCTCAACCACCACCAGAACAAGCAGCAGCTTCTGCAGTAGCCTGGCCAGCAGGACAGTGACCATCCATCACCCTGAGCACTGATGAGGCTGTGCCCCAAGCACCCATGTGTTAGGTTGAAACCCTCACTGCAAGAGAGACATTGAGGTGCTAGAACAGGACCAGAGAAGGGCAATGGAGCTGGTGCCACAAGTGTGATGGGGAACGGCTGAGGGACCTGGGGGGTTCAGTGTGGAGAAGAGAAGGCTCAGGGGGGACCTGTTCGCTCCCTACAACTGCCTGACAGGAGGAGGGAGCCAGGAGGGGCTGGGCTCTGCTCCCAAGGAACAAGGGATGGGACAAGAGGAAACGGCCTCAAGTTGCACCAGGGGAGGCTTAGACTGCCTATTAGGAAGCATTTCTACACAAAGCAGTTGTCAGGCATTGGAACAGGCTGCCCAGGGCAGTGGTGGAATCACCATCCCTGGAGATACTCAAGACATCCAGATGATGTGGCACTTAGGGACACGGTTTAGTGGGGGACTTGGCAGTGCAAGGTTAAGGCTTGGGCTGGATCATAAAGGCCTTTTTCTAACTTAAATGATCATATGATTCTATTGTCTTGATGTGTTGAGACCAGCCAGCTTCACCAGAGCTACCAAAGGCTTCAGCACATGGGTACAGCTAGGGTATCCCTCCTCCTTCTCCCATCCTCCCACAGATCCAGCAGAGGTAATAAACACCATAATGAAATGGCTTTAAAGAACAAAAAGCATATAAGGACAAAGTCAGAATGAATCAAAAAACTAACAAAAATAGCACTGCAATTAGCTCAACTATAAATGAATTAAAAGGTATGAAAGTTTCCTGAATGTCAAGTTGACACAGTTTAGGGTTTTTTACGTTCAGGAAAGGAAATGGGTCCCTTGGGTAAACCCTGCTCCAGGGCTGGGTATTAAAGGCTTCTAGTGATGTCGCTGGCTGAGGTCCCTTTGATCTGGGCTGCTGGATGCAGCACACAGCTCCCAGCCAGCATGACCCTGCTGCTGCCCTCCTCCTGCATCCTCACATGGGGCTGGCGCAGAGCTGGGCACTGGCAGGGAGGGGAGAGCTGAGCAATTGCCTCTCCACCACCACCCAAATGCCACCAGTGCACCTTCTCATCAGGGTGCCTTCTCATCCCCAGCCTGCCACCTCCCCTCCAAGTAGGACAGAGGAGCGGGGCTGCTGTCTGTCACATCTCCATCACCTTCACCTCTCCCACAGGCTCCAGCAGCAGTTTCCTCCTCTGGGGAAAGGAGCTTTCTTTAGCAGCACATTACCGGTCCCCAAAGGCTCTTCCCAATGGAGAGAGTGAAACCATTCTTTCAGGGGAGGAGGGGGGATGCTCCCTCCTGGGGCACGCACTGCCAGCCCCATCCTGCCACGGGAGCCAGCACCTTGGTGGCTTCACAGCAGGACTGAGAGGTGGTCACTCCCCACACCTACAATGCAAGCACCCAGCTCAGCAGCACCGTGCAGGCTGATGACATTATTTCATGCAAGGTCATTTATGGGCGATAACTACGGATACAGAGACACATATATATGCATAGAGATGTATTTCTGCATTTCTCCTGTGCTTTGTACGTATAACCCACAAACTTAACCAGCGAGATACCAACAAACAAAGCAATTTCTCTCAGACAATTGGCAGAGCTGCCTCCGATGTCTCTGTCTCGCCACTGACAATAAGAGGCTCTTAAGCGTCCTGGAATTGTACTGCGAGTTCCCCAGTGCTCTCCCCCCACCTTCGCTCCTCTCCCTCGAGCTCCTTCCCGTGTTTCTCCAGCAAAACGCTCTGTTACGCAAATAAACATGCAGGGAGGCACAAAAGGCATTTTGTCTAGGATTTCAATACAGCCACGTAGCTCTCATTCAAATATTCAGCTCCAGCCTTCAGAGATCAAAAGCACAGCACTGAAATGAGGCGAGGCACAAGCATCCCAAGCCAATAACTCTAACTTCCCTTTTATGCCTGTTCTGGCTGAGGGAGCGGACGAGGAATCTGTTATACCCAGTGTGGTGGCTCATTCCCTGGGTGCCTGGGCACATCCAGCTCTGCCACATCACCCATCCCTCCTCCATCTCTGCACAACTCCCCACACAGCCATAGATTACAATAACATCCATTAAAGCCTCATGAGCCATGTCTGTGCAACATGGGTACTATGAGTTCTCCAGAGAGGTGCAAGCTGGGGCTGGCACATCCTTGCCTGAGTGAAGAAAGCTCCCTGCTATCAGGAACCTGGAGTGGGATCAGGCCCACAGAAGGACCCCATTGTCCTGCACCAGCACCCAGACAAGCCATGGCTCAGTGCAAAGGGACGGTGTGCCATCCTGATTCCCTGGTGCTCAGCATGGCCAGCACTGAGGCATCACTAGCACCCACTGCCATGTTCTCCCAGTGGAGCTCTACATGGGTGAAGTGCTCCCTGTCCCAAAACACATCCAGAAGCCCCCCTCCTTCCAGCCAGAGACCATCACCATCCACCAGCCTAAACTGCACCACAGGCTCACATTTGGTAACAGGGACCTCTAGAGCTGAGCCTTTTAGCCCTCCTCCTTCCACCTCAAACAGCCCTTTCCCCCATGGGGACCTACAGGATGGAGTCCTAGAGATGCTCTGCTCCTTTTCCCACCTTGCAGGGAAGGTGCTCAGCAGGAGCCACAGGGTTTGGCGTGTTTACTGTATAATATATGAACTCGTACCAGTTTTACAAGCCCCTCCTGACTCAAATCGCATTGTAATTCTGAACAGCCTTAAACTCATTTAAATCCCAATAAAAACACTGCCCTGCATTTGCATTTGCCACGCGTCGGTCCCCGCGGCTGTGGCGACAGTGTTTCCTGTGGAATTGATAATGTTCAGGACTCTGCATTCCAGAAGCCATCCCTCCCGGGCGGGCCTAGAACATGCACTTAATAGGGCAATTAAAACAAATAAACAGATGCAGAGAATGGATCTCCAGACCGATTCAGGATGATGCACGGAGCAGTCAGGTGCCAAAGCTTCCGCAGCAACGTAGGAGAGCAGCAGCACCAGTGCTGAAGCCTCAGCGTCCTCCAGCTCTGGGAGCCCAGGGGAGGACAGGCCAGGCACCCAGCTCTGACAGAACAAGGACCCGCAGGCACGCTGTGAGGGGTTCTTTAAAGAGGACAGGGAATGACTAACCAAGTGCCAGCAAATACAAGCACTGTGGATGCTGCGGGAAGCTGGTGCCTCAATGGCACAGGCATCCTGGGGGCAGATGGGGACAGAAGCAAGAGCTTGCCCTGGTTTCCCACGTTGCCTGGTGTGCGGGTGACATGGGGGAGCTGTGGTTACAGCAGCATCACGCTGAAGGAAAAGATGCTGTGACTGCATCTCACAGTATCCTTCATCCCTGGATCACCATAAAGCACCAGTCTTGCCCTTCTCAACACAGACAAGTGCGGCTTGCTCTGACTGTGCTGGAGGAAGCAGCAAGGGGCAGACAGGGACCTTGAGATCAGCAGACACATAGGGCTCTCCCACCTCCACCCAGGCACAGCAGGAGCATTAGGTCAGTGCTGAGCCAGCCTTTGCCCATGCCCAAGCTCAGCCTTTCAGCTCTGCTGCTCCCCAGAGCATTCACATGCCCCTCTGCACCTCCTGCCTTTCCTCCATTTCCAGCTCTGCTCCATTCCCAGCTCACCACCCCACTCACCCAGCACTTTATGCCTGGCTGTTCTTGGTGATGACATTAACAAGCTCCCCTGAAACAGTGCAATTATGAGCTATACCCTTCCAGCAATTGAAATACTAATTATTACTGAGATAAATGGCAATATCAATGATGAAAGTCAATATTATTGCCTTCTTTGTTCCTGTTTGTTTTATTTGTAGATGAAAAGACCACTCAGCCCGGCTCCCCAGGATGTGGCTGGGAGCTGGAAGAGCTCCTCTTGGCAGGCTCTTCCAGAGCCATGCTCCGATAAGAAATCATACTGCACACACTTGCAAAGGGCTCTCTAAATCAGCAGCTCTGAAAAGCAGGCATCGGCTTTGATTGATTCATAAAACTGAAGCTGCCTCCGTTCCCCCACTCCAGCACCAGGCGAGGGAGGATTTAGGGGAGGGGGAAGGTGCAATGTGGGTGGAAGTGATTAATTGTGGAACATGGCACAGCACTTGGGAACGCTCCACGGTTTGCCTGGCTTTGATGCTCACGCCTTCATCCTCCTCATGCCTTCATCCCCCTCACCCATGGCTTAGCCACCGAGACGGGAACTGAGGACCCCTCCCAGGCTCCGACACCAGCTCTCTCCAGCCTCACAGCAGTGCTGCAGCCAGGCCAGCACTCAACACCTACATTGCCTTATTCAGCAAGTCTGCTCCCTCCGTGCATTCTGAGTCAGAGCTGCTGATTTTGGTGACAAGAGACCTCATTTTAAAGCCCTATTAGCCTTGCAGAGCTAACACAGTTAGAAGCAAGTGAATGGGATGCTAATTTGGGATCACACCTAATGCTTCCTGGAGCATTCCCCTTCACAGCAAAGCGGATGCGCTCCCCACCACTGGCTCCCACACATCTGCAAGGAGGGAGCAGTGGGATACACACAGTGCACAGCCCAGCACACCTAGAGCACGAGGGACATCAGTCTTGTTCTAGGGCACCCAAGATGTTGCTAAATTGCCTCCATTTCCTTTCCTGCCCTTAGCCCATCACCAGCAAATATTCATGGGAACAAACCAACCCACTGATCCCCATCTCCAAATAGGAATACAATGATCAGCTCCCTGTAATGAATACAAACAAGCCCATCTCAAGTCAAGCATTCCTGCTGCCTCCCTCCAAACACAATGAGACCAGGAGCGCTGGAAGCCTTGCAGGAATAATTAGACCAGTTTTTAAAGAGAAATCAGCCTGCCCTGAATATTTCATGGAAGGTAATTTTTTATAAAGCCTTTTTAAAACCCATACCCCCATCTCCTCCCTTGTGCATGTCAGGGGGCAACGAAGCAGAAAGCATGAGCATACAAACCCAAAGAAACAAACTGCCATGCGCACCCAGCTCCTGCTCCTGCTTCTTCCCCGTGTTTAACATTAATGTGACATCCCAAGCTGTGTGTGCACGATGCTATTTGGAAGAGCTGTTTGACTGCTAGAAAACCTCAAGTGCCTCCAGCCTCACTAACGTGGTACCACAAATAGCCCCCGATGGTCCCCGTCATGGCCCCAAGCATCCACATGGAATCACAGCACTGAAAAGCTCTCTGGAGCTGCTGGACTACAGTGGTGGCATCCAGGTTTGTAGCAAGGGCAAGCAGCTGCGTGCATGGTGCCATCCTTGGGCTGCACAGCCTGAATGCTCATTAGCACTTTGCACAATTAATATTCATTCCTGCAAATGTGCTACCAAAAAGCTACGAAGCAACAACGATCTCTTTCTGTTAATGGCTTCATCGACCTGCAGAGAAAGATGCTTTGAAAGAAATCCTGTTTCATCTAGAAAGTGGGAACCAGGTAAAGAAAGGGAATTAAAGGCTTTTCTTGACCCTACTGGGGCAAGGAGCAGACCTTCTAAAACAGCACCTACCAGAACAGGCCATGGACACCCCTCCATGTCCATTGCATCCCTTCTCTCACACCTCTTTCCAGCCACCCTGCACATAGCCACAGCTTTTGGGCCAGCCAAAGACAAGAGTGACCCGAGTATCCCCACTGTCCCACACAACCTCCCTGGGAGCAACCCCAACCCTGCTGCTACTCCTACCTGAAACCCCACCATCTGGTCCCCTCAGGGGACAGCATGGGGTGGCAGGAGCTCCCAAGCAGGGTCTCCTGCCGCATGAGCAGCCTGGCTCTGGTGCATTGATTTTCCTTGCTCAGAGCTAGGAGGTCGCTCAGCACAATGAGGTTATCAGGGGAGGCAATGCTTTCCACCTGACAACTTGTATTGCTCCTGCTCCAACAAGTGCTGACTGCACAGTGCAGCCCGCTCCCAGGACAGACACCTTCTGGTAAGGGAGCTGCCTTCCCATTCCTCCCCTCTCCTGCCCCTTCCCCTCATCCCTCCTGCATCCCCACGTCACCCACATCCTCTCCCTGCTCCAGCCCACTCTCACCCTGGCCCATTGCAGCATAAGAGGAGGAGCCTGGGTGCCCCGGTCACATTTGTAGGCTTTTGACATAACCCTGATGCTGAAAACTTGCTTTTAAGATGTGAAAATCCAAGACATTCCTGTGACACAGGGCCTCGGTGGAAAACCCGACCTATTGCAAGTGTGATTGCATCACCAGAGCTAGCGACACCAGAGAGGAGAGGGAGGACTTTTTGGGAGCATTTATGGCACATGCATTCAGAGAGGAAGAGACGCATCCCTCAGAAACCACATCGGTTCAAAGAGTCGCTCAGTTTAAACACTAAAAACTCATGCAGTAAAAATCCACTCAGGTTGAGCCCTGCCTCAGAACTAAATAAAACCTCTGCCCACATCATCCAGCCCCAAGGTTCACAGTCTCCTTGGGGAGAGGACTTACATGCACTGGATGCTTAGGCCTAGATGTGCCCCCCCCAGCACTGGGTCCTGTTTCACTGCCTTTGAGCAGGACAAGGAGCTGTGTACTGACCTTGGGGTGTTCAGGACCTGAGAAGTGGCTGCTGCCCATCATTACACTCCATAGCGCCCAGCTGCCCTGGTCTTGCCCTAGTTAGTGCAGATACCAGGCTGAAACAGATTACACCACCCCCACCCCTCCATCACCCCGAATTTCCTAGGACATCACTCTTTCTCAAAGGGAAAAGCTCAAGGAAACCTGAAGCCACCTCATTTTATAAATACTGCTCTTAGCAAAAAACCTCAACTTTTGCAAATGCCACCCTGGGAGAAAATAGCCAAATCTGAACCAAAGCAGATGGCTCTCAGCACTTGTTTGTTCAGGGAGGACTCAAACCAGCACAATCATTCCCCAGCTGAATTTTGTTTTAATAGAAGGCCGCTAAGAATAAATGCATTGCAGGGCTTGCTGCTGAGAAGGTGTGAAGACAGAAAACTGCTATCACCGTGGTGCGTCCACCCGCTCCATCAGCCCTGACACAGGGGGAACTCCTCTGACCAAGCATCCTTCATACACAGCTTTTCCCAGGGACCGAGAACAGGGAGGGATGAGTGCCTGCATCCATTTCCTGCTTACCAGAAAGTGGGAAACAGCAACAAGAAGCTAGAAATACCCCTCTGCAAAGCTGGAAATAGCTCTCAAACAGCCCCTCGCATGCAGGAGCGAGAGGCAAGGTGAGGACAGGCCCCTCTTCTGCATGCAGCAGGTTGAGCCTCTGCAGCCTGCTCTTTGCTTTGAGCAAAGAGCATGATGGAAAAGGAAACTGCATATCTGTGTGCACGTGTCGGGGTGAAAGCCAGCCATTCTGTTTCGATTCCCTTTCCTCTCAACCAGGCATGGGACATGCCTGCCCCAAGCAGAGGTGTCCCTCCCCGCAGCACCACTCCTGTGGAGCAGAGATCACAGCACACCCCATCATCTCATACCAACTGGGACAACATCCAACTTGAACAATCCCCCCCAGCTCTGGCACGTAGGAGATACTTGAATCACCCCAAGTTGGTTTTTCCCTTTAGGAAGCTGAATTCTGCTCGAGTTGCCTTTTTCCTCTCTCAAGGACTGAGATCCTGGGAACTGCCTCAGCCCAGTCAGCTCTGATGTTTGCAGTCTCACACACAGCCTGCATCAAACTGACAGTTCACAGATTCCATGTGAGGATTTGTATGTACAGTACAAGCTGGAACCTGCTCCTGTTTCCTTTAACTGTTCCAGCAAAGGCACTGAAAGGAGGTTGGGTCAGTGCAGAGAGCATGGGTGCCGTGACACAGTAATGGAGACATCTAAAAGCACTGCCTTTTGAGGACCCTCTTGCCTGCCCTCTCCTGAAGGATGAGACTGTTTCTGCCCAGCATCCCCCAGGTTGCAGTGTTCAGATACCCACGGTTCTCTCTGTGCAGGCAGTGTTTGCCCCTCACCATGTAACACAAAGCAGAGCAGTACAACCCTATGACAGAGCCCTTCTTTCTCAACAGTGCCACTGTCCAAATACTCATGTTGGATGTTTCCTGCTAAAATCCTCCCCTGTGCACGACATTTCCTACCTGTTCCAGACACAGAACAGATCCTGGTTGAAAGCCGCGTTGCCTCATGCCCCAGGAGGGCTGGGTAGCAGCCCTGAACTACAGGGGGGAGAAGGCATTTCCACCACACTTATGGCAGCAGAAACCATGCCAGTCCCAGACTCAGCACGACAGAGGTACGGGAGTGTCACATGCTCAGCAATACAACAGTGCCCGAGCTCGTGTGCCACCTACCCAGGTCAGATGAAGGCAGGATGCTGGGCAGTCGGATGCCAGGGGCACGCTGGGCTTTGGCCTCTCCTCTGCTTTCCACTCATGCACTGTGGGCAAAATGATACCACAATTAGGGCTTCAAACCTGGCATTTGAGAGGCTAACAGGAGGAGAAAGGCAGGAGCTGGGAAGGCTTTTCCCCCTCTCCCTCCCAGCTCGGCTTAATCTTCATCTGAGCTGCTATTTAAAAAGCTTTAAATCAGGCTGCAACAGACAGAAAAACACAACTACCAAAATTTAGTGGACTTGCTGCTGAAAGGCCCAGAATGAACTGCTTAACAGAAGCCATTTTCCCATGGAAATAGAGCGGGGCTGTACTTAGCAGAGCATTGATCTGCTGACAGCTACCGGGACAGATTTGGGCCAGAGCACTTGGGAATCATTTGCAGTGATCTCTCAAGAAACACATGCATGCAAAATCCCTCTGAAAACACACTGCTGTAGAACAGTGCTGTGACTGTCTGCAAGGCCAGATAGCACTCACTGGCCAGCATGGACTCACGCTGCCCTCAGTAAGCATCCCTGGGCAGGCAGCTCAGCCCCAGGCTTGCCTCCTGGGTGCATCCCTGTACCCAGCCTTGGTGGCTTCAGGTTGTACCAAGCAATGGAATGCATCACACAGGACAGGAATTGCAAAGCACCAGAACTGCAGCAGGGTCTCACAGCTCAGGACCACATCAGTGGGGGACACTGCCATGGACCTGGGGTGTTTGGGGGTCCTCCCACAGACGCACTGGGATTTGGAGATGCTGTATTACAGCCAAGGTCAGCCCAAAACATTGTCCAGGACAAAGCACAGTCACACATCCCTGGAGACAACAGGTTGGGTCCTGATGGATGCCAGGAGCTCCACAACAGCCAGGCAGACTCTGGAAAGGGGGTGCCATGGCTGTGACCATGTTTGGAAGGAGCAGCGTCCCACATTCACCTTTTATACCACCAGAAACCATTTTCCATCAGGATTTTCACTGTTTCAGGGACAAAAATCAAAGCACGGGACATATTCCCCTCATTATTATTTCTCCAAATCCCAAGTAGCTCCACAAGCACGGAGGAAAGGAGATGGGAACACTGCTGTGGGCCTCTGCCTGCCCTTCCCAGCACAGGGACACAGCACTGGGCAGACTAGGAGCCTCCCTCCTCCTCTTCCAAAGGAGTTATCATCTGAGACAACCCCAGGAAAGCAGAACCAGCTCATTCCCAGAGGTGTCAAGTGCCCTTGGCACCCACTGGCTTCAAAGCCTGGTGCTCACTGCCCCCAGCCCTTGGCTATTTCTCACCCTCACACAGTCTCCACCACAGCAGCAGGGAAAAGATTACTTGGAATACATATAGGGCAGAGGCAAAGGGGGATGCAGTGCTCTCTCCACCTGAGCCACCCCCTTACACACAAAGCTTCTGCACAGACTGGATCTTACAATGCCAATTCTTGGTTCATTGCTTGTTGTGGGGGGTTTTATTCCCATTCTCTGAGTTCATATGGGGGTTGCAGTCAATATTTAGATCTTGCAAGGATCCCCAAAGCAACCGAAATAAACCTTCCAGGTAAAAACTAGGAGCAAACCCATGCTTCAGAGGAACACAATCTGCCCAACATGCCCATCATGCTTCCAAGGACACCTGAGGTCCTAACGCTGCTCGAGAGCCTGCAGAAAGCATGGAAGGAAATGGCAAGCAACTTACTTGGTTTATTTCTTCATTTTTGCTTTCACAGATCCCTTCTTTTAAAAGACTAAAAGCATGTTTATGAGTTTAATATACTCAGATGGATCAAAAGCTGTTTAGCTGGGAAGGAAAACAACTCTCCCACCCCAAACCTCTTCTGGGCTGGGACCTGCTTTTCAATCTTCCACCCACAGCAAATACTACAAATCCCTTTTTAAGCTGAAAAGCAGGGACAGGACCTACTGGGGGGTGGTCCCCCACTCCTCCATCACTACCCCCAGCATCCCTTACCCAGACAGAAGAAGGGACACCAAGACTGAGAGTCAGGGGACCATAAAGGCATCTGTGTGTAGGGAGAGCATCCAGGGAAGATAGAAAAGATAAGCCTGCCTTCCTTCCTCCTCCATCAGCAGCTTTCCACAAGGAGGATCAATGCAGCCCACTGTAACTGCACCGTTGATCCATTTTTAATTAATGAAAGAAAAAACTAATCATTGAATTAAACTTCTCATTACTCCAGCTGAATATCCTCTAAGTAAATTTAATTACTGTATGAATTTGGTTTCTCCCTGTTTCATTAGCTACTGATAAAGATTGGGGGGGGGGGGGAGAAGGAGAGATGAAAACAGAGAAAGAGAATGGAAGATGGGAATATTACATGCAAAACAGAGGTAAACGATTCAGCAGGATTCAGGGGCTTTCTGTAAGGGCCTGGGGAAAGACCCTCCCAAGGAAGCTGGAGGGATTCCCTGTGGATAACCCCCTCCTCTGACCCAGCATCTTCCACACCACATGTGGGCATGCACAGCCCCATGAGCAACGCCTCCATGCACCTACTCCACATCCCAGAAGCTGATCCCTGGCTCCAGGCACCTGGCAGCAGAGCCGAGCTCCAGCACACTGCAAGGACCCCTTAGACATGGGGAGCACAGGGACCACCCTCCCCATCACACCCTGGGTCCACAGCCACCAGCAAACCAGCAGGCAGAGGCTTGGGCACAGCTGGCTCCCCTCCAAATGAGGGCAGACACTGACTTCAGATCCGCAGCAGCCCTGCATCCCCTCTGATCTCGCATAGCTCTCAACAGCTAGTTTTTGCTTGTGCAACAAAAGCAGCATCCCTGTAACGCTCCAGCAGGGAGGCAGTGCTGACAAAAGCAGGGGAGCACACGAGGATGGCTATCAAACACCTGCTGTCCCACCACACACCGAGCCACCCGCCTGGTACTCGCCCTGTGTTAAGGCTCTCTGCTGCAGTGGGAGCCCTGCACGCCCAGGCTGCCGGGAGCCAGGATGCGCCAGCACCACGCTCCTCCCAGGGAGCCGGTGGTGGGTGCATTCCTGCAGCACAGATTGTGTTTATGGCACCATTCTGGGTCTCTCCTACTCTCCCCACTACGACTCAGCCCTTCAATCCTCCTTCCTGGTGAAGGGCATGAGCCATTGCGGGGCAGGTACAGCCCCACGCCAGGGAGGAGCCTGGCAGCCCCTGCCGAGCACAGCATCTCCCTTCCAGCACATGCCTCCACATCCAGCACTTGTATGTGACGGCTGATAAAGTCACATTTGGGATAAGCTGGGGGTGGAGAGGGTGTAGCAAACGGAAAGTGCAGCTTCTTTCTCTAGGTAGCTTTCAACTGAGCTGAGGGCACAGTGGAAGGGCTATCCTACTGCTCACAGGGATGGGATTTGGCAAGTGTGGTCAGATAGAACAAGAGGAAACGGCCTCAAGCTGCACCAGGGCAGGTTTAGATGGAGCTGAGGAACAATTCCTGCCCCAGAGGGTGCTCAGGCATTGGAACAGGCTGCCCGGGGCAGGGCTGCAGTCACCGTCCCTGCAAGTGTTCACACACCGTGGAGACGAGGTCTCAGTGCCGTGGGTTAGTGGTGGCCTTGGCAGTGCTGGGCAATGGTTGGACTGGATGAGCTCAAAGGGCTTTTCCAGCCCAATTGATTCCATGAATCATCCTTGTCACCAAGTGGCCAAAAGGAGCCTCTGCAGGCTTCTTCTGCAGCCCCACAGGTAGGATCTTGTTCACCACGAGGCACGGTCCTTCTGCCTCACATCGGCAGCTTGTGGCCCTCAGTGCCCAAAGTGCTGCCCTTGTGCAAGCTGTGGTGCTGCTGGGATAGGAGGTTGTCATTCCCGTAACTTTGCTACGCCTGACTCCAAACCGAGCTGAGATGTCTGAACCCATCCCTCCATGCTTTGGCCACACAAACCAGAAGGTCCCTTCAGCATCGCACTTATTCCTCCCCTCAAACCAGACTCTGAAACAGGGGTCAGGGAAAGCACTGAGACAACAGGCAGAGATGCTGCTCTGCAGGAAGCAAATGGGGCCGAGTGGAACCTGCCACCCATCTGTGACACCCCACAGCAGCCAGGACACAGCAGGGTACCAGCGGCCACCACCACAGCCTCAGGGCTCCAGCGCATCCCTGGGATGCTCAGCACAGCATGCTCTCCTCTCAGCACAAGCTTTCTGCTGTAGCTAAAATTAGCTCCCACAGCCTCTCCTGCCATCCCTGAAGTCATTGGTACAACATGTTCTGCCACCGCAGGCTCTTCCCAAGCTCTCACTCAAAAACCCCCAACAATGTGTAGTACATCCCTTGCAGGAAGGTTTTGCGGCCATCACCTCCCTCTCCCTGCCCTGAGGGCAAAGCTTCCTGCTCCTGCAACCCTGGTGTAAAACACATTCCACCACCCTCTAACCCCAACAGCACCTTATTCTGAGGATAAGGGCTGGGAAAACAGGAGGGTCAGGGTTTGGTTCCTCGTTTTGGTGGCCAAATGGTGATAATAAAGGAATTCAGGTTGAACAAAGTGGGCTTTTTTTATTCTTTGCCGTATTTTAAACCCCCGGTAATAACATGGGGCTGAATGAAGCATCTTGTTTGGTCTGAAGTGAAGCTTTCATTTTGTTTGTAGGTGGCTTCCCCCCCACACTGAAAAAAAGCCTCCTAGAAAAAACTCAAACCGAAATGTCATCTCGGAACAGATGGCTGAAAGGTTTCATTTGGAAAATGTCAAAATCAAACTTTTCAGTGTTTCACTCTTTTTCTCCCCGCCCCCCCCAGCCAAAACCACTTGCTAAATACAACCTGAATTCATGAGCTGCTTCTGTTGACTGAAACCTCAATTATTTGGTGCATAAGCTGCTCGCTCGGAGCCCGTTTCTCACGCCTGCTGCAGCGAGGAGATGCACGTGGTGCAACCAGGGAAGCAAAGCCTGGTCCTTCTCCATAAGGAAGGAAAGCAGAAGCCCAGGGACTCACCGTGGCAGCAGAGCTCCGCAGCTTTGTTCCGGGTACTGGAGGGGCTCCCTATGCAGCAGAGGAAGAGCGGGGTGCTGCAGCCCCAGGCGGGATGGACAGCGTGGTCCTGCCTGTCTCATGGGACCCACAGCGCAGCAGCGGGGCACCTCGCTCAGCCCTGGACACGCAGCCCTGCAAGGGGAAGATGGGGAGAGCATGAGAGGGTGCTGAAGGGAGAAACAAACAACTGGGGCAGAAGAAGGTGCTGGGGGCTGAGACCAAGCAGAGTTAAGGGATTGGGGCAGGGTGGTGGCAGCAAGCAGCCCTGCCTGGTGTCAGGTCTGCTCCCTGGCTCCACTCTCCCCACCATGCAGTGGTTTCCATTACCTCGTGCCCTGCCCAAGGTGCACTCGCCCATCTGTTTGCTAGCACAGGGTTTTCCATGTCAAGGAGGAGAAGCAGGAGGAGCAGGAGGACTCCCAAAGGATTGCAACAGCAGCAAACACAAGCCAAGGGACCATCTCTGGAAGGGGTTGCTCACTCCCCTCCACACACAGCCGTTGATCATTGCAACTGGCCCATGGCAGCACCAACAGTCATCAAGGAAAACTTTGCCTACCTGACCTGTCCTGCTCAAGGAGAGGTGATGTTTATCCCAGAGCTGGTCAAAATCAGACCCTAGGGATGAGGTCCAACCACCATCCCTACACCCTACATGAGGCCTGTGCCCTAGGTGGGTGTCTAGGTGATGTTGTAACCCTGAAGGGCAGTGAAACCACTGAACCACACACAAGGCTCCCACTTTCACCAAGCAGGAATCAGGTTTTGATTGCAACGTTCACAGACCAAGAGTTCTCAAGCACAACCCAAGTCCAGCAGCCCCAAATTCTGGCTTGAATTCAGGGCCTCAGCACACAGGAAGGAAATGGAAATATACAAGACTTGCTATTGCTCCCCAGAGAGCTGCAAGATTCCTGGGTGCACCAGCACAGAAGCAAAACAGGCCAAAATCAGGAGGGCATTCCCAAGAAACCACCTCCAACCTTGAATTCAGCCCAAAGTCATGGGTGTAAAAACATGGTTTCTGTTCCACAAGTAGCCAGGTAAGGAAAGCACACACCACAAAATACTATGAAAACCAGAGCTGACACCTAAACCCCAAATCCAGTTCAGGTTAGAAACTTCATTTCCTTGCCCCTTTTGCCTGTGGCTCAGTTCAGGGGCAGCTGCACCAGGATGCTGCAGGAGCATCACCCTTCCAGCACGAGCATGCACCGCAACGCCAAGGCTGGTGTCAGGAAGCCTGTTTCCAGGAGATCACTAGCCCGATTGCTAGATGAAAGAGGATTAGATGAAGCTTAGACTAAGCATCTCAACAGTATCAACCCGTAAGATGATGCTCAGCCCCTGCTACTGTTAAGGTAACACGGAGACAGATTTATCTGCTAGGAGAGAAAAGCCTTCCTTCTCCTCAGCATGGAGAGGGGGATTTGCCAGTTCCTCAGCATGTCCGCAGGGCAGACCAGGCTGCCCACAGGCAGGGCTCGGCCAGGTGGGATCACATGGAATAAGAGGCAGACCTGCTCCAAACTCAAGCCTCCTCCAAGCTCGGGGGTGGCTAGAGGAAATTAAGCCCATCTGGTCCTGAAAACATTGTGCTATAGAGAGGTGAGGAGGCTGCAAACCTGAGCTCTAAGGAAAGCAAAAGCACCAGAGTCAGCCAGTGAGCTGCCCATCAGGGAAGGGATGCTGTGTCTCAGGCTCTCTACTGCAAGGAGTGATCAGTCAGCACCAAAACCAGCCAGTTTGGGTGTATTTAATAGGAAATATCTCCCTTTTCCCTCTCTGAGCCTGCTTTTCATTTTAAGCACCTCCTCACTTTTTCCCCTCTCCCCAGTCCAGACTCCACTGTCAAGCCCAAACACTCACTGCATTTCTGCCATATGCATCAAATGAATCATTCAGAACCAAACTGAATCTTTATGTTTTCCCTTTCTCCCTTGAAGGGAGGATTCTAAACCATGGAGCCTGGAAATCCATTTGTTGCCCTGTTCCTACTAAAAGCCAAGGCAACAGAGGGTTGGTTGAGAGCAGAAACATGGGAGGTAGCAGCCAATGGGGGATTTAGAAGTGCTGCTGCCAAAGCCTCCATCCTGAGAGATGGATATAACAAGGGAGCAGAATGGGATCTGGCATGGGGAGACAGGGGGCTTTAGGAGCAGGTCCTGAGCATCACTCATGTTTACTTAGGACCAGGCCAGCAAAGGAGGTGAAGTGGGTACAGGGAGGCAAATCCACCATCATGAATGGGGCAGGAGGGCCTGATCCCTCATGTTTGTGAGGAATGGAAACTGAGATTTAGCCAAGAGTATTTGTGAGTACTGAGGAAAAGAAAGCCATTGCCACTGAGAATAATGGGGCTTTCTTGTGGCTGGCAGCTGAATGGAATAAATCTATCCACTGGGCATAAATTGCTTAAGCAAAAAATACTTCTCAACTTGAATACTTTGCAAGAAAAACAGCAACAAAAAAAAGGAAAGAAAACTCCGAGCCTTCATCATTTCTCCCCTAAAGGTCAGAGCTGTTACTTTCCTCTGTGAGGGCGAAAAAACACCCTTCACTAGTGAGTTCAGCCAAAAGCACTGAGACATCTGGGGAGTGCCTCACTGCCTGGACTTCACCTGCCTGGCAGGGTTAGGCTAAATCTCTCTATTTAACAGGGAGTTATCCTCCAAAAGCAAGTTGTGGGGTGCTGGGGCAGAGGGGCAGCCTGGTGTGAGGAGCAGCACAGTGCTTCAGTGACAGGCTGAGATGGGGCAAGATCCCGGAGCCATACTGGGAGCATCTGACCGACTCCATCTCCAGAAGCAGACCTGGCTGTGGTACCCAGCAGGGATGAAGCAGAGGTACCACAGGGGCAAGGCAGACATCAGCCCCTGGGGCTACAGCAGACAACGACAGCAGCCTTGAGAGCAAAGCATCTAGAGCTTCTTTGGTTATTATGCAGAGGCTGTGCTAAGGTTGCTGCTTTAGTGCACTGCAGGCACTAAATTAAGGGGACATTTACAACCCACAATGCAGAGAAGCAGCTGCTAAAGGTGGCCACGGTGAGTGACTTTCACCTCTGGGTGAAAGACTCCGTGAAATCTCAGCCATGAAGGATCAAGATGGGAAAACAAGTCCTTCCTTCCTTCCACCTACTGCCCTGCAGGTGGTGGCAAAGCCAGCACACCTCTGGGCACACAGGGCAAGGAGGGACCAGTGGCAACCCCCTCTGCTGTGTCAGACAGCATCTCCAACATTGCCCTGTTTGGAGAGGATGCAAAGCCCACGGGATACTGAAGTTAGGTCCAACCAGCAGAGTCCTTGTGCTACAAACTGCACCTCCACCACCAGGCCAGCACTCAGCTGGAGCAACCCAGGGGATCTGCTCCCCAGAAGTGAGGCTCCCCCAGATGATGCTGTGCCCATGCTCCACAGCACAGACCAGCAAGGCAGAGTCTAGAGCATCAAGCCTGATGGCAAAACAGCCCCGGTGCCCACTCAGCTTTCTGCACAGCCCTTGTCAGCCAAGGGGGATGCAGAGGCCCAAAAGGGGTCACACAGGGTGAGGGCTCCTGTGGGAACAGCCAGCACTGCTCCCTTCCCGCTCCACAGCCATGCCAAGCCCAGCACACCAGGGCTTCCCACCCAGCACTGCTCCTTCCTCCCCTCCTTGCCCAACAGGAACAGCCAACTTCAGCACCGGCCAAAGTGCTCAGTGTACCATGGATGTACCATACTGTGCTCAGCCACACAGAGCAGGGGATGGCTCCTGATGGGAGCTGGCATAGACTGGGCTGTCCCAGCCCAAGGAACTGAGCCCAGAGGCAGTCACCTCCTGGAAGGGACTGAGGGGAAGCAGAGGAAGATAAGGCAAAAGCAGAGATGAGTCAAGACAAGATGCAAGACAAGGAGAAAGGGATTAACTGGGCTCCGGACAGCACAAAGGCAGGAGGGCGCAGTGAGAGGGGATCTCAAGGTCACAGTGCAACCAGCACATACGTTGGCTGTTGTCAATAATCCAGTGTGCTGGGCTGTGAGCACAACTGCAGAGAGGCTGGGGCTCCTACCTAAGCAGAGGGAGCAGCAGCACAGGTGGGAGGGCAGTTCTGAACAGGACCACAGGGTGCTGGGTGCCAGGGAGACTGGCCCACTGACTGCCCACACAGCACATACAGCACCCTGCTCGCACCCCTGCACCTGGAGATCCCTTAGGGAAGAATATTTCCATGAATGAACAGCCAAACCCCTCCAAATCCAGGGTGTTTCTTCTGTAGGAATTTACAGCCACTGTGACCACTTCCTACAGTGGGAGCTGTTTGCTTGGGGATGCCATGTGTTGGGGAGGTTTGAACACTCAGTGACAGGGATCAGTCCAGGGCTGGTCCACGATCCCTCACACAGACTATGCACCCCAGAGCAGGATGCCAGGAGCACCAGGCACTCCAGGAGCACCAAAGGATTGCTCCCGATGCCCCAGCTAGGAACAGAGAGTTGCCTCTGCAGCTCCCTGAGACCTCTCCTGCCTGCCAGCAGGGCCAAGGCCCATGTCTTTGGGAACCATGTGCTTGAGTGCACCCACATTTACTGCACTGACAAAAGAATCCAAGGGGGACAATTTCTGGCTTTTGTTGCACAGCCAGTGAGAGCAGTGCATCACAAATGGTCTCCTTTGGCCCTTAAACACACAATAGGAATTCAGAGGTCCTGAACTCCTAAATATCAGCCCTGAGCCTGGAGAGCTGCCCAGGAGCCATCTCAACTCAAAGCTCGTGCAAGAGACCCCGAGGTGAGCATCCGATGAGCCCTGGGGAAGCTGAAGTCACAGCCAAGGCCAGTTACAGGAATAGAATTGGCTTGGACTGAGCAAATCTAACCTTCCATCACTCTGCAACCAGGCATCCATCCTGCAGGCCAGCTGGCTGCCGTGTCAGTGCACCTCCCATCCGTTTCAAGCGTCCCAATGACACCAGTGTTTCTCAAGACTAGATCAAGAAACCTTGGGAGAGTTATTATCCAAAGGCAGGTGGCTGGACTGGGCCCAAATCTCAGGCAAGTGATTAAAATGATTGGCATTTCTTTGGAAAGAGAAGTGCTGTGCTGTACCTGCCATCCATCCCTGAAAGCTCCTCACTGCACAGTACCAGAGCTGGACACTCCTTTAAGGCTACGCAAGTTCTTGCAGGCTGATGAAGCCCATCCTCTCCTGCAGCTCTGGGACCAGCCACCTGCTGCAGGCTCCAAAACTGGAGTGTTCCAGCCAAGATGCTCTTCTTGAACATCGTGTTATATCACATCCGGGCAGCTCTCGCTGCAGGATCAGGGATGGGATGGATACTCAGTCATGGGGAGGAGTGCTGGATTCCTGGTCTGCATTGCCCCATGACTTGAATTTCACCCCATAGATTATGCATCGAGCCTATTCTGAGTGGGAACAGATAGTCACAAAGCTGCCTTTGCTTCAGATCTGGATTCAGGTCCTGTCCAGGCCCCTCTGCTCCTACGGCCACAGTAACACTGCCAATCAAAGGAAACCAAAGGCAGCAGCGTTTCCAGGTGAGCACAAGAGCAGCTACTGAATGACACCGACCACATCTGTCTCTCCCCAGGCAGCTCCGCTATCCTCCCGACCAACATGACTGCCAGTGCTGTCCCCACACAGGGGCAAGGACCCAAACCCAGCTCTCAGATCAACAGAGTGAACATCAGGACAAGGCCTGCCTGTGTGATGAACCAGCACAGCCCAAACAGACTGCACCTATTTGCTTCAGAGCAACCACATTGCCCCGAGGGCTGGCAACTGAGGATTCACAGATTGAGGACACTGTGTGGATTCAGGGTCATTTTGCCTGGATACTCTCACCCCTGGAGAGTGCAGTGTCCAGGAATCTCCAGGGAACCAAGGCAGGTCATTCAGTTTTATGTCCTGTCTGTACCCAACCCATGCCAAATGCTCAGCTGGGGCACCAGCAGGGAAGCTGCCAGGCTTGCTGCGCTGAGAAGTTGAACTGTGCTTAGGTGGGGATCCCAAACAGGGTAAAATCTGCATTTAATACCTATTATCCTAACATCCCCCCATCTGTCCACTTCCCTCACTTGCCTGTAACTGCAGTGTGCCAGGGCTGCCTGATATCAATGGCACTTTAATTTCATCATTCCCAACTTATTTAGAGCAATTAAGAAGCAATGAGCACACGCCGGGGGCCAGGATGCACTTGAATAGCATCCAAGGGTTACCGCGGTATCGCAGGAGACCTTCAGATGGAATTACCAGCCTGCAAAAAACCTTAAATCAAAAGGCAGGCGATCCCCAAAGAGAGGATAGGTTCTTCTTGGTCCTATAGGTCCCTTTGTAATTTGAAATCGGCTGACAGAAATATAAAGAGATGATGTTCCTCATTTAATTACTGAGGAGACAGCATCTCAGGTTGGAAGACAGAGATAGATGCTTTGCCTGGGCATCTGGCTGGGGAAATGATCAGGGGAGCAAGGCAGGATTCCTGCGAGGTGCAGTGCCTAAGCCACTTCGGGCAAGCAAGTTTTGCCACTGCCTGGGAGCAGAGGTAAAACATGGAGCCATTTTGGGAAAGCTCAGCCACAGAGACAAAAGGCTGCCTCTCCCAAGTGATTCCTGCTGGATGGAAGGAGCACTGCAAGCAAGCTACCCAAAAAAGCCAGCCAGCCTGCAAGCGTGGCTCCCCAACGTCCCCATTTCATGCAGTACAGGTGAGGTGCCAAAGGAGGGGACAGCTCCTCGCTTCTGATTTAGCCACATGCCCACACTCCTCCTGCACAGCTCTTTAAATGCTGCCTGCGTGAGAAAAGCAGTGGCCTATTTTTTCCTGAGCAGCTCAGCACAGCGCGCAGGTCTTATTTAGGATGCTTCAGACACATCCGGAGGGACTGTGGGAACAGTCTGTGGAAGGAGAAGACTGAGTGGGCATCCTGAGTCACTTCATTGCTTACAGAAGTGTACACAAGCATCTTCCATTTGAGCAAAAGCCAGCACAGCTCCCGCTGACTCTGGGGACCAGTGCATCTTCTCCAGCATCCTCCATTGATGCAGAATAGCTGCACACCACCCCTCTCATCCAGGCTTACCAGAAGAGGGATCATCCCCCACAGCTATGATCCAAACCTCTGATCCTGGCAATTCCTCTGCAGCACAGGAGGAGCAGAGAGCTGCTTTAATCTGCTGAGGGGCGAGGGGCTGTGGAAGAGATTAGCTTCCTCCCAAGGAGGAGAAGGCAGAGCAAGACATGTGAGAGGAGAGGTGTGCGCACATGTGTGTGCATGCCCCGAAGAGATACGGTTACAGCTGGCTGCGAAGCAAAGCTCAGAGCTCCTTGCCAAGGAGCCTGACTCATACAAGCAAATCAAGGCAGCACCATCCACTGCACGTGGGAAAAGGAGATAAGCACAGGAGTTGCAGGAGACCCCGGAACAGAGGCACAGCAGACACAGCCTTCACTCTGAGCTCTGTCCTCAAGGAAGCCACTTTACACCATCAAACTCTGTGCAAGGATCCCCATGTGCTGGGCCTGAGAAGGAGCAGTGAGAGGCAAGGAGATGCCCTGCTGTGGGAGGGCCCTCGCATTACCCTTCCTCACTGACACTGGTAAAAGGTGCTGGAAGCACAGAGCCCCTGCTCATCTACCCAACAGCACAGCCCTATGATGTCCTTCCAGGGGACCTCTGCCCCATCCAGGACAGACCAGGGCATCATGGGCCCCCTTTGCTCCCCTGGTCTCACCTTTGTGCAAAGCCTGGTCACAACAGCACCACACAACGTGAACACCAAGGTACCTGCTGGGGGTGCTCAGATGCCCCGAGCAATCTCAGAAGCAAGCCCTAGTCATTACAGCTGCAAAACGCTAACTGCTCCTTGTCCTGCACCACAGTGACCAACAGCACTTTCATCTCCATCCCTGAAGGATTTTGTCATCCACAAGAAAACCCACAAAGTGGCAACCAGCACATGCAATGCTATTTCACATGCCATCATCAACCACGGGCATGGCAACTCCCTGGGACAGCAGGGAGGGAGGGAGGGGGGTCATGGGAATGCATGGAGAGTGCCAAAATATGAACTGCTAATAAGATGTATTTTCAAATGTCACCAAGTTCTGATCTACTGATCTCGCACCAGCAGCTTGGCTTTTTCCTGGGTAATATTAATCTGTGTCACTTACATGTTCCGGCAACTTCAGATGGCAGGAGTGCCACTGCACTAAAATTAGCTATTACAATTATTAACTCGCAAGGTGCTGAAGAGCCAACCCCAAATCACAGCAGTTTAACCCATGCATAGATAGGCTCAAGCACCTCGCTGCAGCAGGGTGGGAGAGGGGCACAAAGCTCTGCTCCAGAGGCAATACCCCTGCCCAGGAAGAGCCTAGAAGAGGCAGATTTGAGCACAGCCAGGAACATGAGCTAAGTTCTACCCCACATCAGGGGAATCCCAGGGAGGAAAGTGTTTCCCAGCCCGTCCAACACACAGCTACAGCCTGACAGCCGCCTCAAGCTGCTGGGGGGCTGTGACACACGGGGTGCTGCTGACACCTCCTAGGCTGACTAAAGCACCTGCAGCTCCGCACAGGGGTCACCCCAAAACCCAGAGCATGATCCTGGTGGGAACTCTAGAAACCATTTGTCTAGCAGATGGTTTTTGCAAGAGTTGAAAACGCTCCAATGGGCCTTTGGCCAAGCATTTGAGATCCCTTTCAAAACCAAGGCCAATCCATAGTCACTTCTAACGATCCCATTGACTGTTTTTCACTGAGTGCTAACAGAGACAAGTTGTCTCCTTTAGGCCATTATATCATGGCTGAGAGCATCAAGAGGGGAAGATGATGGGCTTGAAGAGGAAGAACATCCTTCCTTTGCTCCACTTCAGCTGCTAATAGGCATGCCAGAGCTCTCTGAATAGCATTACATTACTGCTGCATAAAAGCAATAAAACCTTAAAACAACATTACATATTTACTGAAGTACATGTCACACAAAAGACTGTCCCTGAGACACCACATGAAGACATGCAATAGCAAAGCCAAGGGCTGTAGAAAGCCTCAGGCGGAGCAGACATCCCCAGTGCCCACAGCCATGGGTAGGGTGCACACAGAGCACAGCAGTGGGGTGGTGATGGGATAATCCAGCCATTGCATTTAACCAAAGACAGTGGCATGAAAGAGTCTCCTCTGGCAGAAACATGGGCAAACCCCAACCACTGGGCACAGAGGCTGCAGAGAAATCAGCATCCAGAAGAGGAATGCAGCATCCAGGACAAGAGCTGCTGCTGTGCCAGTTCATGGCCCTGCCTGCCTGGCACTCACCCACAATTTCCCCCTGCTCCTTTGTTTTCACTTCCAGCACTTCAACATTTTCACTCCTAAGCTCAATGAATTGTCATTTCTAAATGCCTCTTGCCCACAGGAAAGGGAATTGCAAAAAGTGCTCCTTGATATTGTCCAATAACAGTCATTGTGGCACAGGGCTGATACGGAGCCTTCAGCACTGAATTGTCGTGATTTTGGTGGGCTGAAATAAGTGATTTCAAGAGACCTTTCTCTCCCTTCGCTCCCAGCACCTGGCAGGCTGCAGCATGCTTCCACAGCCAGGCACATGGAGAGATCACTGGGCCCTGCTCTGCCACAATAAGGAGCCATCAAATGCACCTTGGCTGGAGAGGCGAGGGCCCCATCGGCCAGTGGCCCATGGCAGATGGGCTGGGACAGAGATAGAGAAGTAGAAGGGGTCAGAGGCAGAAAAGGGGACTCCCCCTGCACTAGCACTAGGGAAGTGGAGCCAGTCTGAGCACTTTTGGATGCAGGCTTCCCCCTGCCCTCAGAAAAGGCAGATTTCCTGAATCAGCAAAATCAGCACAGGTTTGGAGAGCTTTGCCCTTTTTGGCAGGAGGAGAGGCTTAGGTCCCTCCCCCCCATCATAGGTGGGCTGCCAGAGGGGCACAGAAAAGCCAGGTACCCATCTGACTAAACACATCTTCAGCTGCCAGCAAGCAGGGATGAGCCAGAGCCCCTTGTACCCCACAGGACCAAGTAGCCTCCAGGATGTCTGTGGCCCCTGCCTGTCACTGCTGTGACACCCAGGACACAGCTCCAGAGCATGACACTGAAACCACCTCAACCAGGAGCCCACCCGTCCTGCTGTAGGGATGATGGCAGGAACCTGCAAGCAACAGTCGATACAACAGCCCAACCACAGAGGCAGCTCTCCATCCACAAAGAGGAAAGCAAATCCCATCTTCTGAAGACTCCTTCTGGAGGGGGATTTTACCAGCACAGCTTGCCCAGGTGCAACCAATGGGCAAAATCAGAGGTGTGGACATGCCCCATGCTCTGGGCAGGGCCATGCAAGCCACACAGAGCCAAGCTGCCCCTAGGCACGGAAGAGGGGCTGGCAGTGAGAGATGCAGCACTTGAAGAGCTTTGTGAGTTACTGTCACACCAAACAGCTCTGACCTTTTCAATGTTCTCTATTTTTATTGGTGGCCCAGTCCCCCTCCATCCCCACAGGCTCATTAGACAGCGAGCAGAGCCCACGGCAGCTCCAGCAGCCAATGCCACTGCTCAGCACTGCAAAGGTCAGAGGCACCGAGGCTGAGCAGTCGCTCTCGGGAGGGCACTTACAGCAGGACAGGAGCACTCCTCATCCAATGCAGGCTGCACACCAGGACCTGCTGCACAGGGACCTTGCTGCCTTGGAGTCCTGGGGGAGCAGGACCCTGACCACAGCAGCCAGCTGCAAGAGGACCTGCCCATGGGCACATCACAGGGGTCACCCCCACAACACAAGGGGGCACAAGCCAAGGATGTGCTTCTACAGCACAGCACAAAGGGAGGCTGCAAAAGCAGCCACAACTCTTGTGATGGAGCCCTGAGGCTCCTACTCAGGTGCTGGCAGCAGGAGAGGAGCAAGAGCATTTCCCAGAGCCACCAAACACTGAATATGGACTCACCCCAAGGTGATTAACTTCCATCTTTAGTAGATGTAAGAGGAGTCTGTGCAGAGTTCAAGCCTCCCCCAAGGCATTTAGGGGAGAGAAAAGAAAATCAGCCCTGCTAGCAGGCTGCAGGGCAGGCAAACACAGCACAACTGCTTCACTCGCAACCTCTGGATCAACCAGAGCCATCTTACATCAAATAAAAGCATGATACCTCCTCCCTACAGACCTGGCACCCCTTCTGCCTGCTCCAGAGAGCAGAGGGGCAAGGGTGAGCCCCACGAGTTAACCTTCCTCCTGAACAGGACCACGGGTGGGTAACACACATCAGCCTGGCTTGGCTCCCCAAGCTGGTCCTCAGCACGCCCAGGGCCATGAGCACAGCACACTGAGAAAGCCCAGCTCCAAAGATGCGCACTGGGAACCCCAACCAGGGAGCTCCTGGACTGGGGTGCCAGGAAAGCCAGAGCTCAGCTATCAGCCCTCTACTATGGGCTCAAAACTCACCAGGTGTCTCCAGAAGCACATCCCTGGACATGAGGGTACAGAAGGGCTGGCTGCTCTTTCAGGAAACACAAGGCAGGAGCAGAGGGGACCCAGGCTCCAAACGCATCAGGGAGAGGTGGGTGCTGCAGCCAGGTCCAACAACAGCAACCAACCAAGTCCAGATGCCCCATGGGCAGGCGGGCGGGCATGTAGGAGCAAAAGGAAACACATCCACCCATGTTGAAACTCAGGAAGGAAGAGAAATGGCCAGCCCTGAGCTTAAATATGGCTGGAGAGGGTGAGGTGTCGGTTCCAGGTGGGCATGCTCAGGGCAATTAAGGCCTTCAAGCAATTAGCTTGACCCACAGCAGCTGGGTTCCTGGTGTCCACCCTCTCCTCCTCCATGTAGCAGAGAGCAACCATACTGTGGCAGCATGACTAACCAAAGTGATGGAGCAACCTGCCTGCTGAGGGGTTCTGTGTGCCCCCAGGAGCCCTGTGGATCCACTCCTGGCTTTCTATTTGTCCATAAATGTTCAAAACCAGGGGAAATACATGGAAAATGCTTTATCAGCACCTAACACCACAGTGAGCACTGCCAGGGCTGCGAGAGGTGGTAAAAAGGCTGCTCCATGAGTTTCTCCTTTGTCAATACGAAAACGCCCCCAGAAAAGAGCCCAACCCAGGCAGGAATAAAGAAGCAGCAGCAGAAATACCCCAGGACAGAGCAGCCCTCAGGGTGAACACCAAGGCTTAAACACTGCACCCAGAAATGGGGAGATCCCAGCTCTGGCAACACGTGCTCTGAGCGTTCTAAAGCCATGTCAGGTTCTTAGGAGGTTCATTCTTTTCACTGGATCTGGGCAGTGACATTGGTGACAGATGGGATGGAAACATTTTGGTTTGGGAAAAAATACCTTCTTTGGAGTCACACGCAGGCAGAAGGAAAGGAAAACTGTTTAACCCTTCCGGTCCCCCCAGGGATGAGCTGTGAGAGGGCTGCAAAGGGTTGAGTCCCCATGGGCTGCAGGGGCAGAGCAGGGCAACAGAGGCCAAGGCTGGAAGGAGCAGGGACAGCGGGGTTCTTCCCTGAAAGGCAAAGGGCACTCAGCCCTCCCTGTTAAACTCATGCGGTCTTGCTTGGGAACGGTGTTATCCCCACAGGATAACAATGGCAATTCCCAGGATCCACATCATCACCTTCCCTTGGCCAAGCCCAGCCCTCAGCCCAGGGATGCTAGCGGCCCTTGGACAGCATCATCCATGTGTTAGAGCAGGGATGGGCTTTGCAAGAGCTTTGCTCGGACTGCAGAGCCCAGGAGCATGGGAGCGATGAATCCTTGGGAAGATGAGCTTTATCTTGGAAAGCGAAGCCAAGGAAGGAGTTGCTTCTGCCCGGTGAAGGCGTGGAGAAGGGAGGGATGAGGGGCAGGAGGAGGGCCAGGATGAAGAGAGGGGCAGGGGAGGGAGTTCCAGAGAGTTTGCCCTTGTGGTGAAACCAGCTGGAGATGAACTCCCACCGCTGCTGTTTTGACAGCCCAAACACAGCCGCTCGCACAATATCTCTGTCTTGTTAAAGGTAATTACAGTTCTTCCTGTGTAATGAGATGGTTTTTAAAGGCCATTCAAAAGAAATTTTCTATAATGAGGTTAAGGGTTTTATGGTGTTATACATCAAGGGAGCTGGTAATTGGTCGGATCCAGACAGCATCCTGAAGCAGGGAGATAGGAGGTTAGGTGAAGAATAGGCTAATGCAGAATGCAGTCTCCAAAATGTTTTGGCTCTGCAGAGAAGGGAGAATAAAAGTAGAGGAAGGAAGAAAGAAAAGAGTAAAGGGTTGGATGCTGCCAGCTCCGGTAGCACTACGGTGGCTTCTTCCACGTTGCTTGGGTGGGTTTGGAGGAGCTTCACAAGAGAAGGGTAGCAGATCCCATAGGATGGTGGTTCTGGATGGGAAATGCTGCTGTGCCGGTTGGTGCCAGGTGGCAGCACGGAGAGGGCAGGCAGGGACTTGGCTGCGGGATCTGGCTGATCCAGGCTTGCAGGCACCCCCGCCTGCTCCATCTGGAGCGAGGGAGAGCAGAAGGCTCTACCAGCGCAGGGGTGTCCCTGCTGCGCACTGAGGAGCATCGCGGTGGGGCGGATGCCATGCGGTGAGGTGCAACCTGCTCCTGCCTCTTGCTTCCCTACAACTCGTCCCAAGTCCCTCCCTCAGCCTGCGCAGGAAAATCCCCGGCAGAGCCGTCACCCTGCCCTCAGATCAACCTTTCCTGACGGTTCGCTCCTTGTTTATTATTGCTGCTGCTCCTTCCTGACGTCTCGGCTCTCCCAGAGCCACCCAGCAGCGGGATCGTCATTCCCATGTGTTCAGTGGCAGCTCCCCAAAGGCCGGCAGCATTTGTCTGTATTTAGAAGCAGCTGATGGTGGCTGAGACAGGGTGAATAACGGAGCAGCGCTTGGAGAGTGGCTATTTTCGTGCCACCCCCAACCCGCGAGCCCTAGGCACTAGCAACTTCATAGCCAAGCTTGTTCTCTTGGGAGCTCGAGCCCTCTTGTTCACGCTCAAGAGGCAGGAGTGGCAGAGGAGAGACAAGTACCTGAACTCTGGGAGGCTGAAGTGCTCCTCTGATTGAAAAATCAGCCTTTAGATATGTGGAGGTTCACCCTGCACTTGTGCTGGCAGTGCTGAAGGAGTTGGAAGAGTGCGCTGGTGATGGCAGGAGAGGGTGATATTTGCATTACTCCCACCTCCACTGTGAGGATTGCTGGCTTGGGTGCTTTGGGGCAATGGCTGAACCCCAGCTTCCCTAATAAACCTCAGTTTTCCCTCAGCACATCATCTGAACCTCTGTGAACTTCAAAAGATGTTTGAGTAGGGGCTTTTTTTCCTTTGTTTTAGTTTTCCTTAGGGTTATCTGTCTGCACATCTGCTTTATAGCCGATACATTGCACTTAGCAACAGCCAGGCCCAGGCTCTGGATGGCAATCTCATGTCTCGGTGGGCCAGTGGAATCGACTTCCCAAGGGACAGACTCATGCCAAGAGCTGGAATTCAAGTCCTTTGAAAGCCTGGCACAGCTGGAGGTGGGAATTTGCAGGCAAATCCTGCAAAATCCTGAGCAGATGCAACTTCACACTGATGCAGTGTGGCTGGAGGAGGCTTCAAACCACACTGAGCGCACTTGCAAGATGCCACCAGTCGCTGGGTAACACATACTGGAGGAGATGCATTTCATATCCTGCCTATTTATGGGTTTTAAAGACCAATTAAATATTAAAGGCATTTATCAAGGATTATCGCTGCCCTGAGTGTAAGAGCTGGGGTGGAAGTGATGCCAGTGCATGTGGTTTCCGTAGGGAGGTGCAAGGGGATCCAGGGAGCGCAGTGGGGACATGGGTGGCCCATGGGGTTCCAAAAGAGACATATCCCCACCCGGGATGGGAAAGCTCCTAATCACTTACCAAACCCTTTCTCCTCCCCAGTCTGGAAACCTGAAATCACAGCCACTGCCTGCTTAGAGCTGGTTTGGGAATTTGTCACTTTGTCAGGTACTGTTTTCATCAGTAAATACCAGTTTGTTGAAATTCAAAGCCTTCCAAAAAAGGATCAATTGTGACAAATTACCCATTTCACAAAAATCCTGGAAGAGGCTCAGAAGGTCAAAATGTCCCATTTTTGACACATTCAACATGAAAGAAAATCAATTTTTAGGTTAACAAATCTAAGGTAATTTATAGTTTTGCACAAAGAATGAGGAATGAAAAGCAACTATCAAAATGTTTGGAAATTATTTCTAAAAAACTCTTTTCAGTGGAATCAAAAGGGGATTTCAAGAGTTTTTTTTTCTTTTACTGCTACAGGAATTTTACATCTCTGCTCCTATAGCTGGTGGGAATTCATTTCTCTTCCAGCTCAAGAATTGCAGGGGTGGGGAGATGCTTCCTCGGCTGGTTCTGGTCTCGCTAACATGGCCTCAGATGGATTATTGCTGTTATTGACATGACAACAGATGCCAGAGGCCTCTGCTAAGCTCCAGTGCCCAGGAGGCTCCGGGTGAGCATGTCTGCAGACATCCATCCCTCTCCCCCTTCGAGTGCCAGCCCTGCCACAGAGAGTGAGCAAGGAACACACATCAGATGCAGCTAAGATGCTTTCCTTGCCCTCCTCATCCCTCTCAGCCTGGTTAGATGCAGTTGTGCCCCCCCAGATCTGCAGCGTCAGAGACTGGTACCCAAGGTGGGAAAGCCAAACCTCCCCCATTGGTGGCATAAAGCCTGCAGGCCTGGAAAAAGGGATATCCTGTTCTATAGGACACCCCTCTGCCTCCATTTGGCATGAACAGGTTCCTTGTGGTGGTCCTATTGAGGGCCCCATGCCACCACTGGTGTCCCCAGCTCTTGGTACCCTGTGCTTTGGGCTAGGCTGTGCTGGGGCTCAGGAGTTGGACGCAGGTGCTTTGCGATAGACATCTGAGCAAAGATGAAGGCAGCAGAGAGGGGAAATATGCTGATAGAAATAAATGAGGCTGAGATAATGAAGCAGCATCCAACATTTCCAGTGATGAGTAATACGCAGGCAGATCAAACAGGCACCCTGTCAGGGGTAGCAGGGAGAGAGGGAGCCAGCCAGTCCCCTCCCTCTCCCCACATGCTGCTTCCCCCTTTCCCTCCCCTCCTCACGTGCCCTCCCTGCATAAATCTTTCATCCCAAATAACATATCTCTCTGTAAGGAAAGAAAGAATTAAATATTGCACGAGACTGCAGTCGATCCTGCAGGGTCCTTCTGTTGACTTCTCAAACAGATATTTGACATTGCTCTCGCAGTCTCTCCCGGTAGAGCTCTGCAGGAAGCCCATTTCCCTCCACAAGGAGGGGATGCTGTGGGCTTTTCAAGTCACCCTAAAGGGAAACAAGATAGAGGGAGCTGCTCTCTACCACCCTACATCCCCCTCCTTTTATCTCCCTTTCCTTCTCCCTCTCTCTCTGCTTCTCCCTCCCCAAAGCATGGGCAGCCCCTGCCCTGTGTCTTGTCCCTTCCTTCCATCAAAAGTTGAGTCATGCCCTTGTTGTGTCCAAGGCAGGCCCTAAAGCCACCAGCTCATTGACAAAGCATCGCTGAGCCACATGCTCAGGGAATCCTGGCCCCTCTGCTTTGTGGTACCCATGACAGCTCTCCTCTCATGGGGACAAAGCCCAAATGGGAAGAGGATATAGGCTGGGGTTTCACTCTGCTGCCCACCTCTACCTGGCAGCAGGCCATTGAAATCTGGAAGGAGGGTGATGAGAGCCCTTCTCCCCAAATCCACATTCCTCTCCCCAGAGCACTTGTTAGTCTTTGATGCTCCCATGCAGCTCTGCCACCAGACAGAACAAGGCTTGGGCAGCATGAAGACAACATCAGACAGCAGCAGTCGCTGCAAGGTCTGCTTGCTCCATCACTGCCTGCTCCATCCCTCACCATGCACCCTGAGGTTCCCACAGCACAGCAGGGTGGCAGCAGCCATGGTCACCTTGCCAGCCCACTGGGAAACGTTGTCACAAGGCTGGGACACTGCTAGGAGAGCCCTGGAGCATCCAAAGGGGTGACATTCCCAAGGCTCCTTGCATATGAGGTCTCAATTGCAGCTGGTGCACCAAAGGACAGGGAATCCTCACCCCCATACAAGAAACAAAGGAGAATGAGAGTGGAGGGACATTCCTTTCTCAGCACCAACGTATGCAATGACTCTCAAACACTTAAACCATCTTCAATAGCTTAGGTGCCACAGAGCCCAGATCCTCTCCAGGCTGTAGTCAAAATCTCTAGCATCCCTCCCATCCCAGGAGGCAAAAGTCTGCAGCATGCAGAACGTTGACAGCAGGACTGGAGAGGGGTGGGTGGCATGTCCCCATGGGCCACTGGCGCAGCACGTCCCCATGGCATGCCACAGCAGGGTGTGGGGATGGTGGGTCAAAGCTGTCACCCCCTTACAGTGCTTCTCTGGCAATTACCTCCAGCCACTGTGGCTCTCCAGGGAGAGGGAACTGACAGCAGCATCGTGGAGTCCCTTCTGTGATGCCTCAAAACAAGGAGATGAGGACAAGAAGACACTGCAGCACAGACACAAGGTAATGTTTCCAGAGCAGAAGGAAGACCGCATCTCACCCACAAAGTCCTACCTCTGACCCAAGGCATCCACTGCCCCATTGCGCTTCTTCCACTAACATGAGCCTCATGGTGAGCCCATTGCCTGCAGAAACTGGGAGAATCAGGAGCAGCAGCTCTGTTCTGGAGCCAGGCTGAGAGAGCTGGGCTGGGGCAGCCTGGACAAGAGAAGGCTCCTGAAGGGGAGACCTGAGAGCAGCTCCAGTGCCTGAAGGGGCTGCAGGAAACCTGGAGAGGGGCTTGGGACAAGGGATGTAGGGACAGGCCAAGGGGAATGGCTTGAACCTGCCAGAGGGGAGACTGAGATGAGCTCTTAGGCAGAAGCTCTTCCCTGGGAGGGTGCTGAGGCGCTGGCACAGGGTGCCCAGAGAAGCTGTGGCTGCCCCATCCCTGGCAGTGTTCAAGGCCAGGTTGGACACAGGGGCTTGGAGCAAGCTGCTCTAGTGGAAGGTGTCCCTGCCTGTGGCAGGGGTTGGAACTGGAGGAGCTTTAAGGTCCCTTCCAACCCAACCCAGTCTGGGATTCTGTGACTAGGAGGGACCCTGACCCTGACTGCATTTACTGTCCCACATTGCATCCCCAGGTTTCCAGGGTACAATCTCAAAGGCTCCTGGTGCTTGCAGGCAGGTTACTGCTAGGTGGACACAGCAGCAAATAGCCGCAAACTGGAGAAAAAAGGAAGGTTCAGAGTTCTTTGGAAAGCTGCATGGATACACAGAACCTCCTCCTATTTAATGAGGTTCTACAAATTGTTTCTGAGGTCCTACCATTGCTCTGGTGTGTCAGTTGAACAAATCCCTTCCTTCTTTTCGAGTTTTATATTTAAAGATAGATTTAATCCCCCTGTTAAAATATTTCCCAATTCCTAATAATATTACAGAGATCAGAATTTTATAAAGTTCTATGACTCAAACTCTTCCTGTAACCTTTGAGTCTTCTTTAGATCAGCAGAGATTGATGTTTGTAGATCAAAAGGAAAGATTTATGATCACCGGTGTTTCCCCTAGAAACACCCACGACCCACACAAGCTCATGTAATGAGATCCAATGGCTCAAAGTCAAAGCCAGGCAATTGCAGGCTGGAAAGAAGATACCACTGTTTAAGAGCAAAGGAAACGGATTAACTGAGCTGTCTACCAAAGAGCTCTTTCTGCTGCCCAGCAGGACCACTCAGCCTAAAGCAGAGCTTCTAAAAGCAAAGCTGTTCCCCTGGGGATGCCAATGGGGATCCTGGGTGGAGTGGTGGCACTGGACCCCCTACCCAGCCCCTGCAGCAGGGCCAGCCCAGGGACTGTCCCCCAGGCCTGGGTAGAATCCCTGTGGTGAGCTGAGATGATCACATTGATTTCTGCTGGCATTAAAGCTCCAGGAAGAGGAAAACCTCCTACATTGCAAGGAAGTATTTTGTAGTGAGGCGTTTATGTGCCACTTCTCTTCCCTGCTAATTTCTGCTTTGTCAAAGCTACTGGAAAGTATTTCTTGTGACTGACAAAGTGGTGGAATTTATGAATAGGCAAATTAAGAATAAAGAGGGGAGAAATAAGTCTGTTGATAAAAAAGCTGAATAACTCAGTTGAGGATCAGTTCCTTGAATCGATTCCCCCAGAATTTGAATGAAATAATTCTTACCTGAAGTAAGTTTGTCTTTTGGGCTGAAAACCTGTGAGCTGGAAAGCAACACATTTGCATTTTGCTTTCCAATACATAAACTGAGACTTCATTTTGTAGGCTTTCTTGTTGAATAATCTGCTCTAATTTAATTGGAATTTGAATCCTATAAAAAGCATTTTCTACTTAGTTTTCTACTGATCTTGGGTATTGAGATTTTGTGATGTGAAAATGCAATACGTCTGCGTGTGCTGATTATCATACTCAGAGGAGCTTCGTTGTTTTCGTGCTTTCTGCTGAATAATCTCTTGAATCTAAAATGCAGTTTTGACTTCGCTCCTTATTGATATTTTTATTTTCAAATGGTAGGATATGAAGAGCAATTTGTTTGTATTTTTTTGCTGGGAAGTGTTTTCTATTGAGTAATGGGGGGGGCTGATTCTGTCAATGTTTACAGGAATAACTAAGTCAACAGAATTACTCATGCAATTAGCTTTACCTGGCCATAACAGCTAAATATTGAAAGACATTTAATATGCAGATGGATGTCTGCAGGGCATGTGAAGAGGGTGCAGACACCTAATCTTTCTCAGCTCCTCTTTCCATCTTTAGGCGCCTTTGTAACTGCAGCCCAAAGTTTAATTCTATGGGAAATGGGACAGATACTGGGTTGGATAAAACAAGCAACAATACAGTTTGGATTTGGTTCTGGCCACCCAGGCAAAGCCACTTGCTTGGAGCAAACAATCCCAGAGCATGGAGACAACTCTGATGGAGCGCAAAAGGGAAGTGAGCCATGAAAATCCATGTCAGGAGCCTGACGTGTGCTACAGCTCTCCTGGGAAACATGGAGACTTCACAATTCCAACACCACCTCACTGCACTGAACTCAAGGCCAGGACCCGGACCCACCGAAAGGGAAATTAAGCACCGGAATCCTGCTGTGGGTCTTGGCCAAAGACCAGTCCTGTCCCACCAAGCCAGGCCCTGCAGGTAAGCCAGGTAGCGCCTAATCACTGCCAGGATAAGTACAACCTGGCACATCATTTAATCACTGCAGCAATCAGAAGAAATGAAAATAGATTTCTATACGCAATAATCGCTCAGCCCTGGGTTATCAATAATACAAGAGCAGCTTGTGAGAGAGCAGAAGAGTGAATGAATCTGTACCCCGTTCCCGTTCTGCAATAGCCGATCATCATTCACAGCGGCAGACAAACGCTGCTGCCCGTGAAAGGTGGCAGCCTGCTCCTTGGAAACAAAATGGACAGCAGGAGTGCTAGGGGCAATATAGCATTTTATTTGGTGCATCAACAGGAATGGATTAATAGAAGACAGTGAACCTTTGAGCAATGTCTGGGTAAAATACCACCGAGAGGACAGGAAAGCTACATTGACTGTGAAACAATTCCAAAGGGCAATACCATCATTCTGCCTCTGTCCCACGGGTGTTATTTCACCACTCCTGTCATCAAAACAAAGGCATGCAACACCACAAAGTCACTGCATCCGAGACATACAGGCTGGTTTCTTGCAGGCAGGCTGCTGTGCTGATGGGTGCACAGGTCCTGCTGCTCCCATGGTGTGGGACACCAACAAGGGGCTCAGCATGGCCCCAGCAGGCACGAGTCTGTGTATGGGTGAAGGGCACCAGCTGGATTAGCCAGATGCTGAGGGCACTGTGGCACGACCTCCAGCAAGGGAAGGAAAGACAGCCTTGGCTCTCTTACAAGAGCCACAAATCCCCCTGACCTCAGCAGGAGCGGTGCCGCCGTTCTGCAGGGCGGGATTTGATTCGGAGGGTTTAGGAGTTCAATGCCAGCCATTCATACATGCATAATCCCCCACTTAACTGCAGGTGACCGTGTGCTGGTGCAGCTCAGAGGCTTTAGCAAGAGGAGGCTCTCATCAGATGCAAATCCACGACAGGTCTGCGCTGAGCCCTCCAACGTGCCCCACTCCGGTGCTGTGCCAGTGAAATCCCCGTGTCGCTGTACGCTGCTGCAAAACCAGCCTGAAAACCCCACAGCTTATGGGTCTGCTCCTTTGCTTCACCTTCCCTTTTCTACCACCATAGCCCAGCAGCACCCCAAGGTTACTGCAAGCTAACCTGGGAGCCCTGGTGCCGTGCATCCCGCCCATGCGAACACCCTGCTCCACAGAGCAGGGAAAACCCGGAGCCTGCAGCTCCAGTGATGGTGTCCCTCGCTCGCCATGAGTGACAGCGCAGTTTAGGAAAACCACAGTGTTGTTAACAGTCAAATCACAGAAGGTGACAGCGACAGGTAGGGCTCAGAGGCTTGGCTGGTTGATGAGAAACCACGTCAAGACGAACAGGGAAAGAGCCAAGCTGACACAGGCAGGTTGCAAGGGCACATGGGGCACATCAGTGCCTCTGCTGAGCGGGGTGTGCCCCAGAGCCCATGCAGCCAGCACAGCCCATCCTGCCCTTACACACACTTCACAGCACATGCTCTTGTGTGTCCAGGTGTGAACAAACAGCCCCAGGCATAGGCAGTCAGGCAGTAGGACGTGTTCAGCATGCATCCCTGGCACGTATGCATGCACACACACCCATGTAAGACACTAGCAGCAAGCCCGTGCTCCAGCCTTCAGTCAATAAGCAGATGGCTCCCCAGCACTATCATTTTACAACATTACAGCTTCTGCTCTGCTCATGCAGTAAACATTTTCTGGCTTACTGCATGAAAAAGAGGTGGCTGCGGTGGCTTTGCAAAATTCCCTACATTATCTGTTTATCGAGTCCTTTTGGGTGGAGGGAGGGAAGAGCATTTCTATTTTTGATTTCCATCCTGCAGGACACAGATTTCTCCCTGGATCCCATTGGGCTTTTGCTTCTTGTTTGTCTCTTCCCAGATTGTTACAGCTCTGTCACTCTTTGCGGGGAACCACGAGATGGAAGGCTGTTATGCAGACATCAAGGGGTTGTGATTGCATGCTGGTAAACATGAGAGCAAGAGGGATTTCTGATGGTATTAGAAACCACAGATGTAAGTGTTCCTGGAGGCAGCGGGTCTAGCTGTTAGCAGAGCAATTAGACCCAGTGCTATTCCTAGCCCTTGCTGCCCTGCAAGTCACCACAGAGGAGTGGATGGTGCCCCTGTCCCACTCATCCATCAGTGGCAGCTCCATGGCACACATGGGTCCCTGTATCCCACCTTCCAGCCAAGCCACCGCTCGTTTCCACCTGGTCCTTATGAGCTGGGGAAAGGGGGAAGGAGATGATCTGGAGGATATGGCAGAGTGCCTTGCTTTACATGTACTGCAATTACCATGCTGGCATTTTCCCCTGTGTTCGGAATAAAAATGTCAATAAGGAACAAGTTATTAAACCAGCAAGTGAGTGGAAACGGCAAGAGCTCCTGGATGCTCTGGGCCTGAGCACAGCCTGCCCCTGCTGCCCCTGGGCTGTGGGGCATTGGGACAAGGCTTGCTGCTCCTGCCCTCCCTCCATGGCCATAAGACCATATGGACCATAAGACCAACCCACTTGGGGCTCCCCAGTCCCACAAGGCACTGAAACACCGGACACATGGGGATGATGAGGGGCTGGAGCACATGGCATTCATGGAGAAGCCAGGTTTTCAGGTTCCAGGCAAGACCTCACTGCCCTCCTTCACTCCCCACAATCTCGAGGCTGCCCCAGCAGATGAAAGTGTGTTTTTCTTTTTAATGAGACCTTTCTGTCCTTTTTACTTGCCTTTTCCTTTTCAAGCCTTTTCTTGGTGCCTTGCTGAGCTTTCACCAGCACCGCCAGAGACTCCCTCAGGGAATGACATTTCCAAAGGAAGCAAAGCAATTCCCCACCATTGACCAACCTTGGGGGTCCCTTGTCAAGCAAGGCTCTTGACAAAGGGCACCCCCAGCACCACGGATGCTGAAGGAGACTCTACCGTACCACAGGGTGCAGGAGGAGGACAAGGGGAGAGGGATGCTCACAGCCACAGGTTTCTCACATGGAGCCCAGCAGGCAGGATGAGGGCAGGGGTCTGGGTGCTGACAGCACCTGGAGCAGCTAGAACCCAGCCCAAGGAGCAAGCAGGACACCAGCAGCACCCTCCTGACCACGGATGGTGAAGCAGTCCCTAATGCATCTCTGCTCTCCTGCACCTACAGTGCCTCCCTCTCCCTGTTTTCAATTATCAAAGCAAAACAACACACACACACACAAAAAAAAACCCTCCAGGAATTAATTAATGATTCATGTTGGAGCCTTGGCAAACCCTGCTCTGCAGAAGCTCAAAGCAGGAACAATAAGTATTTGGCAAAGAGGAGGCAAACGGCTCACGCTTGGCAGCGTGTGGTGCGGAGTCCTGGCAGCATCGCTCATGTTGTGTGCCCTGACACGGTCACATCCTGCCTGGTGCCCCAACCACATATAAAGTACGACCCAGGTATGGATACATGGGGGGCTGAGGACTGGGAGAACACAACCTGAAGGGGCTCAGGCCCTGCTGGCAGTGGTGGATGGATGTGCCCTGTGGGAGGAAGTGGACATCTCCATCCCATGCTGTCACACACGTGTGCCCTCCCAGAAACCTGGGCCTGAGCAACTGCATCCCGGAGACTTAGGATAATGAGAGATTTTTAATGCAATTAATAGATGTCGTGGGACACGGTCTTGTGAGTCTAGAGCAAATGAGGCTTGGATAATTGGTGTTGAAACACATATATCAGTGGGATGATTCCCCCCCCTCAACAGAGTTGGAGGCTGGAATGTGCTGTCAACTGATACCATACAAATGTGTTTGGCTATTTGCTGGTGGCATCTTCCAAAGTTCTGGTGTGGAGCCCTGCCAGGCAGCCCTGCAATCCTAGCAAAACAAGCTGCCGTGTGGGGAGGTTTGTCCACTTCCCTGGAAAGCGCCTTTATCCCTGTCCCTACGCGCATGCATGAGCACCCATGCACGTGCTCACGTGCGCACGCGACAGGCAGCCAACAGGCACTGGCAGCCCTGAGCTCTGCCCGCAGGGATGTGCCACCGCCTCCCAGGCACCCTCCCCACACCAGCCCAGGACATGGGCCTCCATCCCAGACACTTCCATCCCGGGCCAACATGGAGGGGGGCTTTGGACAAGGGCCTGTAGGGACAGGCCAAGGGCAATGGCTTGAACCTGCCAGAGGGGAGACTGAGATGAGCTCTTAGGCAGAAGCTCTTCCCTGTGAGGGTGCTGAGGCGCTGGCACAGGGTGCCCAGAGAAGCTGTGGCTGCCCCATCCCTGGCAGTGTTCAAGGCCAGGTTGGACACAGGGGCTTGGAGCAAGCTGCTCTAGTGGAAGGTGTCCCTGCCCATGGCAGGGGTTGGAGCTGGATGAGCTTTAAGGTCCCTTCCAACACAAACCAGGCTGGGATCCTATGAAACCTGCTCCAGGACTCAGGTGTCCCTTTGCAGGGTGCATGTAACCAAAAAGCCACAGATCTGTCAGGAACTGCAATATCTGGTCTGTGTGAAGTTCCCTGTTTTGCACTGAACTCAGTCGATCGAAACCACCCACAGGACAGGGCTCAGGATAAACCCAAGCTCTCACATCTCCCCAGGAAACATTCAGGCATTTTGCTGCAGTCAGGGTAAAAGCATTTCATTTCTCAAACACAAACCATCATAAAACGTTAAATATAACCTGGATATTAAATTAAAACATAAAAGTCAAAACATGCCAAATCACAGAGACACATTTGAATTTCCTGGACACTGTCAACAGACGGAAGGCAGGATGATTTGCTTCGATAGGCTCCCACCTGAATGCTTGCTACACACTGATAATACAGCCTGATAAAAATGAGGGTATCAGGAAAACTTCATCCCTGATACCCTCTGCCTCCATTTCCAGAGGTGGGGGGCGGCACAGATGTGCCTCTCTGAGGAGGCAGGGGATGGAGGTGATGTCCCTCCACTACCAGGTCCCCAGCAGAGAGAGGACCAGGCTGAAGCCTTGAGATGCTTCCCCATGCTCAGCTTGCACAGGACCAAGGGAAGGGGCAGAACAGCTCCTTCCTGCACTATTAACAAGCCAGAAAGCATTCCCCTGGGTTATTAAGCATTTGTGTATGGGTCTGGAAACTGTAACCATGTCACCCAATTATAATCATGTTTAAACACAACTTGGGCCATTGGAGCGCAATAGAGCACGAGGCTGGAAGGAGAAGGGCCCTGTTCCCTTCCCCATCCTCTCCCCAGCACTCACTGGGAATGATGGAGATGGCAATGGGCAACCTAAGCTCTGCCAGCCAGCCCTGGCACTCCTGGCTTGTCAAAGTCTAGCTGCTCGGAGCCAAATACCGGCACAGCTCCCTATGGACACATCACTTCTGACAGCAGAAACGGGAATCAAACCCTGGCTGTGCCCCGTCCCCTGCTGCCCCCAGGCACCTGCAGCCCCAGCCCCTGCCCAGAGCCACGCATATGCATTTGTAGGGCTCCAGGCCCCCCCAGCAGAACCCCAGTTTTGAAGAGGATCCTGCTTAAAATAAAAAGGTGGAGAATAGCATAACCATGGCCTCATTTCATTACTATGTGGCCCTGTGTGTCTGCAGCAGCAGAAGGGGAGCAGTGGACACGTGCCTGTCTCAGGGAGCATTTAATGAAGCTTCAGCACATCATTAGGCAGATGTGGAACACTGCTCAACCCTCCAGGGCAGCAGTGCCAAAGGCAGAGATTGATGCCAGGGTGCAGAGAGACAGGGGTGCCCCTGCCATCACAAAACAAGGACCGGGGTCCACCCTGCTGCACCCCTGCCTGCTGTACAGCAGTGCAGTGATGCAGTGGCCTGCAGGGAGGGGGATCAGGGCTGGCTGCTTCCTGCACAGCCAGGGCTTCCCCAGGGCTCTGGCCACACCAGCTTAGCGCAGCCCTCGGACGCAGCATGGCTCCAGATGTAGAGGAGCAGAGGCTAATGCATGCAACACCTCCAAGTCAGAAGTTAAAGAGCAGAGGAGAGGCAGCTCCGTGGGCATCTGCCAGGTGATGCAAGCAGTGCTTTCGTAATTCAACAGGCAAGAAGGCAGTACAGTGAGGTAAGCCCAGCAGCCTGGCTCCAGGATGGTATCCGGAGGTACCGTCAGGGCAGGGGTAGCGCTCAATCCTCAAGCACAGCACCCTGCAAGCAACCTGCAGAACTCGCTGCCACAGGAGGGGGGAAGAGCAGGTGCTTCCTTAAAGGATTAAATGATATTGATATGAATGACAGCAGTAAATAGAGCTGGACAAAACAGAGGCAGTGGTGTGGAAAGTCCTCAGCCCTTATGGGCTGGGGTGAGTAGCCGGAAAGAGGATTTACCTAAGATCTGCCACTTTCAGTTAGGCTCTCGGTGCCGGTTCTCCTGCGCCGGCAGCTCATCTGCTCCAGCTGCCACTGAAACAGGGATGCAATGCCTTCCTGAGGGATTCCTCCGGGTCTGCCACAGGTTGCTGGGCTCCTGAGCATCTGTGCAAGCAGCGGGGAAGAGGCTTTCTCTGGATGCCATTCCTGCAGGGCGCAGTGAGAGGGCCTGGATTCCGCATCACCGCAAAGCCATAAAGCTGGCACTTGGCTGTTCCAGGCTGAGGAGCTGCCTGGGACTGGGATTGGGAACAGCCTGGGTGACCTGCCAGACCCTCTGCAGGCAGCCTTGTTAATCTCCAGCTCTGCTGACCGTTCAGCAATGGGGCATTGGGGCTGGTGGTGATGGCAGAGAATAGAAGGTGAGAGCTGGAAACCATCACCTGAAATACAGCCCAGCACAAGAAACCAAAGACCTGACACCACCCAGGCAAGGGATGCTGAGAGCCAGCACAGACAGCATGCAAATCCTTGTGATGTTTACACCCAGTACAGGCAGTGCTCGCCCAGCAATAGAGCAGAGTCCTGCCTGGGGATAATGGGAAGCACTGGGAGAACCTAGGCAGCACAAGGAGGGTTAACTCGCAACCACAGGAGCAGAAAATGAGGTTCCAGTTATTAGTTGATTTATTGGTCTGTCCTCAATTGGCACTCAGGACTCAGAAGAAAATGTTCCACTCCAAAGCATTAAGCATCTTCAAAGAGCAGAAGCATTAAAAATTGAAATCATAAAATAGACATGTAAATATAGCCGAGGTAAATGGGACAGCAAGGGGAAGAGTGCAGCGCAGCCAGCCCCAGCCAAGCCTGTGGGGCAGGGAAAGAGCTATGCTGGGGGGGCTGGAGCCATGCTTTGGTGCATTGAGGCAGCTGTAACCTCCAAGTTGGGGGGGTTACCCGCAGGAAAGCTCTGGATGGCTTCACTCTATGACTGCTTGCTGGGCTCTGTGGGGTGCCAATGTGCTGGAGGGCAGTGCTGCCTGTGCATGGAACTCACCACCACGTCCCCTCGCCTGCTGGCCTGTATACAGCATCCTTATGGTGTCCCAAAAGACTCCAAACATGGCAGGAGATGGGGAGCAGGACTGGGAAGGACAGGAGGGATGGAGGGCACAGGAGCGGTGACAAGCAGGGAATCAAAGTCCATGGGGCTGGCAGAGCCTGCCCAGTGAGCTGTGCCAAGCCTCGCTGGGTGCCCAGGGGAGGTTCCAAAACCCAGCACAGTGCCAGCAGCAGCCTTAGGGCATGCAAAGCCCATTGTAAGGCTGGTTCCGAGTGGTGTGTCAGTGGGTGGTGACCCTGGAGCCGCCGTGCAGCCGCTCTCCCCTCACCAGCAGCTCACCCTGTCAGTGAGCCCAGTGAAGTCACCCAGCCACCCCGTCAGGGGTCATGGCTGATGGCACACTGATGCCGTCATCTCTTTCACAGGCTGTATTTCACAGAACCAGAGACAAGCGTTCACTTTCCTCATCTTCTACAACAGCAAGACACAAACTGCTCTGAGCTACTCTGGCTCATTTGCCTGCAAGGCAGCAGGACTGGTGTTTGGGGACAAGTGTGTTCTACCCTCTACATGAGCAACTGGTGATGCACCAGGCTGCCTGCTTATCGTATTTTAAGAGCTACCTGCAGAGATACTGAGCTGCTGCTCTGCAGGAGGGTGGTAGATGCTCAGCCACTCTCCAAACCCACACCAGACTATGCTCAGAGGGTTTGAACCTCCACACACAAGAAATAAACCCCTTCAAGAACCAACAAACCAGCCAAGAGGCAAAACATCAACCAGCCCAACACCAACTGTCAAGCAAGCTCTGAACCTTTAAAACCTCTGGAAGCACAACCACCATCTTGGTAAAGGGCTCTGGTGAGGAGCTGGGATCCACCATGCCCAAGAATCATAGAATGTTTGGGTTGGGAAGGAGCTTAAGATCATCCAGTTCCAACCCCTTGCCATGGGCAGGGATGCCTCACACTAGACCATGTCACCAAGGCTCTGTCCAACCTGGCCTTGAACACTGCCAGGGATGAAGCATGCACCACTTTTCTGGGCACCCTGTGCCAGTGCCTCAGCATCCCCACAGCAAAGAACTTCTTCCTTATATCCAACCTGAACTTCCCCTGTTCCAGTTCAAAACTTCAGGTCCTCAAAGTCCTTGATTCCCCAAAGGGCCCCATCCCATGTGTGGTCAGCAGAAGGGACCACCCCGCTGTCCCTCACCATGCTCCAGCACAAACCCTGCTCTCTTGGCACCCGTACCTGTTTTTCCCCTACACGCAGTTTTTTTCTTAATTGGGAGCTTGTTAATTATCCCCATCCTTTGCAGAGGAAATAAACAGCAATTAGAGGAATAAGTGGTATTTTTATTCCCTGGCACTCTCGCCGAGCTCCCCGACGCCTCCCTCCCATGCGCGGCTCCCACACGGGCACATGTTGCTGCCTGCTCCGGCGCTGCTGCCCCACTGCTCTCCCCCGTCTGTTCCCGGGAGTGGGGTGCTGCGGTGGTGGGCTGCCTCGCTCTTCCCCCGGGGAGGAAGCGTTACTGTGTGAAAGCAGCAGGCTGTCCCGCTGTAATCCCTTTTAAAAGTCATAAATTGCTGAGAAAAGCCAGTTTTCCTGCACAACAGAAGGTTAGCGTGCTTAAAGAGAGCACTGGAACTGTTTTTATTAATCAGAACTGCTATAAAGAAAGCATTTTAATTAACATAATTAGCCCGTTTGAGAGAAGCAGCCCGCACCTCACAGATACTTTTCAAACTAAAGATGCGGGCTGTCACAGTCAGTCATAATTAAGCAAAATGAGCTGGTTTTCCTTGCTGTACGCTTCCCTTCTCCCATCCACACGCTTCCCTTTTCCTATTACACTCAGTGCAAGGCGAGTGGAGACAGCATCATGCCATAGGGGTGAAGCCCCCATGTCCCCATCCCTGCATCCCTGCCTCCAGTCGGGGTTAAGCTCTGTCCTAGCCAGCGGTGCCAACTCAGGGCACAGCCCAAGCTTCAGACAGGTAACCTGGGAGATGGAGGTGGCTATAAAAAGCCCCACAAGATCTGTAGGACTCTGTTTCCAGCACGGTCTCACAGACAACAGATAAAAGACTTATTCTTGCTAAAAAAGACAAAAAAGGATGAAAAGCCTGGCTCTGGGCCGCCCGCCATTGCAGACAGAGAGGAGTGGGGAAGGGGGATAAAAGCAGGCACAAGCAGCAATTGTGTGGCTCTGCATTTCTCCAAGCATCCCAGAGCTGAGCTGGACCCTGGAGAGCAGTGACTTGGGCAGAAGCTGCAGCCTCCATCAGCAGCCCTCCTCCTCCTCCTGCCTGCTGCTGCCTGCAGCACGAGGCAGCACCACATGCCTCAGGCAGCATCGCTTATGCTTCCTCCCGATGCAGTAACAGGCTCCACTGCTCCCATGGCATGTCCCTGCTTCCCCTTTGCCCCCAGCACTGACATCCCCCTTGCAAACAGCAAGATGGGGCACACTCAGGCTGCGCAAAGCAATCAGGCATCACCTCCAAACCTGCCATAGGGTGTTTCATCCCTGTCCCACCAATGCGTCCTGGAGCAGGGCACCAAGGCAAGGCAGCACCTTCATCAATCAGCCCAGGTCATTTTCATGGCAGCACTGTTCAGTATTTTAACAGGTATGTTAATGGCTGTTCCACTCTTTTTCCACATCTCACCTCACCCTGCAATGTAACAGATATATATAATATAAAAGCACAAGCAGTGCTTTTAATGAAAATCTCCTTTATCTCTAAAGGATGGCTCTGAGATGATGGGTCTGCAGCACTGCTGGAGATGCTCATGCCAGGGCTTTAACACAGACCCAGTGTCACAGCAGAAGGACCGTGTCCATGTGAGAGCACCCATCCTGTCCACAGCACCATCCAGTGTCACCACCCCAAGGCAGACCACACCAACAGCTACCTGCAGCCAGAACAAGGGAAAACCCATGAAAAGCAGGGTTTTTATATGATTTTTGGTATGGTTCCCTTAAGAACACCAGGTTTGTGCACCACGTGCCCCACGTGTTGTCTGCCTCCCCTCATTACTCCCCGACTCAGCAGTCAGATTCAACAGCGTGTGAGTGACAGCTGGAAATCTCAGAGATATTAAATTCCTGGAGGTTTCATGGAAACAGATAGAGAGGAGAGCCCTTCCTCGGCTCCGCTGAGCCTGGCTCTCCGGAGGATCCACACAGGAGAAAGGAAGAGCACAAAAGCCCTGATGATGCAGGGGAAAAGCTGAATCAGAGGCTGCATCTTGCTAAATATTGAAATCAGTCAATCTTCAGGTATTAGCCCCTGGAAAAGCAGCCTTCTGTAGTGCTGATTGGCATGTTAACAACCTGTTTCCAAACAGGAAATGCAGTTTCCATGGGAAATTCACTTTTCCTTGGTGGAAGAACTAAAATATTCAGGAAAAATAAAATCAAACATGCTTTTCTGCTTTGGTTCGATATAGGCTGACATGCTTTGGTGTCTAAAAGACACTGAAAGTCATTCTCTGACTAAAAAGACAACAAAGTTTGGTTCTAATTCAGCTAAACACCCCAGATCCCTGCTTGCCATTTTCCACATGCCTTGGGCTGGAGATGGGCTCCATGAGGGCACAAGGGACCACAGCCGAGCAGTGGGACACAAGCCAAACATCCCCTTTTGTGGCACTGGATGTTCCTCTTGAAATGCTGTATTTAAAACCACTATTTTTACTTTTCCAGTCTTTGTCTTTTCCCTGAATGAGAAGGCCACACGACCACTGTCCATCTGGGCTACAGCAGGGAAGGTCTAGAGGCACCTTCTGCAAGCACACTTGGCTGGGCAGGGATCGGTGCTGGTGGCAGCCTGCTGCAGGCATCCGCAGGAGGGACATGGAGCAGAAGGAGAGCACAGAGCAGGGCAAAGAAGCAGCAGAGCCAAGAGTGAAGGGTTCTGTGTGGCACACAGAGGGGTTATTTGCATGCAGGCTTTGAAACACCCGCTTCGATTTGCCTCAAGACCTACTTGTAAGACCGCATAAAAATATCTCTCGTGACCCTGGATTGAGAGAGCTGGGAAGGAGGCTTCCAAAACTGGGTTCTCTCCCTGCCTGTGCAGAGGATGGGGTTGTGACACCACAGAGAAGCTGTTTGTAGGTCCCCGTTCACAGGCTACCAGCTAAGCAGCCTCACCCCCCCTAACCAGGGCAGCCGCCCTCCCCGAGCTCCCATCCTGGTAGAAATAGGATTCCCTGATGGAAGCAAGGTTGGAATGGGTGGCAGCTCCCTCTGCACTGCCCCATAGCCGGCCAGGCAGCACCCACAGCCTTTGGGGAGCCATCCCTCATCGCTGCAGAGAGATGGAGCAATGCTCATGAACACCTTAGAAGGGAAATGTTAATAAGCACTGAGTGGAAGGTGAGGAAAGCCCTTAATCACATTAGCTCCACTGTCAGAGCTCATGAATGTCCGCAAGCCACAGAGCCCTGTCCAGCCACACTGAGGAGGGCCAGACCTCAAATCACTGCCCCAGCACTCCGGGTGGGAAAGGAAGGTTCACTCAAAGCCAAGCTCATCCCTTTCTCAACCTCAGCTGAGCACTCCCTGCAAGCTGATGGCACCACGTGCTCATGGGTCCTACCAGGATGGGATGCTCTCCCCTCTACGTGAGCCATGCCAAGCACGTCTGCCCCATGGCCATGATGAGTTTGTGCTTCAGTTGCATAAAGAAGTCACACGCTGGGTTTTTATACTGGGAACTTGCTCCTGAGCCTGTGTAACTGTGGTTTTTCCTTCAATGCAGCCAGGAAATTGCCATATAAAAATATATGTGTAAAAATAATGATTTTCCTCAGCTCTCCAGCCACGCAAGCAGAGCCTTTTGTGCTGCCCTGCCTCATCATCCCTGTGTATGCTGCGTGCACGCACACGGATGTGGCTCCATGATGCAGGGGGACATTCTTTATGTTGACAGCCTGACGGTCCCCATTGGGGAAAGTAGGGTTTGATTTTCAGTATAACCTTAAAAAGGAGACCAGCGAAGCATGTCTCCCATAAATCCTCTAAGTGACATTTCCTTCTTGGTGCATTATTGCTTCTGATGGACAAACCGCCAGTTTAGGGGTTTGGTTCAGAGAAGAGGGGATGGCTCAGCCATCTTCTCCAGCCAGCTCCTGCGGGATGAGGTGGTTGGACTTAAGCTCAGCTCAGGCACTGCCTGGAAGCTCTCCAGTGAATGAACCCTTTTCTCCCCCTGAGACCGCAGCCTCACATATGGCCCTTAGGGGCTCTGGAGACTCCTTTTGGCTTCTGGAGACTCCATCTCTAAGGAAGCCCCTACTCACTCCTGCCCATGGGCTGTGTATCAGCAGTAGCTCAGCAGTTTCCTACACAATCTCATCAGCCCATAAGGGAACTCTGTCCCCCTCAGATCTCTGCCCATCCTGGACAGGGTATAATGGAGCTTGCTTTAAGAGCACAATAGATCTTCCTGGTCACCGAATCCAGCTCCCTGCCACTGCAAGCCTGCCAAGTTTCAATTTGAATACACATAAAAGATCTCAACAGCTGGGTGTTTAATTACAGGGACTAGAAAGCAGGCTCCGCAGAGTTGTATCAGGTTATTCCAGCTCCCTTGAGCTGGCTCTGGAGCGTGCCAGGACCGGCCCCCAGGGGAGGCTGCTGTTTCCAGCTCTGCCCAAAAGCACAGAGCCTCGAGGAAACACATACCGATCCCAAGCCTGAGAGGCAGAGCTCCAGAGCACTTCACAGCACAGCCCTCTCCACAACATCGTCACGATGCCACTAAAATCCATTGTATCCACGCAGATCCTACGAGAGACAGAGGGACAGGAGATGCCACAAACCTGCCCCGGGGCTGTTTAGCAAAGCCTGGTGGGGAACGGCTCAGCACCATCTCCCGGTGCTGATAGGGGTGTGGTGGCATCCCCTGCTCCTCTGGCACTCCCTGCCCATCCGCAGCCTCCGCTGCCACCCCAATTTATTACCGTGGGGCCAGACTACACCCAAGGAAACACTTCCAGGCTCTTGGCACTGACAAACGACTGAAGGATCAGAAAACAGGGCTGTTAATGCATAGTTGAGTCTGATGCCGTTTGTGGCACAGTTATTGCACCTAGGAAACGGCAAGTGGGAAATTTGCTGGTGTCAGCTCCGGTCCTGAGCGTTGCCCTGGTGCTGGTACATGGGGATCTGCAGAGACAGCTCATTTGAATTTCCAAGGAGCAGGTCCTTCCAGAAACTGAACTCTCAGTCCTAAAAGGCCTGGGCACCTCCGTAGCAATCATTGCAGAGCATGGCAAAGCACTTCAAAAGAGCTCCTATTGGATTTTCCCAAGCTCTGGCAGTGTCTGGAGACTGGAAAAGCTGATTCTGGGGGCAGACGAGTGCTTCCCTTTGCTGAGGTGGCTCAGTGTCATCCCTGGAGCATCCTGTGTGCTCCCTAAGCGGTAGCCAGGCTCCCTCTCAGCCAAGAGGATGGCAAATGCCAGGCAATGGCAGCAGGTCCTGCCCTGTCCCAGCACCAGCAGGAGCCCAGGAACAGATCAGGTCACACGTGCCTCCTGCTCACAACCATGCACACACCCCAAGAGCTCTGAAACAGGCACAAGCACAGCTCCCAGAGCCACTCTAAAGCATGGGATGAGGAGGGAGGAAAAGCTTTCTGCCCCCTCTTGCTCAGCCGCCTGGTGCCTGTTGGGCAGAGACCCCATGGGGCTATCAAAAGCACATGTTGGCAGGATACCCAGCACACCCTTTCCCGTTCCCCAGAACACTGTGTTTATCCAAAAGCCAGCTTACTGCTGGTGCAAAGGAGCCCGTGCCCTTACGAGTTAAGATTTCAGGTTTTAACAAAAGCAATTCTCTGCTTTCTCTGGGTGAGCTGCTGGGAGCACCAGCAGCTCAATTTTTATTGATGAAAACCTCTTCTCTCTAAAATCATGGGGCAAGTTCTCCCCACGACAGCAAAACGTGGGCAGCGCAGAGCCTCAGGTCACAAAGTACAGCGGTTTCCCTGCATTTCTGTTGGGCCACAAGCTAAAAAACCACATCAGACAACGCCTGCAAAGAGAGCGCTTGTGAAACCCTCACGGACCAGCGGGCAGAGCAGGTTTGCAGCCTCCTCCACTGGCCCGGAGCCCACTGAAGCGCAGCAGCAGCAGTACGGTGCTTTGCTTTGCTGCCTGTTGTTTTGCATCCCATGTTGTCAGCAGCTCCAGGAGAGCGGCCCCAAGAGAACTCTTCCAAGGTGCTCCCATTGACTGCAGCGGGACAAAGCAATCAGGGAGCCGACAAGGAACGCGTGACTTTCCCATCATGGAGAGACTGCTGGAAGGCATCCAATTAGTTAACAAGCACTCCAGAGCCAAATCTGGTCTGGAATCGGTAATTAATTGCCACAAGACAAGCAGGAGTGAATATACTGGAGAAACCCATGTCTGTCCTAGGGATGGCCTGAGGAAAAGAGGGTCTGCCCAGCCAAACTCACACTGCGATGGAGAGGCAATGAGCAGCAAGGATGATGTGGATCCCCAAAAGATGCGCTTCCTCTGTGCAACACCAGCAGTGAACACCGCAACCAACTCCCATCCCAAATGTCTTGTAGCAGGAGCTGGCACCTGAGCGGGTCCTGTGCCTCGACACCAGCCCACTGTGCGCGCGCAGCCGGTGAAGTCTCTGCTTCTGTCGGGCAGCACTGTAGTGATCAAACACAGAGGATACGTCAGCCTGGCCAGGTACATCCCGCTTCCACCATCCTCGAACACCTTGGGTTTGGAAGTCCTGGACTAATCTCTTCACATCCATTTTCCTCAGTAGTCTCCTGCTCCGGGTTCCTGAGCACCGTCCAGCTCCCAGGTCCAAGGCGGCTCCGAGGAGCCAGGCTGTCACCAGCAGCATCACCCAGCAGCGAGCAACCTCCTGCCAGGTCCTCCTGGTTGAAAGCAAGCGGCTGAGCTCCGGGAAGGAGGAGAAGACATCCTCCTGACGTGTTCAATCCCAGCCATCCCAGCTCCCGGCCCCAGCCGCCTCTCCGGAGCATGTCCCCATGCGGTGGGAGCTGCGGAGCAGCGCTGCACCCAGCCCCTGTGATAAATTAGCCGGAGATGGAGGCATTTCGGCGCAGCTGCCTCCTCCTCTGCCGGCATGACAATGTGATTAATTTTGGGTGCAGATGAAGCTCATTTATCAGAGGCACGTGACGGGCTGTGGGGAGCCCCGAGGTGCTGGGGAAAGCAGGAGCAGAGGCAAAAGGCAGGGAGGGAGAGCAAGGAGCCGAGCCCAGGGCATCTCCCTGGAAGGCTGTTTGCCACGTTGGCTCACGATTAAGGATGCTGGGGGAGAAGAGCCCCATGTGGGAAGACAGCTTTTATCTCTGCTAACACACATGGCCACGGCCAGGGAGAGATGTACAATGAGAGGGGTGTAAGAAGATCAGGGAGAAGCAGCCATGAGCCAATTACCATGCTTCAGTAGAGGCAGCTCCACCACCACCGCCCCTTCTTCCCTCTCTGCCCCTCCTCCAGGCCATTTTCCATCACCCCTTTTCTGGGGACAAGCAGGTCCCATCCTGCCTGGAATTGCCTGGGAAAGCAGAGCTGTATTTTCCCAGTGTAACACGGCCCTGACATGGAAAAGTCATTTGGCCAGTTCCTCAACCACTGATCAGAGTTTATCCACATGCTGGAGCAGCTCCTGAGGCAGGGACGCTGCTTGCACTGCGGGCCAAGACAGCCCAATGTGCTGGTGCACAGGAGAGAGCAGCAGGAGAGGACATCAGTCCCTCAGGAACCAAGATTTACAACCACTGGTGACACAGATCTGGCGCAGCAGTTTGCATCCCAACACTCCAACATGGACAACAGGCCAGGGAGCCACCAAACAACACAGCTGGAAAACCACAGGGATGGACTGGGAAAACCGCATGTGGTCAATGATGGCAAGAAGCAACCATCATTGCAGTCATTTGTTTGCCATTGTTTGCCCCTTGCCATGGTCAGATATGCCCTGGGCAGGGTTGTCCCCATCCCAAAACAGCTTTGTCCCAGAGCCATGGCGCACCAGCAACACCCAAACCCCTGAGACCACCATAACACTCCTCCCTTTGACGTATTTAAGCCCCAGCTAGCAAAGCATTTTCTGTTAAGGAAAAGAGACACTCTCAGGTTCAACAGCACCATGCAACCTGGGACAAGGACAGCAGAGCCTTGGGCATACAGATGGTGTCCACACCTTTGGTGGGACTCAATTATCACCCCAACAGGTAGTGCCAAACATAGAAGCTGCTCTTTTGATAAATACATGTTTCTTAAGAGGAAAAACATCCAGAGGGCAAAGGCGAAGACAACACAACACGGTGCAGCCCTGCTGCTTGCCAGGCAGTCCTGCTAATTCATCCCAGCACTGCAGCAGGGCCCCTTCTGATGGGGTAAGTGTATGGTTAGAAAACCCACGGGGACTTTGCAAGTGTGAAAATGTCAAACACGGAATGGCACGGGGACTCCAGCATGAGGAGGGGGAAACTTCATGCTTCTCCCCACTGTGTGCCCCAGGAGAAGGCAAGCGACGTGGCTGGTGGCGGAGTGGGTGGCCTGAGAGGAGCCCATCACTCAGAGGTGATGATGCTCGCTCACAGCAAAGGACTGCAACCTCTGATTTTCACATTTCTTCCAGGTACTAAACGCTCCTCTAAGCCTAGCTCCTCTGCAGAGGTCCCCTGGGAGGTTTTGCTTTCCTCCCACCCATTGCTTCACCCTCTTACCCTTCCAAAGGTCCCCCAAATCCCACCCAGAGCTGCTGTGGTGACTGAGCCCTCTCAAGGTTTTATTGCAGTCATCACGCCAATTACTCAACTGAAGTTTTTGGCTCCCATCCATCAAAGTTTACGAGCTGACAATAAAGATCCAGAGAGACTTTTTACAAGGGCATGGAGTGATAGGACAAGGGGGAACGGCTTTAGGCTGAAAGAGGGTTGATTTAGATGAGACATTAGAAAGAATATCTCATCGCCTCCTCTATGCGGGTGCTGAGGCACTGGCACAGGGTGCCCAGAGAAGCCGTGGCTGCCCCATCTCTGGCAGTGTTCAAGGCCAGGTTGGACACAGGGGCTTGGAGCAAGCTGCTCTAGTGGAAGGTGTCCCTGCCCGTGGCAGGGGTTGGAACCGGATGAGCTTTAAGGTCCCTTCAACCCAAACCAGGCTGGGATTCTGTGGCTCTATGAAGGTGCCCCCTCACTTTCCCTTTGTGGATCATGGAAAACCAGTGATAAAAGTATCTCAGCCAAATTTCACATGGCAGGGAAATATCTGCACTAGCACAAGGGCCTCTGTCTGTGCCAGGAGCTAGCTCCTCAGCCCTGCTTGGGCTCTTACACCCTCAGTGATGGTGCCCAACCCCACTGCTCCTCCAGCCCCACGCGATGCTCTAGCCCCAGCACGCTGTTAGCAAGAAGGAAACGCTATTGCACTTACCAGAGCTGAAACCTTGCAAGGACCTGCTGGTGAGGTGAGGAACCTGGAAAGGAAGAGAGGGAGAGATGTGCTTCAGTGGATTGGCTGTAGGCCCAGGGTGAACACAGGGCTGCCCCATCACCCTTCCCCTCTCCCAGTGCCTCATCAGCTCCTGGAGCATGCCCTGCAAATCTGTGCTGAGGACTCACAACAACACGCCTGGGAAACCATCAATATCTGTGAAAAACCTGCTCATAAATCCAAGGAAAGGGGAATTTACGGTGCTTTCTTTGGAGTTTTCTCCAGGTGTTCCTATTAAGCCATTGTGCTCGTTTGCATAAGTATTCCTCAGACAATACAGCCCTCTCCCCATCAGTTATCAGCTCTGCAAACAGGAGCACCTTTGGGCATGGGGCGTGCAAACACCCAGCTGTAAAGATGAGGATCTGGCTCCTCACGTGGGAAGGAAATAAAGGATATTAATCGCTTAGCCTAACTTACTTAGCACCAGCTCAAGCTGTTTCTGCTGCTGTACCATTCACATAAACCACCTCATTGGACTTAAAGCCTGAGCCTCTGCTGTGGGATACTTAAGACGAAGCAGCTTCTTTAACAACATCACCAGGTCCTCAAGGGGATGCTTTACATCAGCCATAACCCACAACAAGTTGTGTTTGCCCAGGTCAGAGGCAGGTCCCTGGGCAGTACCAACGTCCATGACCCCTTCTGCACGTAGAGGACCATGGTGGCGTGTTGGAGGTTGGGACAATTAGACCCAGAGGTCCACACAGCCAAGGGGCACCCCACAGCTCTATCCCTGTGCTGGTGCCCAGCACTGCCCTGCTTCTTCAGGATACATAATTAGGTGAAAAGTGAATATCTGCATCAGCATTAAACCCCCCATTCAGCAGATCTCACCCCAAGCAGCTCCTGCAAGCCTGCCCGGGTTAACAGCCGGGAGAGCATGCTGTGACATTCCTTGGCCTGTTTAATGTATCCTTATCATGACTCCCATGTACTCCTGTGTAGATGGGTGGGAGACAGGAGAAAATGAATAATACGTTTCCTTCCAGCGTGAAATTCTGAGTGTCCTCTGCTGAGTGCAATTACTGTGTGTATGACTCCTGTGGTCTGGCTAATACTGTTAAGGATATTGGAGATTAAAGGATTTGGGGCTGCAAAGTCCGTTTCATTCATCCCAGCCCATGCAAGGGAATACGAGCAAGGAAAAGGACTTGCAGGAGCAGGGTCTGGCCTGCAGGTGACCATCCCACCATGTCCCCTTGCTGCTGGGGAACTCTCCCAGGCAGTTCACCCCTCACCCCAGTGTGCTGCCCTCCGGGATGCTCCTGACCCTATTCTAAGCATTGCTGTCACGTTCTCAGACTGCTGGAGCCCGGAGCCCTCTCTGGTGCAGCGTGCTGGGGATACAGTGGCCATGGTGAAGGACTTAAGCGGTCACGATGCTGCTGCTGAGAGTGCTCTCCAGGTACCGGGAGAAGAGCTGTTACCTCTGAGCTGGAGAGGTCATAAAAGCGCTGGAAAATGTCTGCTTTGGCTGAGGCGATGGCCTCTAAGTGCCCCATGAGAGGAAAGCCACAATGCTACTGCGAGTCCCCAGCACATCCCAGCTTCCCACGGGGAAGTCCTAGCTGTGCAGGGTGAGGTGATGCGGGGACACCCTGCCCCAGTGCCGACAGGCACAGCAGTAAACCACTGCTTTGCAGCTCTTGTGCCCAAGAAAGCCTCAAAAATAACCCTCCTATAGAGTCAGCATCCTTCAGAGGGCATGGCCCAAGCCTGGCCACCGCTCCTGCCCAGAGGAGAAGGCACAGTGAGATCCAGCTCCTCCAAACCAATGCAATATGAAGCAGAGCAGATACTGAGTTGTCCTGCCAGCATAGATGACCGAAGCAGAACAAGGAGATGACTTTAAGTAGTAAACGCTGTCCTCATGTTATGAGCTCAGACATATCCCCAGCCAGCAGAGGAGCCATCTCCGCTTTGATCCAGATTTGATTTAAACCAAAGCATCTCCCTCAGCATTACCAGTGGGACAGCACTGAAATAACCTCATTTACCTCTGCTTTTGCTACCACCATGTGCCAGAGATCCCAGGGCAGCACAGCAGAGCTGCAAAGCCCAGCTCCCTGGGCTCAAAGGCTCGTAGCAGCCGGTGGTCCAGCCGTGGCAGGCTGGGATGCTCGAGGAGATGCTCCCTGCCTGCACTGGGATGCGGATGAGCCAGCACAGCACCAGGGAAATGGGAACCTGCCGGGGCATAAAGCCAATTCACTGCCCATTAACTCCCCACAAATCCTCCACTCCCTGGCCTTATCTTCCTCTGCCATGTCCCTTCACTCTCCCTCCTGCTCCTCCCAGGCTAATGGGCTTTCTGGAGGTGGAGACAAGCTGTATGGGTACTCTTGGCTGCATATGGCAGCCCTTTAACAGTGGTGTCTGCAAGGAGGTCTGATGGCAGACATCCCCAGCACCTCTCAGATGCTGTCCCAGCACCCATGGGTGATGGGGCTGCCCCACGCAGCAGAGTTCATTGCCAACCGCTCACTTGCTCTTGTGGATTCAATGTCAGACTCCAAACATTAACTTTTACGGTGTAATATATCCAGCACCAACCCACATTGTCAGGAGACACCCCAAAGCTGTTCACATCTGGATGCAAAAGATTGTTTAAATACCCCACACGGTCCTGTGCGTACGGGATGGATTTACTGTCACTTCTTATAACATTAGGAAGGTTAAAATCAAACAGCTGAGCAGCAATGTTTGCTGGGCAGGGTGGGGGGGGAACCACCAGCACGGCTCCAGGGCTCTGGCTAAATAAATCAGCTCTGGAACAAGCACCAGCAAAGCTCACCATGAGGCATCTTCTCTTCCAGCTCCTGCCTCAATGGCACATTAGACCTGCGAGCCCTCCTGACCCGCAGAGCCCAGCACAGCAGCACTGGGGTTGGAATCAGCACTTTCTGCAAGGGGCCATATTGCAGTGGTCCTGTGCTGCAGGGCAGGAGGGGAAAGCGGCTCCTGTCCCATGGGAGCTGCCCTGGGAGGCTCATGCGAAGTTCTGCACATCAGCAACGAGTGAAAAGCACCGACAGTGGAGCACACGGTGAGCAACAGCAACCCTGCAACTGCCTGGGAAGCATCTTCTGCTCATTCAGTGTCGCCTCCCCCTGAGTCATCCACTCCCCACCTTGCTCCCCCAGGAGGTAAGTGCTCACAGCACTGGCTGTTCAGAGGAGGAAGTTCACCTCTCAGCACAGAGCAAGGTTTTACATGACAGTTTTCCACTAGAAGCTGTTTGCGCAGGGAAGTTGTGCCCAGCCCTTTCCATCAAGCGGTGCAGCTTCCTACGTGAGGAAGAGCTTTGGAGTAGCAGAGCATCCCTCAAGGCAGCAGATAAATGCTCGCCCAGAGTCAGTGGCTGGAGGCTGAATCTAGACAAGCTCAGACTAAAAATAAGGGACAATTGTTGGGCAGTCACAAGTACTATTGCAGTCACTAAGTTAGGAGCTGGAGGAATACTCTGTCTTCAGCTATCTCAAGGGGAGGAGAGGCTGTTCCTCCAAAGGAGGTGCTATAAAGTTGTTCACAAGCAACATCCAAGAGTCTTGGGTGTCCCCATAGGAGCCTGTGGACACCAGCAGTGAAAGGGCTGTGGAGGGGGACAGCAGAGCTGGGACAAGGTGCTTGGGGATGGCACAACCACCGTGGTCTCAGCCATGGCACTAGCCCTCATCACCAGCCTTTGCTCCAGCTTAGCAGGTCACATCCACCTCCAGCAGTGCTGAGGCTTGTGGGGTGGGAGAGGAAAAACATTCCCAAGCCCATCCAGCCTATGAGAGTTCATAGCATCCTCCCCGGCTCCATAACCCCTGCAGCATCTCCCAGCCCTCCTCAGATTCCCCTTCATTGCAACTCCCATCTTTTATCTTTAAAACCCACAACAGGCAGGGTTAGAAAAAAACACAAGAAACAGGAAGAATACAACAGCCCTTGAAACCCCATCCTCCGTTTGAAAGGGAGGGATGGAGGCAAGGCAAGAAAAGCCTCATTACCATCAGAAATCCTCTCTCCTTGCCCTTCCCTCCCCACTCATTTCCATATCACAGGGGACACAATACCCTTCTTCTCCTGAAAAGCATCCCATTTCTGCAGAGCCGATGTCCCCACTCCCAGCACCGGCCTCCAGAGCTGGGGAACAAAAGCCAGGCTCACACCTACCCTGGTGCCAGCCTCTGAGCCTCCAGGTCCTTACAGCCTCTGGGGAGCAGGTTTTGTCATTATTATTATTGCTCTACTTTATCTTTCCTCTTTTCTTAGCTACAAGAGCCTTTAGTCAGTCAAATTACACTCTGAGTAGCAGAGGCAGCAGAAAATAAAGCATTATAAGGGGTTCAGGAACTTATTTTCATCTCAAGGAGAGTGTAAGAAAGGTTGACAAGTCTTTCTTCTGCTCTTACGGGATAATCTGTGGGTTCCCAGCTGCTATAGGGGAACGAAGAAATCAGAAGAGATTAGAGGAAGAAGTAAAACCCAGGTTTCTACATCAACTGATGTGCACCTTGGCTGACAGCAGAAGGCACCACAGAGGGAGATGTCAGCGTGGGAAGGAAAGTGGAGGCCATGGGGTCTGGGAAGGGCTGGTCCCAGGGTGCTGGGTGCAGGGCAGGAGGGTCACCCAGCTCCTCCTAGCTGGGCTTTTCTCCTGCTAAATGGCCCTGCCACATCTTCCCAGCCCAAAGCATCACTGACAGAGCAGGCGGAGGAGGGAGGAAAAGCCAAGCAGCTCAGACATTGAGTGGGTCGCTGGATTCATCCTGCTCAATGTCTGCTGCTCCAGTAACAGCTACAAGCATACAGTCAGGCACAACACAGTTTCCTCACAAAGATTTTGGGCTCTCACATTTATATGCACAGTGTGGAGCTGGGCAGCTCCCAGCATCCCAAAGCAAGGCTGGGAGCAGAAGCAGCGTGCCAAGGAGGGGACCAGGTCCGCCTGGCAGAGGAGGAACCATCGACCACCGGATTAGAGATGGATGCACTCGGTGCTGGATGGCAAAGGGATGCAGAACCCGGCTGCAGGGTCCTGAACAGCTCATTAAGGTGCATCAAGCTACTCCTGGTACAAGACACCCTTCCTCCCGAGAGCAGGGAATGGGGTCCCCTTTTCCCAGCCAGGGCACAGGGCTCCAAGGCAGTCCCCTCCCTAAGGCCTGTGCCTCTCTGACTGTGCAGTGCCGCGGTGGTGCTGTCACTGGTGACTGATGGCATGGTTGAGGAGGAAATAAATTCCCCGTCTCTCTCAGGAGGTGAACTGGGGGGTGTATCCATCTTTGAGATACTTAATGAATGTACCGCAGCCTGCGGAGTGGCAGCAAATACATCTCTGCAGCCAGCACTCCTCACGCTGTTCTCTGCAAGGTTCAGGCACAATTTAAGAGCTTCTCATTGATTTTATATATGTTCCCCAGGCCCTGGCAGTGTCTATATTGCCCCAGTCCAACAAGAGCCCCACAGTCACAACAGGGACCTGCACTCACTTTCCCCTTTCTACTCCTCGTCCCTTGCCCATGTCAGAATGGGCAATGGAAAATCAATGGCCCCAGGGCAACTCTGGGGGCAAAACCTGGTGTTTGGCCAGAAAAGACGCAGGTCTGGGCTCCTTGAAATGTATTAAGGTTAATCTGGGCTTCAGCTCAGCTCTTCAGCCCAAGAACAGGGTTGATGTAGGGTTACTGGAGCAATGGTGAGCACCAGGGCGAGCACTGGTGCAACCCACACTGTACTGGCACAAGTACCAGGCTCTGGGCTGCACCTTTGGAGCACCAAGCAAAATAATGACCTTAACAAAAGACAGTCTTGCAAGACAGCCTATGGAAAGCCTTAGCTTTTATGTAGCATAGCAAACATTCATTTCCAAGGCGAGAAAAATGGCAATCAGTGGTTCTGGTGCATGGCTTGGCTTTGTTTTTCCCTCTTTCCCTGCGGGGGAAAAGAAGAAAGGAAAGAAAAGCAGCAAAGACCAGCAGAGCCCCAGCTGACCTTTCTGGCTAAGAGACCTTGTCTGAATCACTGGATGGTAACAATGAATGAAATGCCAGTGCCCTGCCTCACAAATACCAGCTTCCTCTTGGGGTGAAATGCCAGGTTCCCAACGTGGAAATGCAGCAAGGAAAATGTCACCCTCGCCAAGGTGTGAAATGCCAGCCTGCTGCAAGCACCTGGCTTCACCCATGGGTTGACAGGCAGGGGAATGCTGCTGCCGAGTCTCCAGTCTCCTCCCAGCAAGGGTCTTCTCCAAAGCTCACCAAAGGCAACAGTGTGAAGGAGACAGGTCTTCAGCGTGGGTCAGCCAGAGCATCCAGCATTATCTTCAGCATCTCAGCAGCGAGCGGCTCAGAAAAGCTGCCTTTGGGATTTGGATTATTCCTTCCCTTTTCCAGTGGCTACAAGAGTTGTCAGCGTGGCCAGTGATCCAAGCAAATCACATCTCAAGATTGGTTTGGATGAAGCCAAACCACCTATTTCATTTTACCACCTAAATGAGAAAACAATTGCGCATAAGAAGATTTTGCCAACTAAAGAGTTTATCAGGAGCTAAACTCCTAGTTCTCAGCGAGCACTGTTGTTGCTGGGCTTAATCCTATTTATTAAACATGGGAAATCATCCAACATACTGTCCTTGTGTGAAGAGACACTTCCCATGAAGCTGGCACTATTCACATCTCCCCTAACCCTTCCCAGGGCCAAGCTGGGTAAAAGCTTGGCTTTATCCAAAGCCAGGTTTTCCAGCAGCTCATCCTTCCCTTTCTCCCCACTCAGCACCCTCCTGCCCCGGCTCCCTCGGTACCAAAGCCCTGACACCAAACCTGTGCCAGGTCAGGGCCGTGAAGCAAGAGGGACCAGCGGTGAATGTAACCAAACCTTTCTACCTGATAGGATTGCATGGAGGGATGAATGAAGCTGCTTTTCGTCCTGTGGGAATTGGAGCTGTTCTCTTTCCCTACACCCACACTTTCTTTTTCCTCCGCCAATGTGTGAAATAATTTCACCACCCTTTTTTTTGTTGTTGTTCTTTCAGTTACTCCTCCTCCCCTCAGATCTCGCCCTTCCTGGCATTTGAAAATAGCTTATGAAAAGGAGGAGGAAGAGGGGAGGGGGGAATAAAAGGAAATGTGTGGGGATGCAAGATGGAAGGGAAGAACAGGAAAAAACAATAAGAGTGAAACTCCGTGTTTTCCAAAGCAAATCAGAAATGGCCAATTGCTTCACCTCCAGCACCTTCTGGGAGAAGTCTGCTCATTTGGGAAGCTTTGGGAGGCTCTTCGCATCCTGTTGTTAGGCAACACCTAGAAAGAAAATGCCTCCCTACACCTAGCCATACACTCATGAGCAGGCAGCTCATACAGCCGGGAGCAGCAAGGGACCTTCCAGGGAACCCAGATCTCTGTTATGATTAGAGCTGGCTGAGACCCCTCTGATGAAATGGATTTTGTCCTTGCACAACACAAGAAGAAATGGTTGGAACAAGCACGCTGGGTTGGATAACCTTCCGTCGGAGCAAAGGCTGCAGCTCTGCACAGCAGCCTCCGGAACACATAGGACAAAGGGAAGGGTCTCTGCTGCCTCCAGCACTTGGCCCTGGCTCGGAAAGGAATGAGGTTTGAAGGGTTTCTTTCACCTGCCGGCGCCAGGCTGGGACCAGGCTGCTCCCAGCTTGCTGGCAAATGCAAAGCCATTAGTGCTGGAGGCAGCTCCGGGTGGTGGTTTTGTGCCCGAGCCCTCTCCCTGCCTCCCGAGTGGGAAGAGAACTCCTCAGGAAGCAGTTTTAATGCATCAGCCTCCATACGCATCGTGTCCAGGGCTTTCCCCCAAGCGCTTCTCCTTAATGGATTTAATCCTTGACCTGCAGTGATGCTGCCTTCCCAGGGGGAATCAGACTCCCAGTTCCTCCCCAGCTTTCCTCATGTCCCAGTGCAGTACAACTCGTAACTGCAAACTGTCTCAGCCTCAGCAGCAGCAGGGCTGCCAGCACAGGAGGAGGGATGCTCACTGCTAGGGGCAATCCTCCCCTCCTGCATCCTGGGCACTTGCCAGACAGATTTTAGGCCTTTGCCCACAAAGCTGGGTGCCTGTGCTGCGGCTCTTTTCTCTTTCCTTAGGTTTCTCCTATCATTCCTGCTTGTGTCGGCCATCATCTGAGCATCCCTCGCCTCCTTTTGATATCTCCTCTCTCCCCGCAAGCACCTTCTGCATCCTTCACACTCCTGTCCTTTGAGCAGCAGTTCTGGGGCTGAAGGGATGCTTTTTTCTTGAAGAAAACCTAACAACCTAATTCATTGCAAAGCAACCTCTTCATGTCTGACACGAAAGGGACTTGGGGATTTATGTTAGCAACGGCACAGAGGGGAATCCACGGCTGGAGTGGCAGCAGGGGGGCTGGCAGCAGCAGGCATTGCCAGCGTGGTTGCTGTCAGAGCCCCAGGGAGCAACCCCTGAGGAATATGTCTCCACAGGGATGCACGGATCCCATGCCAAGTGCAAAGGATGCTTCCCACCCCCATCAGGAGCACGGCAAGCAAGCATTGGGATCCAAGAGGGGAACTACATCTCCCCACACATCCCAAGATTGAAGGCAGAGGGGCTCTGCCATTGCACACAGCTCCCTCAGCACTTCGGAGGGGGTTGTTGACCAAGCCAATAGGCAGCAGTGGTCCAACCCAACACACAGCCAAGGGCACCTGCAGGAGCCGAGCAGGACCTTCTTGAGTTGGCAATGGGATACTGAACTTGTCTCCCAAGCAACCCACTTCTTCCCTCAGGAGATGCCACCCTGCAACGCTCCCTCTTCCCACCCTCCCACAGGGACACTCACTTTTTCCAGCTGAGCTGTGGAACGAACCAGTCATCACCCACTCCAAGTAGGTGGGTTAGCAACGGCCAAGGAAAAGATACTTTGAGTCTGGCAACATTCCATGGAGCTAACTCAGCAAAGCCGGATGATAGGCAGCGAAGCCACCCCTTCCAATAATAGCTCTGTGTGGCACGCAGACCACTCTTGCTCAAGAGATCTCCAAGGGCTCAGCACAGACTTCATAAACCCCCCATTTGCAGCACACAGGGATGCTGTTTGCATGGCTAATAATTTCCTAGTGCATCTCCCTTAGTTCTTAAACACTGCTTCTGGCCCCCTGCATCTCCACAGCTGCTGGAGACCCCAGGCCTCACGCATAGCAAGGAAATATGTTTATCCACAGCTGAAAGGATGGCGCTGGATCCTACACTGGTGTCCAAGCACAATCTCAGGTGCTCACTGGCGCATCACTCCCTCTGCCTCTGAGATGACAAGAAGACTGCAAGACCCCCAAGCCCACCTCAGGGTTCCTCTTCCTCAGCCCCACTTTTTAGCTCCAGCAACCTGCAGAGGTCCATAGCTCTTGAGGCCTGCAGAAATCCCTGCTCTCCTGAGCCCACGCAACACATTTCAACTACTGAGCCTCTAAATAAGACACAGCACCTTTCCCTTGTACCTCTCTTCATGCCACGGACCATGAGGCAAACGCTCTGGAGTACACCTTAATCCTTGCTCGCACAAGTCTCTTCCCAGAGCAGCAAAATGATTTTATTATAGGGAAAGCCCACCCAGGGACCATGTGAAAGCTCTTCCCGAGCCATGTGCAAATAACCACACGTTCCCAGCAAGCAAAGCCCTCTCGCTGGCAGGCAGCAGCGCAGGGCAGAGCAACAGAGGAAACTTCAACTGGAAACATCAGCATGGCCAGCACCAGGCTCTCCGGATGTCTGGAGCCCCCCATCCTCCTCTCTGCTTGCCAGCATCTGCTCGTGGAGTCCCTTTGCGTTTTACCCTGCTCTGGGGGCTGTTGGTAGGGGCACCTCTCCCCTAGCCCGTGCTCCCCTGCTCCCATGTGAGGACAACAAAAAACCTCCCCACGTTACAACACAGAGTCCCACAAGTGTTTTAGCTCGGCTGAACCAGCTTTTTCCTGGGAATGCAAGCTTCAATGGACATTTTCCAGCCAGCTGGAAAGGAGCACGGTGCCTGACAGCACTTGCACTGCTTGGGTGGTCCCTGGGGTCCTGCACCAGAACCAGTACAAGCATAAACCAGCATCTACCCTGGCTGGGAGGTGACTGGCTGCAGTTCAGCCTAGCAAAGCCATGCCGAGGAAGACATGGGGTTTCCATCCTCCATAGCTGCCAGCACAGGAGCAGCCCTGCCACATCTCTCCTTTGGGATGTAACACAGTGGGGAGGCGCGACACACTGTGTGAGCCCAGCTCTCCCACCCCCCCTGGGGTTGGATGCGGGGCTGATTAGAGGGATTAAAACCAGCTCAAGAGCTGGCAGCAGGAGGGATGTGCTGGCAGGGGCCAGGCACGCCAGCCTGCGGGATGCCATGGCAGGGTCTTGAAAGGAAAGGAAGATCTGAGCGGGAGCATCGCCTCTTTAACGAGGGACGGGAGCAACCCACGGTTAGCAAAGAGCTCCCACATGAAAGCAGCTCCATCCCCGGGCTCTTATTATTTCACAGATGCTTCTCATATAGCTTTTCTTTATTGTTATTTTTCTAAGGTCTCTCATTGCTCTAGATAAACGGTGTCTCTGTGGCTGCAGGTGGCAGGGAAGGAAAGGCAGCTCCCAGGGGCTGCAGCCTCGGCTGCCCATGGCCTCAGGCGGCCCCGAGACATGTATTCCACCTCTGCGCATGCCCAACCACACCAAGCAATAGGGTCTGGCAGCAAATACCCTGCATTAGACCCAAGCCCACCTCCCCAGCTTCTCCTGCTCCTCACTGGCAGGATGGGCTTTGCAATGGCTGGCTTCCCGAGTTACTGCTAAGAGATCCCAGCATGAAAAGAACCAGTGAAGAGCAAACACGACCCAGCCTTCACCTCTGCCTCCAGGCACGATTGCCATAGGACAATTTGAAATCCAGGCTGAGGAGATCCTGCCCATGCCTGCCCCAAATGTGGCAGGGATGAAATACCCTTCTTTCCTGAAAAGCTAAAGCTACTAAATGGCAGGCAGCCACAGCTCGCTCCTGCCTTGCAAATCAGCCCTGGTTGGGTCACTGGGCCAAGGGACCGTGTAGGGATGCAGGCATCCCAAAGGATGTCCGCTGAAGCCAGGGCACCCAATCAAAACCTGGCCGAGCTTTTATGGGTTTAGCGAGGGATGACAAGGAAAGGCAGCAAGGAGGAAAGGATTAAAAATACATCCCGATTTTGTTTCGACTCTTGTAAAATAAAAGGTCCTGCAGCAAGCACTGCTGAACCCAGATCTCACGCCTGCATCTCGGGCCGCGAGCCCCTGAACGGCAGATGTATATTTCATTAAAAGACTCATTAATATTGCAGGCTCTTGCTCCCCTGCTCTGGCTGATTGCTACACAACCGCTTCTTCCCCCTCCCTTGCCCAGCGGAGAGGGTTTTTGCTTCCCCAGCCCTCAGCATCCCCTGTGCCTTGCTGTCCCCAGCAGGATCTCTGTCCCCCACCAGCATCCCCTCGCATGCTCTCAGTGCTGCTATCAGCAGGAAGCAACAAAGCCCCAAGTCCAGACAGGGTGAGTGGTATCATGCCATCAACCTGGCAGGCAAAAGTAAATAAGAAACAAGTTATCTGGCATTTAAAACAAACGAAAAGGTGGATGAGAGCAGTCCCAACTGCACATGAACAACGGCTGGTGGTAAAGGGAACTAATTTCTCCCTAACAAGAAAGGACTCCACTTGGTTAACTCAAACTTTCTCATTAATCACATTTGCCTGCCTTATTGCTGTCAGGCCACGATAACACATGGAGAACATTGCTTTATCCCCCAACATCCCACTCAGTAAAGATACAGAGTGCTGTGGAAACGGATTTACCCCAACACCTGGCTCCCAACACAATAAGTGTAATTTAGACACATTATGGAGCCAAAACCTCTTTCCTGTTATTTGATTTTCAAGCCAGCGGGTGCTGGGCTCAACAATTAGAAGCAACAAGCAGAGCATCGCAGGTTGGAGTGAAGGCTTCTCCTCTGCCCATGATGCCCAGTCAAGGATACTTCTCTTGGGTACCCAGCCTGCGTAGGTAGCACTGGAGTACCCAGTCCTGCCAGCACCTGCTCATGGCATTTTAGGGCTCCAAAAAGCAGCATGGGGGGCACCAATATGCAGGAGCATCCTCACGGCGGGGTCTCAATGCAGACAATAGATGCTCTCGGTCCTCCCTGCTTCCTTAAGGTGCCTTCCAACCCATCCCATTCTATGATTCTGTGTTTCCCAAACAGGCTGTATGTTACTGGAATCGTATGCAAAGCGCTGTCTCTGCCTCCCACGCAGCTGCTGGCTCTGCAGCAGGGCTCTGCTTGTTGGAGATTTGCTGGTGCAAGGAGGGGAGGAGGGAGCGGCAGGCAGCTCTGCAAGGGGGCAGTGTGCCCTCATCCTGCCCCTTGTAACAATCAAAGGAGCTGGAATTAATTAAATCTCGATTAATTAACAGGGACCTCAACGCTGAGAGGTGCAGAATGAGAGGGGAGAAGGAAAAACGGGCAAAACTCTTTGGTTGTTGGACACGTTTCTTCTGGTAGAAAAGCTTTTTAGGAGATGAAAACCTCCACGTTCAGATGGCTCTGGAAGAAGGCAGCGAGATGCAGGCAGAGCTGGCTGGTGCCACCCCCATGGGTGCTGCAGTGGGTGCAGCCTCCAGCCTGCCTGCACTTGGTCCTCCAAGCCCAGCCCATCCATCATAGGAGGGACACTGACTGTGATCAAAGGAATCCGCAAGAGTCCCCAGGGCTCGCTGGGAGAGGAAATATCAAACCTGCCTGGAAATCAAACAGCAGAGCCAGAACAGAGGGAAGAAAAGAAGGAAACAACAGGGGAAAGAAACCTAAGCTGACACTCTTTTTGATTGAAAACATCCAATGTGGAGAATCATCACCCCCAGTGAGGGTTGCTGGGGGACAGCACTTCTTTTTCACCCCTCGAGGCTGCAGTGGCGCACAATGGAAATCCAAAGTGACTCCAACCCCGGAGCAGCTTCCCACCGGCCATCAGAGCAGGAATGGGATGATGACGGCCACCGCTGCCCGGCTGCAGGTTTCTGGTGACGAGCTGCGAGCGTGCAGATGCAGCATGTGTAATTAACAAGCTGGGGACATGAAGGACGTGGGGCTCCTGCTGGGAGGACCAGCATCAGCAGCGAGGAGAACAACTTGTGTAACACCAGCCTTGCCACTGGATGTAACTTCACCCCAGGTACCCCAATGGAGCCCAAACCTCACATTTCAGCCTTGGGATGCTGCCCCTTGGACCACCAATGAGCAAAGAGCCAGGAAAAGCTCACGGTTAGCCCAGAGCAGCCACCAACTATGCATGGATGAAAACCCAACAGAAAACCCCCGAGGATGCAGATTTCATGGCTCTCTAATACCTCATTTGAAAGCGTTCTGTTATCCTCAACATCAAGGGAAGCCATGTTAAAAAAAAGTCATCATAATAGGTGTTAAAATTGGAAATGAGATGCTGTTTCTCATCGCTGCAGTGATCTCTTGCTGATCTCCGAGTTGAAGGCATACTTTAGAAATATTCACACGTGCACGTCAGGCACGGTGGAAGCAGCACCTCTGGCAATTCGCACTTCCATCAATTAAAAATCCATACAGGAATGGGGAATCAGAGGCAGCCTAGAAAGCGTTTGCAATCCAGCTGGAAAGCCCAAGGTAGGTAGAAACTGAAAGTGAGGAAGGAGAGGACCGGATGGATGCTTGCATAGGATGGACGCTTGCATCCCCAGAGGCTCTCTGTTCCCAGTCTGACCAGTTTGGAGCAGGTGCCTCCAAAGCAGAGCAATGCAGCATCCCTGGAGCACACGAGCCACAAACAGGAACTTCCCAGAGGCTTCTCAAGCCCATGAAAGAAGAGGATGGAGCTTTTACATGTGACATGGGATTTTCCACCCAGTGACATGCACCAGGAGGGTTTGCTGCCAGGCTGGAGCTGGGCACAAGGAGCTGGCTGCACAGGAGGGGTTCACAGCCACTATCCCCATATCCCCACCATGGCTCTGTCCCCATGTCCCCATGTGCACTGCTGCAGTGCAGGCAAGGATGGAGGATGCGCTGTGGGCACCCGCAGGAGCTGGCGCCACGTCCGCCCTCCCCAGCTCTGTCCCAAGCAAGCCAGTGGAATTAAGTGCAAGTTATAATTAAGACTGGATGTTTGAAGAGAAACATAATCTCCGTTCCGTGGGATTCGCCGGCACAACAGTAATTAACGTCTCATTAACATTCGCCTAATTAAGCAGTTTATGAAAGTGGATAGATTTGCATACTGCTCCACTTCAGCTTCAGCGCATCCAGCTATAGCCAGGCACCAGCATTAACCCTTGCAGGACATTCCCAATGCCCTGCACGCCTTCCCAGCCTCTCCCCGCGAGGCCATGAGCTGCCCTTGCTGCGCATCTCACTGCGTGGTGCAACCCAAAACCAGGTCAAGGAAAAAACCATCTCCTCTCCATCACCTCTTTTCCAGACAAACCCATCCTAAAGCCTTCCAGCTTGCTTTATTGGTTATCTATTTTTAAAGCCCTCAGCTGGTTTCAGTGCTCGCCCTCAGATTCTCGACACATTCATCAGAGAAGAAAGGAGACTTGTAAGAGTTTCTGAAGACAGGGAGAAATGTCTCCTAAAACATTCCGTGCTAGCCGCCTTTCCAAACGTGCTTTAATGTTTAAAACCAACCATTTCAAGATTAAAGAGACGCTCCAAATTCCGAACCCCAGCTTAAAAGCAGGATGCGACAAGATGTCTCAGCCGCTTCCAAAAAAGTTCTGGCACAGGGAGTATGGCCCCTCTCCTTTAGAGCCATTGGGAGGGAAGGAAAACCAGCACCCAGCTGATGTCCTGTCCCATTTGGCGACAGCAGGGACCAGGACCACCATTCCAAAATGGATCCCAGAGCACTGAGGGATGCAGAATGCAGCCCATCAGATAAAACGCATCCCACATGCAGCCCCTTAGTGATAAGTCACTTAAAGCGCTGGACAGAACATTTTCCACTGTTAATATCAGCTTTCCCTTCTGGTGTTGGATTAGTAAAGCCGCTGCATCCATCAAGTGCTTAAAAAGACCATGTGCAAACTTGCCTCCCCCCTGGAATCTCTGGGGGGGTCGGGGCGGGGGGAGGCAAATGAACTCTAGTTAGTGGTTAATGCTTGGAGACAAGATGCAACTTTGCAGCAAGTACAGTGGGAGAGAAAAATTCATGACACAGCCTTTCATTGAAAATCAATAAAGCCCAGACCTGCCTGTGATATACACACTCAATTTACTCCCCGCTTGGCTTGCTGCATCCTCACACCAGCCCTCTCCATCACGCCAGGTCCTCACCAGAGGATGCAGCACCCCTGCCCACCTCTGGGTCTTGGCACTGATGTCACCTGAGCCATGTCACCATGGGTTTGCCACCTTCCTGAGCCTGGCAGTCCCGGGCTGGTCACCCCGTGTGTGCCCACAGCTATAGCAAAGTGCCACTGGGGAAACGCTCCTGATTTGCACTTGAAACACCTCTGGCTTGAAGGAATGTCTTAATTTTCCCCTCATCCAGCAGCCATAAGACTTTACTGGAAGTGGTGCTGGATGGATGCTCCATCTGCCAGCCCCATCTGAGCCTGACCTGCTCAGGACCCAGGACCATCCTGTCCTATACCCTTTCCCTTCCAAGGGGGGCTCTGGGAGGCATCCAAAATCACTGCAGATTTAGGCGTTAAACACAGCCTTTTTCCCTCTATCCCAGATTTCCCAGAAAACACTCCCGGAATGGGGGGCTGGTCCTGCCCACCCCCAGATAACAGGGCACCCCGAAATGCTGTGGAGCCAGAGGAGCGGCTGCTCCCTCACGATGCTGGAGTTGCATCGCTCCTGCAGCCAAGTACACATCCGAGGCAGGAGGCTGGCTCAGGGATGGAGGCAAGCAGGGGAACTTCCCTGTGCATCCCCTCCAGCTCTGTTTCTCCTCTTGCTGCCACCTTCACCCAGAGCCACCGCAGCGGGACTACAGGGCAAAGAGCCGCTCCGACACCAGGGTGAGGGGCTGGTGCCAACACAGCCCCACAGCGGCTGTCTTTGGCATAGCGCAGGCTGCCAGGGTATGGGGAGGATGTGGGGAGAGGTGGGTGCTGGCTGTGCTGGGGGCTCTGCCTTCACAGCGGGCTCTGCAGCACAGCCTGACCTACTTTCTCCGTCAGGCACGGCAGCGGCACGGGGTTTCTTCTCTCCTCCACCACGTACTGAAGCCTTCCTATTAACCGGCAGCGAGTGAGTGGCAGAGCCCCCTTGCTGTCACCTCTCAGCATGGGCTGTGCCCTCCCTCGCCTCCAGCCACTCTTGTTGCCTTTGAACCCTCCTTTCCCTACCCTTCCCCGAAGGATTCCTGGCACACCTCTGCCAAGAGAAGGATTCATTGATCATCTTATCTGTGTCTAATCCCAGCCGGGGTGCCGCGATAACCAGAGCCAGCTGAATCACAGACCTTCCTGCAAGGTCTCTGTGGGAGCAGCCGGCTACTAGTGGGGTGCAAAGGGGGAGCAGCCCCCTGGGGACCCCAGACCTGCTTCATGTGGAAGAGCAGCCCACGATGCCAAAGGCATTGAAGCAAGGATTAACATGCTGCGAACAGCCACCCAAAGCTGAGGGCAGGGGTGGGAGGACAAACCAAACCCAAAGCACTCCATCTAATCGATTGTAAGCAGTTTAAACGCTGTTTCTCTGCAGTTCTGGGAGCCCTAATTCCAAGCATGACCTGAATCTCTTTAAAGAGAGAAGGGAGTGGAAGCAGGCAGGCACAGAGAGGGGAGAGCCAGAAATGCCAGGGATGCCAATTTGTCCCCATTCCCTTTCTGCAGAACAGCATCTGGGAGAAAAAAGCTAAAGCAAAGGGACCCCCAGTGAGGACTGAGCACTGCCCTCACAAGAGCAGGCAGGGTGATGCTGTCTGTGTGAAGAGCCTGGGGTGCACCAGGCACAGCCTCAGGCCACCTCCTCAGTACCAACAAGCCAGCAAAGCAAGCTCCAGCCCACCACGTTTGGAGGGAGCAGGGCAGACAAAAAAGAGCTCAGCCTAAATGCAGAGTGGCTGTGACCAGGTCAGCTTGGGCTACAAAAAGCAGGGAGGAAATGCTGGGAGCATCCTACAGCAGTGAGGAAGAGGTTGGGGTGGTGATGGGGTGCAGGGGATGGATCCCTTTTCCCTGGGGTTTCCATACTAACAATTCATAAGACAGCACGAAGTTACTGCTGGTTTTCCAAAGGGGGTCAGGGTGTGAAGGAAGGGGGACCAAGACTGCCACCAGGACTGGGCTGGCAGCAGGAGAGATGGGTTTGGAATCCGCAGCACCACGCTGAGGAAGAGAAATTGCCATCCCCTGCGCCCTGCTGGTGCGTAGCACCAAGTGACAGTGCTCCTTCAGCAGGGAGGGGACATGGGACCCTATGCTGCATGGGAACAGACACCCAGGTGCACTGCAATGGGGGTGAAGCCACTGTCACAATAAGCCTGTCATCCCTGTGAGATTATTCCCGGACAAGGCACATGCATGTGGCCAAGAGCCTTTCCCTTAGCTCAGTATGGCCCCAAATCCTTTGCAGCCAACAGAGAGAGGCAGGGCTGCTTTAGGCTTTGATCCCAAGCTGTTCTCACCCTACGGCCCCCCCCCCCCCGTCACGCCATGTCTCTATGTCCCCATTGCCCTCCCAGGGAGAGCCACACATCAGCCCCTAACACTTCCTTGAAAGTCTGAGCTTTGCCAGACCCTATAACAAACACCACAGAGTTTAATTGGTGATAGGGGGAGGGAAACACTGGGACGCCCAGTTCCCTTTGTGCCCTATATGACCTACATGGCAGGGCACACAGGGAAGGGATCTGTCAGCCCCATCATGACTCGTTGCAGCCATCTCACCCCTCAAGCCAGCAAATAACTAAATACATAAATTAGGTGAACGACTGCAAAACTGGAGCTAAACAGAGGGGAGAGGAGATGGTGGCAGCTAATGAGGTGTGCCCTGGTGTCAGGAGAGCAGCAATCCCATCCTCCAGGCACAAGGAGCACCCAAGGGATGGCACTGCCTGGCACAGCCCCAAGAGCCACCCTCAGGGCAGCTCCAGGATCACCCCCAGGCAGTGGAGCAGCAGCCTCAGGCCAGGACCCCGGCAGCCCTTAGGCAGCATCAGTGCAATCACATTAGCAAAGGGATGGCCGGGTACCCTGGTCCCATGGAAACCCCACTGCTATCACTCCTAGATTGAGTTTTCTCTCCAAACCACCCATGAGCTTAGCCATGGGCTGGGGAGGGAGGCAGAGCCCCAGCCTGCCCCTCGGCTGTGCCCCTCTGAGGACTGAAGGAGGAGAAAAGCCAGAACATCTTGATGCTTACAGCTAAACCCAAAGGTGAGACACTTGGGTAACAGACTGCCCTGCCTGCCCGGCAGAAATGGCTTCGTAAAATACAAACACGTTGGGGTTTGGGCTTTTCCTTCGGTTGCCTTTCCCAAATGAGCTCCAGACTGGGGAGGTTTTAAAGTCCCTGCAGCCAGTGAGTCTTTGTGCTCCCTTCCCTGCACCCAGCAAGGTAATTATGTGCCAGGAGCACGGCTGCCTATGGCTCGTTCACTGCTCATTAGCAGGAGTGAACCAGTCCCCAGGGCACATTGAGTCCATCCCCATCCTTCTCTGCCTTCCTCCTCCTCACCCTGGGCCATGCAGCAGAAGAGCACCTTGTGTTTAGCACTGCAGCAAGGAGGGCCTTGTCCTCCTCCCTTGGGTGTCAGGGATCCCCCTGCCCACCAGAAGGGCACCATTGCCAAAATGTTGCTCCTTGCAATGAGGCCACCCTAGAGGATGAGGACATGATGGAGAGCGTTACATCTGCTGGTACAAAGGGACCTGCAAAGCCCACAATTTACCTGCCTCAGCCTCTTCTGGAAGGGATGCTTAAGAACCGGAGGCTTCCCAAGAAGTTTCGTCTTCCCAAATGGAAAGGCAAAGAGCTCGGAGCTTGGGGGCATTTAGCTCACAGAAGAGGCAGGGCTGTTTTCCACGCCTGGACCTCCCTCCTTTCCCTGTCTCCTCCACACCAGGCAAAAGTCCCATTGAAATAAAGCACCCGCTCTGTCTGCAGAAGGGTGCAGCGCAAGAAGCCCGGATGCCAGGGTGACGGTCTGCTGAGCAGCGTGGAAGACAACCACAGGGGAGCGCTGGGAAGATGCCCCTCTTGCACGTGATGCACCGGGAGGAGCATCCACAGCGCCTATCCCGTGTGCCTTGTGAGATAGGAGGGAGCTGTCACAGCCCAGAACACCCCAAAGAGGGCGGCTCAGGGCTGCCAGGACGTCACATGGGATATCCAGCAGGAACAGGACCTCAATGGAGCATGCATCTCCACCCTTGGATCTCAGAGCACAGACCAGCTTGGTAAGCTGAGGAACTCAGAAGACAGCTCAGGCTCTCCAGGTTTACACCCATCCCTTCCAGTGCAAGACCTCTGAGGCCCCACGTCACCAGGAGCTGGGACCTTGGATCTCAAGGGAGCAGCAGCAGCAAGAAGTGGGCTGTTCTCAGCACTAATGCTGGGCACCCCACACAGAAAGCCTCACAACCTTCACAGCCTGAAGCTACTTATACAAAGCTATACCAAGACTCAAAGAAGAAGCCCCAGATCATCACCATAGGGGCTCCAAGGCTTCACTGGACCATATACCCAGGCTGTCCTCCATCCCCAAGAAGCTCCCCTCTCCAGCTGTATGTCCAACCCTGCCCCAGGGAGCCCTCAGCCAGTCAGTGCAAGCAAGCCTAGGGCTTGGGTGCTCCCAGCACCAACCCCTGCCAGCTGCCTGCTTGTTTCAGCCCCCTCAGGAGATGCAGAAGGGGATGCTGCTGGTCCTCCCTACCAGGGCTGCCCCACAGAAAGAAGCTGGTGAGACAACTGCCGTTAATGTGCAGGATCGCGGGCAGCTCCTGGAAGCAGACACGGTGGGACAAGCACAGGGCTCATTCCCATTCCCCATCACCGCCCCATCCCGTCCTCTTCCTGCAAGGCGCTGGGACGCCCCCGAACACAGGGAGCTGCTCGGAGGCTGCAATACCCCGGATGGACGGGAGGCACGGTCACTCACCCGGACACCGCTCCTGGATAACTCAAGCTCCTCTTCCCATTGTCCCCCACTCAACCAAGAGCAAGACCAGCCTGCCAGCAGCCTCAAGGCAAGCCAGGGACCGCTGCTCCACGCTCACCTGTGCTCTGCCCCTCCGGAGAGCGGCTTGGAGCTGCTCAGCCTTTGCCACAAACTCCCCGCCGCAGCAAGACATCAGCCTTTGGGTGCTGCCTGCCCCTTCCACGCGGCGCTGGCTGCTCTGCCTGCCTTTGGGATTCTTTCCCTTCTCTCCCCCCCCACACCACTTCCCCGGAGCATTTTGAATGTGCAGATGCCCCAGCTTCTTAAAATTCAGCCTGGGGGCGTGGGAAGTGTTTTGGAACATGCCCAAGCTGTCTGCTCCGTGCGTGCGCGCTGCTAAAAACGATCCACCTACTGCCCCCATCTCCTGCACCGCTTGTCAGCGGCGCCGTGCCTTTCCAAAGATAAGCAAGCTTACACACGCACGGGGAGCAACCCCAATGGGGCACGGGGGGGGAACTCCTCTGCTCCAGTCGACAGGCAAACTTTTCCTGTGGCACTGCTCAGTGAGCATGGGGCTGGGTGGACACGCTTGAGCCAGCGTTGTCTCCATCCCCTCCACAGTACAGTGAGGAAAGGGCATCACTGCTGCACGGGTAGAAAACACACAGAAAACCTATTTACTCCTATCAAAGGATGCAGCAGCAGGGTTGGGAGGTGAACACAGCCCCCCTCGTTATAAATGAGGGTGTCACTGTGATGGGCTGCGCTCTAAACACGTGTTTGGGATACCCAGCCCGACAGCTGAGTATCCGTGTGGTAGCACGGTCCAAGCAAGCGTAACACATCTCCTCCCAAGCAATTCCCAAGTGCTTTACCAACAAATAAATGAGCCACAGAGAGTTAATGACTTAACCTGTAAGACACTGCTGGCAAAGCCCAGCTTGTCTAAGACACTAGCAAGCTGCTCTCAACGGGGTGTCCAACCAAGGCAACAACAACACCAGCTTATACCAGCTCAGTACCTGGCTCCACATTAAAAAACCAAGGGCACATAAACTACTGAGGCCGAGATGTGGCCACAAGAGACAGGCTGAGCCTTCCTGCCATGGCCAGTGTGTATGATGAAGGTTCCAGGTCACCAAGGGATGAGGACAGCAAAGGCATCTCCAGCCCAACAGCCCAGCTCTGGATTCACAACACGAACTCTGTTCAAAAACCAGGGACAAGGTTGTTTTTCCCTTTGCTTTGAAATCCCTCTGGCAATTTGGCCTTCAAATGTTCACTAATCCATTCAGGGCAGTCTCCCCCCATCCCTGCATCACTTGTCTGCAAATTTGAGTGAAATTGATATTTTCCTTTCAGAAACATGAAATTTCAAACACACAGAACATTGGATTTGAAGGCTGACTTTTGTTGGGAAGGTGCCTGTCTCTTTGTTCACAAAAGGGCTCATTTTTCCTGGAAAAGGGCCCAGATTTTGAGTGAAAGATCAATAACATGCAGAAAACGGGTCCTTTTATTTAATTTTGCCAGGATACCAAAAAGAAAAGAAAGAATCCAATGCTGAGACTGAATGACTTCAAAATATTTTGCATTTGTTTACCCCACTGCGATGCTGGAGCCTCTATTCAAAGGCTCTCAATGGGAAGGATGCAGCCTTTGGGGCTTCCTTAGAGCATCCCTCTCTCCCTGCTGGCACTCCCCTGTGGGAACAGCATCCCTGGCACTGTTCCAGCCCAACCCCAGCCTTTTCACACAGTCATAGAATCACTGAATCAACCACACTGGAAAAGACCTTTAAGCTCCTCCAGTCCAACCATTGCCCAGCACTGCCAAGGCCACCACTAACCCACGGCACTGAGGCCTCGTCTCCACGCTGTGTGAACACTTGCAGGGACGGTGACTGCAGCCCTGCCCTGGGCAGCCTGTTCCAATGCCTGAGCACCCTCTGGGGAAGGAATTGTTCCTCAGCTCCATCTAAACCTGCCCTGGTGCAGCTTGAGGCCGGTTCCTCTTCTCCTATCCCTTGTTTCTTGGGAGCCTTCTCTTCTCCAGACTGAACCCCCCAGGTCCCTCAGCCGTTCCCCATCACGTTTGTGCTCCAGGCCCTGCACCAGCTCTATTGCCCTTCTCTGGCCCCGCTCCAGCCCCTCAAGTCTCTCTTGTAGTGAGGGGCCCAGAGCTGAACCCAGGATTTGAGGTGCAGCCTCCCCAGTGCCCAGCACAGAGGGGGCAATCACTGCCCTAGCCTTGCTCCCACACCGGTGGTGATATAAGCCGGGATGCTGGGGGCTTCTTGGCTGCCTGGGCACGTTCAGCTCCATCAATCAGCACCCCCAGCTCCTTTCCCATGACCAGTTTCCAGCCCCTCTTCCCTGAGCCTGGAGCCTTGCAGGGGGTTGTTGTAGCCCAAGTGCAGGACCTGGCACTTTGCTGTGTTGAACCTCATCCCATTGGCCACAGCCCATGGATCCAGCCTGTCCAGATCCCTCTGCAGAGCCTCCCTACCCATCACAAACTCACTGTCATCCACAAACTCACTGAGGGTGCCCTCTATCCCCTTATCCAGATCATCAATGAAGACATTGAACAACACTGGCCACAACACCGAGCCCTGAGGGACACCACTAGTGACTGGTCACCAACCAGATGTGATGCCATTCACCACCACTCTTCGGGCCCAGCCATCCAGCGAGTTCCCAACCCACGGGAATTATTAGAGATCTAACCACTGCCTTCCCTGGATGGAGGGCAAGGAGCTGGAGGCCGACCCTCTGCCCACACTAACTATGGGGAAGGGGGAATCAACCTTCTCTTTCAATTACAGCCTGGCTGTGGGGAAGAAAGAAGAAAAAGCCAACCCACCACAAAGACACGGCACTCGAGATGCTGTGCAACAGTCATGACATGCTGCATCCTCCCCGATCCATATGGGGGAAAACTAACACTTTGGCAAATTTATGAGGATGTGTGAAAGTGATTATATTCCTGAAAATATCTCAAGTGGAACGGCCTACCTGGCATATTTTGTTAGTCATGAAACACGCTCCCTCCACCGACTGCAGTTTGTGGCTTCCCATCTGCTTAAATACTTTAAATACTGGAACTTTCTTCTTTTTATTTTTCGTAAGGTGAAATAGCAGCAAACTGCTGACTCAGGGGCGCGGGATGGGGACGTGCTCACCGCCAGCACAGGGATGCAGGAGATGCCATTCCAAGAGGGAGCAGAGGATTCACCATGCAGGTGGTAAGTCCTGCCTCTGGCCAAGAAACGCAATAGGTCTGCCTGCGTTAATTGAATTAAGAGCATCTGGCATGGGAGCACCAAGCGCAAAGCCAAGGAAGAGTATTTGGGGCGAGCGTGGGAGTGAAAAGGAAGAGGAGCAAGGCAAGAAACAGCTCTGGTTTGCCGTTTTCATTCTATTTTACCAGAAATAAAAGGCAACAGTTGTAAAGCTTACAAGTCCCCAAAGCCAAGCCAAGCTTTAAGAGAGAGATCGGGTTTATGGGCACTTGGTGTAGGGCAGCCACCTCCACGACCCCCCTGATTCCTGCTTTTCTGGGAAGTGATGCCCTTTTTGTCCCCGAGGAGCTGGGGAGAAGGCTCCAAAGGCATCAGCGCTCACTAAACCCCAAGGCACCACTGGGGACCCGGCTGCCTCCTCCCTGCCCTCCCCTGCTCTTTAGTTAATAGCTTCTATTTTAAACCCCTGGCTCTGCAGCTGCACTCTGACCACAGCAGCAGGAGCTGGGACGGGATGCATGGGGATGCAGGCAGAAACCCAGCCTGACTCAAAGGAGATGGCCAAGGGGGAGCCTCGGCAGCAGAGATCCCCCCAGAACAGCTTGGGCACAAGCCTATTCCCACTGAGCTTCCCTGTAGGGGCCCTTGGATGCGTTGGAGCATCATCCTGCACCCTGGGAAAACTCTGGGTATTGACACCACCCAAGCATTTAACCACAGAGGGATCATTCCGAGTCATTTACGGAATCATCTATGGATTGCATAAGGCAATAGCAGTTGTTCCCCACGAAGCGACAGCACATAGTGTAACTGCAGTGCAATTACTCTTAGCCTGATTATGGAGAAAGGACAAACTAGATGGGAGCATCTCAGCCGAATCGCCTCCTCCCCAGGGCACGTGGGCTGTGCTATAGAAACCCCAGCTCCAGAGGCACATAAAGCAGAGCAGGGACTGGAGGAATATGATGCACATTTTCCCAAATGGCAGTGCAAACCTGAGTATTAGGTGATTTATGGCAGATTCCCTCCAAGTGAAAATCTCTCCTAGCCTGGTGGTGGGTTTTTTTACAGCTCATTTGGCTTTTCATTTGCTGAACGGCTTTGTGCTGTTTTCCCTTGCAGGATGGGGCCTCATCAGTTGTGTTTTCTTACAGGTTTCTTTTTCCTCTCCTAGCACAAAACCAGCTCTCCTCCTGTTCTCCGTGAGCCTAATTCTGCATCCCCAGCTGGTGTGCAAGAGTCTTGGAGTTACTCCCACTTTCCAGGGGGATAAATCATGCCGGATTTTGTTCAAGGTCCAATACCTGGAGGAGGAGTTTCTCCTTCCAAATGGAGATAGTCCCCGGGAGGAATAATCCCACTGGAAATAATCCAGTGCAAAGAGGGTTTATTGCATCTTTTTAAAGGCTCTTTCTTCCTGACAGTTGATGAGTTCATAGCTACCAATATCCATTAGAGGGTTTATTTTATTTCTTGTTAGAAAATAAAATCAAAAGGCAGCGCCTGAGAAGAGTAAAACCAGCCACAGAGACTGAAGAGTGACAGCAGCTGCCTGGCAGACAGTGAGTGAAAATGCCCTGACAAGATGAAATGGTTTTTCTTTCATTGAAATCACTCCCTTTCCGAATGACTAATACGGAGCTATCGCACCATGGATATTTCCAGAGTGATGAGATGTTTTTAAAATATCTCACTGTGCCTCAAAATATCTCACTCTGGCTCAATAGATCATCCAAAACACCACCCACGGAAATCATAAATAAATAGATACTACACTGCTGGAAAAGAGCAGACTGGCCAGGGGCAGGGCAGCATCCTTCATCCCTGAGTAACGGAGGCCACTGAACTCCTCACCTCGGTGAGCACCTCCCTTTTGGAGATGGAGACACCAAACCCTCGCAAGCAGAGTTGGGTACGTTTTCCTCCCCCAGCACCCTGGCAAAGCCATCCTGTCCAGCTCAGCTCCTCGATGTCACAGATCTCTCCTTGAAATGCATTAGGTGGTACGGTGGACTCCATGGTACCAGCGACCGCCTGCAGCACCAACACAACAGGCCCCAAAGAGGTGGCTGACAGGCTCTGACCCACAGAGAAATCCATATACTCCCCCTTGTCTATGCAGCAGCTTCAAGCAGCAAGACCCAGGAGTGCTCCATCCTCCCCCTAAACCCCCAGCAATGATGCTGAGTCCCATTTGCACATCACTCTGCTGTCAGCAAGTGAAGAGGGTGGGGAAAAGGACACCCCATCACAGGCACAGCCGGCACTGGGGTGACACAGCAGCGGGGGTGCCATCCTGGCAGCCCCCACATCACCTCCCGCTGCCCCCCCCCCAGCACACAGCACCCTGCTTCGGAGCCAGGAAACTCCTGCCCTCATGACAAAGCCCCGGAGGGGTTGTGATGGAGCGGTTGGGAAGCCTCCCCCAGGCAAATGAGCTGGTTTTTAACACGTTTCAGTGTGCTCTCTCCAGGCTCAGAGGATGAAAAACAGCAGCAAAATGGCAACGAGAAGGCACGGAGTGAGGGGACCCATGGGCTGTCTTGCCTTGGGTGGGCTCCAACCAGAGTCCCAGCCCAGGCTTGGGTCTGGGTGCAAGGACCGCTCCATTAAGCAGCACAAGCAAAGCTCCAAGTGCAGATGTACGTTAAAAGCCCCCTGAATCCCGATGCTCCCAGCCCAGATGTAGCCCGAGCCCCGCGGTGACAACCCGAACCAGGACCGGCTCACTCTGCAGAAGCTGCATCTGCTTCTCTTCCCAAGGACTCAGGCAATGCTTGTTTTTTGCTGATTGAAGGAAAAGAGCAAATCGTTTTGAGGAGCTGAAAATGGGCTCCTTGCTTTTCTCAGCACGATAAAATTATTGTTCGGATCACCCAGGCCATGTTATTCCCGGGTCGCTTCCTCTTTACCGGCATTTATCAAACTGTGTTTAGAAACTCTGGGAGATGAAGCAGCTTTTCAGAACAGCCAAGTTAAAACATATCCCTTGGAAACAACAGACAGACTGCTGCTTGTCTTCCTTCTGTCAAAGGGGCTGAAACTGCTTGTCCAGCACAGCAGGAATTGGTGGTTTCGCCAGGTTTGGGTAAGGAAACCTCCTTGCCGGTAGAAATTCAGTCCTGCTGCTGATGGACATGGGGAGCCCAGCATCGCGATGCTGCAGTGATGGGCCATTGACATGCAACATCCCTCGCAGTGCTTTGCCTGGTCCCTCCTGGCAGCTCTGCTTGGCTTTTTCCCCTCTAATTCCTTTTCCTCCCACCGGGATCAGGCAGCACTGGGAGGGCTGGAGAGAGATGACAGAGATACTGCAAAGGCAGGAGAGGGAAAGACAAGGCCCCATATTTCCAATGGAGATAGCTCCAACATCTGTCCTTAGCCAGAAATGTATTCATCTGCACAGACACACTCATCAGATGAGGCTCTAAAATATTTACTACCCAAATATCAATCCTCATAAAGCCAGGCAGCCATTTGGGCTTGGGGAGGGGGAAGGAGACGGGGCGGGTTGTCAATAATGTCATAACCATGGGCAATTTTATGTATCTCTGGAAATGGCCGAGGAACACGCAGCTTGACAGATGTGCAAACGGGTAATGCAGGCTTCCTAGTTATGAGCATGAGGATGTCAAGAGGAATAGACGAGCAGTAATTCAAAGTATATTGGGCTTGGAGAAGTACACGGGCACTGTAATGAATACAGGATGGGTATCGCGGTGGAGGGAGGGATGGGGAGGAGGCGGTGCTGGGTTGGGAACACATGGAGACACTGCGGGGAAAGGGGACCAGGGTGGCAGAGCCAAGCTGCTATGGCGTGGTTACTGCACCAAGGGATGTGTCAGCCTGCCTGGTACCTCCTGGGGCTGGACCAGCCTCCAGGCTGACCTCTCCTTCTTCCTCCTTCCCAACTGCATCTCTACACCAGCCTCTCCCACCATTGCGCCACCTTGCCTTTGCTGTGCCGGGAAACTCAATACCTGCATTTGTCACCAAGAACAGTCAAAAAACCCCACCAAGAAGCCAAACTGAGTTACTGAGTTCCAAGTTTCAGCTAAGGAGAACTCCTGAGATGTAGTTCTATTTTCTGGGGGGTGGGTTTGCTTCTATCTCCAAACCAAACAGCACCACAGCAAGGGCCGGTGCCACCCCCAGTGCCAACTCCACAGCACAGGCACTGCCCATCCCTATGCCTAGTGCCTCACCCAGCGTTTCCCCATCCCACCTTGGCTGTTTTAAACACACAGCATCACACAGACACAGGTTACACCTCCAGCCACCACCTCCTGCACATGCTTCCACCCTGAACCCATGGATCCCAGCAGCACACATGCTGGCCAGCTTCCAGCACAAAGCCAAGGTGCTGGAAATAAAACAAACCCAACTGAAGTGGAATGATGGGGAAATGGAAGGAATGATGCTGGGGACACACTTCTCCTTGGGTGCTTGCTTTGCCACTAGTGCTACAGCACTTTTCAAGGGGAAGCATCACTGGTCCCAGCTGACCTCACATAGCAAGCGTGCTCAGACACCTCAGCTCCGTTCTTCCCCCCTCCCCTCCAAGATTCGCCTCCTTCAGCGTTTCTGGCAGTGAAATTCCCACTCCCGCACCTCCTGTGGTGCTCTTCAAAAGGATACAGTCACTGGCTGCAGTGGTGGAGCCAAGCACATCCCTTCCTCCCTCTCAAGTCTCCCCTGCAGTTCCCACATAGAAGTTCATCATTTTTCCACACCCCGGTGCTTTCGGAGGGGGGAATTACTCACGGAGGCAAGCAGGCACCCCACACACCAGCAATCCCCACAGAAGTGATTTTTTCCTACGGAAAAATCCATGAATCACCGTAAGAGTCAGTCTGGCTTGTACTGAGACACGCTGCTCGCCACTGTTTATTCACAAGAATTAATCAGCAATCTTTTTCCTGGCTGCTTTTATAAGCTATGACTTATCCCAACCATTCACCAATAAGTTACTGCAACATCCAGCTCCAAACGTCCCCTGTGCGTGCTCCGGGAGCTTTGCCCATGGCCCATGCAGTGCCACAGGGGTTTCTGAGGTCAAATGACCGATGACTGAATAAGTTTGGATCTTAAAGAAACATTTCCTTACAAGTCTCAGGCCTCCCATTTTCACACCCAGGAGACACCTGTGGCACTGTCTGCTCCTGCTGGAGCCAGGGAGCCCTGAGGAGATGCCATGAGGAGGCAGGGCAGGAGCACAACACATGGCACATCTCCACCTTCCTTAAACATCACTCAGAGCCACCAGCCAGGCGCAGGCAGGAGGGAAGGGGCAGGCAGAGACTGGTACCACACTGCATGGGCACAGTGGCTCTAACCCAGTGACACAACCAAGCAGGAACAAACCTATAACAAAAGCTTCTTCCCCAAAAGATGTCCTTGCTATAATTCATTTTTCCTCCTGGCATTACCCTCCTGTATGCAAAAGCTCTGCCATGACATGGCATAAGACCAACAAACTTCAGTACCCACTGCTGCAATAGCAGAAAAGACATCATTATAAGGGATATAAGGAAGACCTTAGAGCATCTTTCCAATACATTAAGGGAACCTACAAGAAACCTGGAGAGGGGCTTTGGACAAGGTCCTGTAGGGACAGGCCAAGGGGAATGGCTTTAACCTGCCAGAGGGGAGACTGAGATGAGCTCTTAGGCAGAAGCTCTTCCCTGTGAGGGTGCTGAGGCGCTGGCACAGGGTGCCCAGAGAAGCTGTGGCTGCCCCATCCCTGGCAGTGTTCAAGGCCAGATTGGACACAGGGGCTTGGAGCAAGCTGCTCTAGTGGAAGGTGTCCCTGCCCGTGGCAGGGGTTGGAGCTGGATGAGCTTTAAGGTCCCTTCAACACAAACCAGTCCAAGATCATTGCACTTCTTAGAGCAGCAGTAGTTTATCTTGGGGACATTTTTACTACTCATGAGGCTGCTCTGGTCTGAAATCCAGAGAGAGCTGAGAGGGGCTGCTCCTGCTGCCAGCTTACGGTGGGTACAGGCAGAGGGCAGGCAGGCGTGGGAAGAGCAGCCCAGGGAGCCTGCGCCATGGCCCCAACCTCATCACTTCATGCTCACTGCAGCTCAGTTTTCCAGTGAGCTTGCTCGCATTTATTCTTCCTTAAGAGAAAACAAATCCCACTCCCTGAGCTCCTGCCTCGTCTGCCTCTTCCTGCCTTCAGGACGTGCTGGTTTCAGCCATCTCCCGGTAGAGCTGCACCTGCCACCCAACCGTGGGCCTCTGCAGAGGGTTTTCTGCTCCAGTGCCTACACACTCTGGGTCCCTGCGGTGGCACCGCTGGTGGGGACAGGGGACAAGGCCCGATGCCGATGGGTACCAGCTGCGGCGTGGTGCTCACAAGGGCTGGAGGCAGAGGAAGCAGTGTGCCCGCTCACCTGGAAGGGCAGCATCCTCCCAGCCCCTGCAGAGCTGCTGCACAAGAAACCAGCTCCCGGCTTTTCTCCTGGTAATTTACCACCACCGTATCTGAGCTACAAGGGGAAGACGCAAAATTCCCTCTGCCTTGGTCCAGGCAATGGCAGAGCCAGAGGTGAGAACAAGCATCCAGGGAAATGCTCCAAGGGTGGTGGGTGCAACCCACTGGGACTTCACCTGCCCTTCTGTTGGGCCCACAGACCCATGCGTGCAGCATGGCTATGCTCTGGCACAGCCCCTCAGTGCCCAGCACATCCTGCACAGAGCCACCGTTCTCCAGCACCAGCCCTGCTCATCGGCATGCCGGGCACATGCATCCCAACGGCACGGAGCTGCTCCCCCCGAATTCAATCCATGTACCCAAGCGAGCAGGGAGGCTGGGAAAATCAGAGCAAGACAAGAGGAAGGGAGGGAGGCCCGAAGCTCCGGCTGAGCGCAGCACAGCAGCTCAGGCTACAGCGCCAGGGCTGGAGCATCGCTCTGGCTACCTGCACGACCTTGAGAGCCCCGCACAAGCTGCCAAGGTGAAGGGAAAGGCTGCAGCAGCAGCTCTGCGTGCTGCCGGGCACAGGGACAGTCAGGCAGGGCTGGGTGCCTCTGGGGATGTGCCACCCCAGTGATGGAGCTCACCCGTGGGAAGAGGCAAACACCCCACATCACTCCTCTGCCATGCAGGAGACACTGCCACACCACAGCCTGTGCATCTCCAAAGCTGAGAATAAATATTTAAAGGTGGAGGAAAACATGCCCAAACCCTGCTCCTCTCTGTGAGCGACTTCTCAGCCTTTGCTCTGGGATTTGAGGCAGAGACAGGAAGAAATATGACAAAGGAGACACAGGTTTCAGCAAATCATGGACACATCAGAAGCGATGGCTTTCAGATGCCGGCTTTGCTGCAAGATGAATTCCCTCCTGGCCGTATGCCTGACAACCCCAACAGCCCTTGGGGACTGCGGGTCTGCTTCCCCTGCAGGCACGCAGGGCTGCAGCGAGCCCACCTCCTTACCCTGTGCACCCTAGGGAATGCGGTGGTGACGGTGATGTGCAGGGACAGCAACGGGAGCCAGGTGTAAACCAAACCTTTCCAAGCCAGTTAAAACTGGTCCTGACTCATGGGGATGCGTGTTCCCTCCTGCCAGAGGAGCAAACCATGGTTTGGCTTTCTCAGAGCCAAATGGAAGGATGAGAGGGGACAGCTCTGCTAAGCCCCATGCTGGATCGTTGCTCGGAGGCAGTGGCCGCAGCAGCCTGCTCTGTATAGCAAGGCTGTCCTCAGGATACCTTTATTTCCAGAGAGAGCTCATTAGCTCTGGTTGTGCAGGAGTTCGAGCTTTTTTTCCCTGTTACCAAGAGCTGGAAAACTCCACTGAATACCATCTCCGAGCAGGGGTGGAACAAAGGCAGGGCACAGGGGGAGAGCAGCAACAAAACCAGAGATAATCAAAGCTGCTGCTGCAACCTCACATCACTTCTAAGCTCTGTCTCGTTTGGATTTCCCAGCCCGCTCAGCCCCCAGCGGCTCCCAGCAGCCTCCTGCGTGACAGAGCTGGATCCAAGCTCCCCAGGATGGATCGGATGGAATGCCAGGAGCTAAAGCATGCACTAGGCAAGGAGGCAGGCTCCATAGTCGGCACTGCTACAGGAGGGGTTTAATACAGGCACATCCTACTTGTGATCCCTTGCCAGGACTGGGATGGGTATGGAGCAGCTACCTGATGCTCCTCTCCCATGACTGCATCATCCAGCATGAGCTGCGGGGGATGCAGCCAAGAAAACACCAGTGCCAGAAGATAAGACAGCTCCCCAGATATGATCACAAGCCCCATTATCTCTTTAAACCTTATACTACTCACTTCTCCATTCCAGATCTATTCCTCCTCATCTCAATCCTCCTCCTGTTCTTTCCCATCTCTCGCCTGTGGTCACTCTCAGAGCATCACGGCCTCCCCAGAAGCGAGGGAAGCTGCAGGAGAACCTGGTGCCCTGGGCCACCACACACCGCAGCTAATGGGATAGACTCCAATTGACTGGCCCTAGCGATTTAAAGTTAATAAAATGTTAAAAGCAGCCCTATAAATCACCCACGCAGGAAGTGACCTGGACAGGAGGCCTAACGAGTTAGCAGAGGGTTTTATTTAAAAGCCATTTGTCTGAGGAGCGCAACGCAAAGAGTCAAATAACTCTTAGGAAAACAGCAGTGCTGGAGCTACCAAGAGGATTAGAGAGGGCTGGATATTTACAGCCGAGGATGTCAGTCTTTGCCGTGCTAACCGGCCCCTGCATCCCAGCTCATCCCAGCTCCCAGAAGGAACTGGGACAAGCCAGACCTCAGCTCTGATTTATGTTATTAGCTCACTAAAACACCCTCTTGCAGGCCTCCGAAACGGGACCCTGTGTCAGGCTGGTGACAGCATCTTCCTCCAGGCCCAGCTCCCCTGCGTTACACAGGGATTACACACACGGAGAAGCTGCGATTCCCATGTTACTGCACAGAGCTGATGCCTCTGTTTGCAAGGAGAAGCTTGAAAACAAGAGGCCTCACAATGCAAAACAATCCCAGAAGTTGAGTTTTGGGTCCCTAAACCGAAATCCCGCTCCTCAGCTGTGAATACTGATGCTGTGAGTACTGATCTTGCACCTATCAGGAAGGAGTTCGACCCGCATCAGCCTCAGCCCCAGCTCACCCTCCACAAACCAAACTCTACTTCTTTAACCTCAAAGAGCAAAGAGCAGACAAGGGTGTTTCACTGCGACAAGGGCTCAGCTCCTTCCCAAACACCCCCATTGCTCCCCCACTGCAGGAAGCCTCCAAAATACCCCAAAGGCCTTTTACAGCAGGAGGAAAGGCAGCGAATGCCTGCAAAGCCTCCAGAGCATCGTTAAGAGGCAAATTATAGACAATTATCCTTGGAAGTACACCAGGGAAGCAGAGGCAGTCGTAAGGCACTGGTCCCACCCAAGCCTGGCTCCTTGCAGCAGCCCAGGCTTCCTCTTAAAACTGCAAGCAAATTCCCAGATGGGATACGGTCTGCAGGGAGCAGGTTACATCAGGAGCTACCCCAACCTCAGAATCACCCTTTAATTGCAAGACAAGGGCAGTTCTGACCCCCTCAAACTGAGGTGGAGAGGAGCAGATAGCAGGCAGGGAGCTGTGCGTGCTGCCCAGGGAACAGAGCCCACCTGGGCAAAACAGGAGATGCAACAATAAATAACCCAGCTATCACTTGTAGCCTGTTCCAGTGTCTCACCACCCTCATAGTAAAGAATTTCTTCCTTATATTTCCCCTGTTTCAGTTTGAACCCATCACCCCTTGTCCTATCGCTCCAGTCCCTGATGAAGAGTCCCTCCCCAGCATCCTTGTAGCCCCCTTCAGACACTGGCAGCTGCTCTGAGGTCTCCATGCAGCTTCTCTTCTCCAGGATGAACAAGCTCAGCTCTCTCAGCCTGGCTCCATACCAGAGGTGCTCCAGCCCCTGATCATGACCCTCCTCTGGACTTGCTCCAACAGCTCCATGTCCTTACGCTGGAGTCACCAGAACCCCTTGCTTTGCACAGACAGACAGACAGGGTCCTTACCTTGGGAGGGATGCAGAAGCTGGGTCCCAGCAGCTGGTTCCTAGCAGCAGCCTAGCAGCACCGGGGGGCTGCTCCAGTGGCTCTGCATGCAGCTCATGGCTCCCGGGCACAGAGGGCTGCGGGTGACAAAGGCACAGGAGACATCAGGCTGAGCACACAGGGCCTCCATCACCCTCCCTGCAAACTCGGCCCCAGAGGGAGTCCAACTCCAGTGTTAGCAAGGTGAAGAGCTTGCAGTTTTTTATGTTGCTCTTATTTCCCCCCTCCACACCATCAAGGGAGCAAGAGGATTCAGGCAGGAACCGCTTAGCTCTGGACCCTGAGCAGATGTGAACACCTGAAGAGGTCCATCAGCCCCTGAGAGGCTCCTGCCAGGCACAGGAACAGTTCTCAGAGGGTGTTATTGTGCTTCCCAGCATCACTGGTGGGGAGGGAGGGAAAGCACAAGCAGCCCCCCTGCCCACTGATGCACACAGCTAGAACATACAAAGGAAGGAACCCCGTAGGTCAATGGGCCCAGCCAGGGTCTCATGAGGTGAGGTGCAGCTCTGCTCCCTGCTCCCAAGCGAAGGGGTCCCACTGCCAATCTCAGACATACAAAGAAAGGCAGGTCCTTGACCTGCTGATCTGCAAGCGCTCCTCCTGGCTCTGATGCTGAAACAGAAGCAAGACCCTTTCCTGACAGAGGAGGAGGCACCTTCACCCCTCTTGTCCCCAGCTTCACCTTCACCTGCAGCACTATCCTCTCCAGCGTGGTTTTGATTTAATACTCTTATACAACGGTGAGGTCCCCAAGGCAGAGCTCGCATCCTTTTTTGCATCTCAAACAGTTTTGAGCAGTCAGTGTTTAACAAATTAATAGTAAAGTGATGGCACCTTGCAAAATAGACTCTCCCATCCTCAGAAAAGGGGCCGTGTCTCCCAATTACTCCAAAGGGCACCGCTTTAGACCTTGCTGAGCAAATGATATTTAGGCACAGCCACCTTTTAATGGGAATGATGTGATCCTGCAATGGCTGCGGTCAAGTGTAGCACATCTTAAGATATCCTCACACTGCACTGCAAGAGGGCAGGGAGGAGGAGGGAGGGAGGGAGGGAGGGAAGGAAGGAAAAGCTGTTAGCTTAGGGATCCTGTAGCAGCCATCCCCAACACGAGGTCTGGCATCCCGTCCCAAGGTGCCAGTCCTGCTCAGCATCTCTCGGTCATGAGGAGTATTCACGAGGTTCATGGAGGAGCCTGGCAAATATTTGCCAAGGATTCCTCCAAATCTCTGAGCCCGCCATGTGCCTGCTGCAAATTTGTTTGCTGATCGTGGTCCTTGTGCTAATTTTCAAATGGAGAGCAAAGAATATGTACCCCGTAAGGGAAGGAGAGCGGGGAGAACCCTATTCCACCGACCCTAATGAGGGCTCAGAATTAGCACCTACAGCGTCAGGGTGCAGGTGGGATGCTGACTGTGGCCAAGGGAAGTGGTGTCTCAGCACAGACAGGACTGGAGAATGGAAGGATGCTGATGGGGTGGTGACGGCTGCGTGTTAGCAGCACATCTTCGGTCCGTGGTTGGTGTTTCCCCTGTTCAAGCTCCCTGCACGGGCACCTAGCAAAGGAAAAGCATCCTTTCCCCTTCCCGGCTGCCCCAGCTCACTCCCCAATGAGCTTCCCACCAGAGTCTCTCTGGCAGCTTTTCCTCTGATCTTGGCTCCTTCCCGAGCTCAAGCCCAGGCCAAGCACGCTGCTAATTAGCTGCACTAATTAATCACAGTTTCCATTGTTTATCCCTTTGTTCTCGCACAAACACCGCGCTGCCTGGCGTGGGAAGCTGCCACGGGCCTTCATGGAGCACCAGCCCGGCTGTGGGACAAAGCGGGAGAGGCTCACCCAGGGGAACCACAGGGCCTGAGGCCTCTGCCACCCCCATGGGGGCACACAGTGGGCTGGAGCATCCCAATTCCCATCTGTGGGCACAAGCACCACAGCCTGGTATCCCTTTCTCCAGCCATGGGGAGGGATGGAGGGATGATGGAGGGATGATGGAGGGATGATGGAGGGATGATGGAGGGATGATGGAGGGATGATGGAGGGATGATGGAGGGATGATGGAGGGATGATGGAGGGATGATGGAGGGATGATGGAGGGATGATGGAGGGATGATGGAGGGATGATGGAGGGATGATGGAGGGATGATGGAGGGATGATGGAGGGATGATGGAGGGATGATGGAGGGATGATGGAGGGATGATGGAGGGATGATGGAGGGATGGATATCTGACTGTCAGATTCCCCCCAGGGAGACTCCCCACACTTGTTCCCAGGAGCGGGCACCACAGCCGGAGCTGGCACATGGCCCCGGATATGGGAGCCATCTGCCTGCTCCCATGTAATCCCCATGCATGCCAAAATCCTGCCTTTGAGCTCATCGGGTCCCCTGCCTGAGCATTAGGCACCCGCAGAACACAAGCTAAGCTCCCTTGTAAGGTGGTTCCCATTCCCTGGGGCAGCCCTGGTACCCTAGAAGCATGGGGTGGGTAGGAGGATGCCCTGGCTGTGACTCCTTGCCGGTGCTGGCAGGCTGTGCCGGGATGAGCCCAACAGACCATTACCTCTCTGCTTGCTCCCTTTTGTCAGGGCTTTTTTTAACCAGGTCTTTTTGCAAAGGTAAAAAACCAGACACCACCAAGGGGATTAAAAAGAACTGTTAGTCCAAGGGAGCCTGTGTTGTTAAATACAGAGAAATCCAAGTCTGGAGTCCAACAGAGGCCAAGGTTTCCAGGCTTTGACACAGCTGACAAGCTGGAGCACAATGAGAAAATAAGCACACAGAAATAGGCAGGCAGGATAAAGGATTTACTGCCTCTTTCACAGAAACAAAAGAATAAGCTTAAATACTCCATTTAGGAGTGGGGGGAAAAAATAGATCTTCAGAAAGACTATCTGAGCAGCAGGATTACAGGGAGGTGAAGAAAAATCACATCCTGCCTGTCCTGGGTGCAAGAAGGGACGGTGCCGCATCCCTGCCCAGCCTGCATCCCACAGCATCCACACACTCTCCTCTCTGGAGCATTTCTGCTGGGCTAATCCTAGCAGTGAGATCCCCCTCTTTGCCTAAATCCCTCTTCAGCACCTAGGTGCTACCCATCCCAACTAGTGAGGTTGCGGGTCAGACAGGCTTTTCCATGATGGGAAGGCTCCAGGGTCCAGGTTGCCTGGTTTCTAAGGAATTCATCTCAGCCCACCTCGGCAGGGCCACAGGCCTGCTGGAAGGAGAGCAGGGCTTTGGGGAACGGCTCCCTCCCGCCATCCCTCCAGGTTTGTCCTCATTAAAGAGAAAAGTTTGGAGCTCCCTGAAAGTTTCCTGCAACTTGTGATGAAAGGGAAGCTCTTCGGAGAGCAGACAGGAGCCCGCTTCCCCTGATGAAAGCTCTGCAGTGGCATTTGGGGGTTTTCACTTTGAGTAGCGCCAGCCAGAACAGAACATCACAACCAGCCAGGAAGAAGGTCTTACCCTTTCCATGGCAGGAAACCAAGTTTCCCAGCTGGAGCCCGGGACAGAACCCACCCTGGTCCTGCTGAGAAGTGAGTTAAAAGCCAAAGCCATCATTTCTGGGCTGAAACATCACAAGATTCACAACACACAGCCTGGAAGTGCCGTGCCAGAGCAGCTCAGATTGTATTTCTGAAAGCCCCGGGTGGCCAGGAGCTTCTGGAGGGTCATTTACCCATTCCCGCTTTAGGAATGGGTATTCACTGTGCCTAAAGCATGCCTGATGGTTACGGTCAAGCCTGGCTTCCAACATCGCCAGCAAAGCCAATCCTACAGCCCTCCTTGGCAGCTTACGTGCTGCTTAATTGCCCTGATAGTTCTGCATTGAGGGGTTTGCTGTAAAAAGCAGCCTATTTCTCAGCAGCAACAAATACTTGGGAAAGCTTGCTCTCTGGCAAACTCTATTGTTCATCCTTTCCACATAAAACGTTCCTAATGAAGAGGGAAAGCAGGATCTTGGCTTCTTTCAAAACAATCTGAAATATTATATTAAAAACATGCACTGAGTGCTGACATATTTACTGTGTTGCTTTATGAAGTAAATTGCCTGAGCTAATTCAGAGCTTGACACCATTCAGACAGCACATAACAATGGGACTGGGAGGATCTTGCTGCAAGAAGTCACACTTTAGGCAGGTATGGAGCATCTTGGAGCTGCCAGACAGCCCTGACTCCGGTTTCAATGGGACCTGAAAGCCACCGGCATCATCCAGCTGCACAAGCACTCAACATGTTCACATGAAGATGGCAGCAGGTTTCAGCTCTCATGAATCCTCCCTACCCAGTCCTTCAGCTCCTCATCTAGACATTGACAAAGGTCCAAGCTGGGAGGACATGGTACATACCATGCCAGGCTGTCCTGGCAATAGGCACCCATACCGTGGGAGCAAATCTCAGCCTTCCCCTCACCACACCAAGCCCAATCCCTTAGAAGCAGGAAGAAAGTTTTAGTTCATAGAATCATAGAATATTTAGGGTTGGGAAGGACCTTAAGATCATCCAGTTCCAACCCCCTGCCATGGGCAGGGACACCTCACACTAAACCGTGTCACCCAAGGCTCTATGCAACCTGGCCTTGAACACCCCCAAGGATGGAGCATTCACAGCTTCCTTGGGCAACCCATTCCAGTGCCTCAGCACCCTCACAGTAAAGAACTTCCTTCTTATATCCACTCTAAACGTCCTCTGATTAAGTTTTAACCTGTTACCCCTTGTCCTATCAGTAGTGTTTGAGCTGGAGACATCTGGGTTTCTCTCCATTTAAAGGACCAGCATCTTACAGGGTCTCAGCACAGGGAACGCTACAGCTGGGACAAGCATGGAGCATGTTAATGTGCATGTACCTGCAACCTAAACCCCTTCTGCAGAGCGGGTCACTGACACAAGGTCCTGGCTCCCCAGGACAGGTTGGTGCAGAACCAAAGCACACATCACAGCTGCCAGGATGCAACCAAATCCAGGATGCTGCCCCATGTCAGGATGCAACCACAGCCCCCAAGCAGGGCACAGAACCTCAGAAGCCCTAGTGTGCCCTGACCTTCTTTGACTCAGGACCAGAAGCCCTCTGCAAAGGTTCAGCAGCACCTCATCACTTCCACCCTCTCCAGACTCCCTTGGATTTAGCCACAGCAGCAAAGGGGCAGGCTCCCTACAGCCAGATCCACTGAGCAACAGGCATCACAACAGATCAGAGGGACCCGGGGCCCCTCCTCATTTATATTCCCCTCCAGCTGTAGCCTTCAACATGGCTGAGGAATGCAATGCAAGACAAGGCCTACAGAGAATGCCTAAAGATTATTCCTCTCAGATTCCAATTTATTTTCCATTATTAATGCTTTTGCAAGCCCAACACGTCCTGCAAACATAAAGAGCATGTTAAACATGCGGGCGAGAGAGCTGCAGAGCTGAGATGAGCACGTGCCTGGCACAGGCACCCACCCAGCCAACCATGGAGACATGGCCCCAGCAAGGCAAAGGGAAAAGCTTTGGGGGAAGCAAGCATCACCCTTGATGAGCAGATCCTGAAACAGAAGCTTGTTATCCCCCATAGGGATAACAATGTCCCACAGCCCTGGAAAAGTGAGAGCATCATCCCCAAAAGCAGAGGTACCGCATGCCTATGGCTGAGCGTCACTCAGGGACAGAGAGAAGGCAGGACTAGGGGAGAGCCACTTGCATGAAGGATGAGAGGAGCTGGAGTCTTCCATAATGTAGAGAAAATTGCTTTCACCAACTAGCTGCAGGTCTAAAGCAATTACATTTGGGGCAAAGCTGAGATCACATCCGAGTGCTGCACGCACGGTGGGTGCATTCTGAAATGCAAGAACTGAGTAAGGGAAAAACAGACAAAGAAAATGTCTTCAAAAATGATTTGATACAGTAGGTGCTGAGGGGATAAAATGGATAACTCAGGGAGGGGACACATCCTGGAGCCAGCCAGACATCCCAGCAATGGGACAACAGAGAGCTTGGAAGAGGAGCTTGGGCAGCACACTCCCACTGACAGTCCCCTAGTCCCTGAGCATGGGAAATGCTCCACAGGAAGCTCTGACAAGGCAGCAGGTGAGCACTGTCTGGCCCAGCAGAAATAGGCTGTGCCTTAATTAAAGCACCGTTTGCCCTCCAATTCAGCTGCTCATGCAGGAGTATGGTGAGAAGCAAGAGTGACTGTAGTGACAGCATCAGGATCAGATCTCAGTGGGCTTGAACAGCCGGGCAACATGCTGCCCTCAGATGAACACAAGAGGGAAGTGGAGCTGCTGGAGCAAATCCAGAGGAGGCCACGGAGATGCTGCGAGGGCTGGAGCAGCTCTGCTCTGGAGCCAGGCTGAGAGAGCTGGGCTGGGGCAGCCTGGACAAGAGAAGGCTCCTGAAGGGGAGACCTCAGAGCAGCTCCAGTGCCTGAAGGGGCTGCAGGAAACCTGGAGAGGGGCTTGGGACAAGGGCCTGTAGGGACAGGCCAAGGGGAATGGCTTGAACCTGCCAGAGGGGAGACTGAGATGAGCTCTTAGGCAGAAGCTCTTCCCTGTGAGGGTGCTGAGGCGCTGGCACAGGGTGCCCAGAGAAGCTGTGGCTGCCCCATCCCTGGCAGTGTTCAAGGCCAGGTTGGACACAGGGGCTTGGAGCAACCTGCTCTAGTGGAAGGGGTCCCTGCCTGTGGCAGGGGTTGGAGCTGGATGAGCTTTAAGGTCCCTTCAACCCAAACCATTCTACCATTCTATGATGCTATGAAATACTGAGCCACCTTATTACTTCCATTCACAGACCTACAGGCTGACACAAAAACCCACCCCAACACCTCCCAGTTAAAGCCTTTCAAGGACAGATGTAGACTGGGAGGCAACTGCTTTATTTGACCAGAGATGAGAAGCTCCTTCAAGCTAAAAGAAATACTTGTGATCTTCCCTGTCAAGCCGTCACCCTTCACCACTGTTTTTCCCCTCTAATCTGCTGGAATTCAGAAGGATCCAAGGCCTCCAGCACATCTTCTTTAATTACCAACTGGGGCCGAGCTGCCCCGATCCCTGGAGCACTGACTGCTGCCGGCACTCCTTAGACACCCAATTTATCAGGCAGATGCCTCTTTTGCTTCCCAGCCACGCATCTTCCCCTTGTCTTTATCTGCTCTGGGGACAGGAATGGGAAGTGGAGCAGCAGCACCCACGGCTGCTGGTGACAGAGCCCCTTTTCAAAGGATGCTGCCTTGCTTTTATTACCAGCCCTGGCCAAGTAGAATTGAGACATGAAGTAGATTTGTGCCCCAGATAAGGACATTTATTAGACAAGCTATTGAGGAGAAAACAAAAGCTAACAGTGAAGAGCCAGGAAGAGCAAGGATTAAAGAGAAAGCATCAAGAATACAAAGGGAAGCACTGTTAATACTTGGTGCTTCCTATCGGTGAATAGAAGCCTTGAGTAGTCCTTAATGAAGCTTTAGCAAAAGTTAGTGTCACCCCACAAGAGGTGACAAACACAAAGGCATCTGCACCCTCAAATAAAGCAGCATCCAGCCCCTTCCTTCATGGTCAGATGTGGCTGAGCATCCCTGCCCCAGGGTGGCAGCCTCCAGCATGTCCATGACCCTTCTCTTTGCCTATATGAGCACCAGACACTCTGACCACACACTAGGATGCTAGGATCCCGGAACGGCTGCTCCAGCCCCTGTCACTGCACCCCACAGCCTGACCAAGGCAGGATGAGGAGGGAAAGGGAATTTAGTCTCAGCGAGCAGAGCACTTCTGATTAAGTCAGAATTTTGCCTGCCCATGAGGAATGACTTGAAAAGCATGGATCCACTTAGATTTTCCTATTGGAGACCATCTGGTTTTCTCCCCACCAAAGGAGACAAGTTCCTGCAAATCTTCCAATAAAAGCACATATTTTTATGGGGGAAAGAGGTCTTCCATAGGAATCCTAACTATTTTATGATTCTTTGATCTTCCCTTGCACGCTGCTTCACCACTGGCCACGTGCCCCCCCTGGCTGGGGCACGAGCTGGCAGCATAGGGTGAGGTGAAGGAGGACGAGCCCAGGCAGGAGCACAGGGGTGCCCTTGCAGCCCAGCAGCTCCGGAGACATTCATTGCTTGTGACACGTTGTGGAAGGGAGACGTGCCTCATTAGTCAGAGCCAAAGCAAATAAGAAGGCTCCTTGGCCAATTATAACCAAAGATCCCAAATCAGGGATGCTCCCTGGGGCTCACCACTTCCCCTTCAGCCCCGCCAACGAGTGGGAAACCAAGGTGAGATGGAACACGGATTCTGGCTTCACCAAGGTGGTGAATTCTCCATTCCCAGCAACCATCGCGCAGCCAGGCTGGATCCGGCACGGCCAGCTGGGAAAGCACAGAGCTCCAGGAGCCGCACTTGGAAAGCTGGAAAATGAGAGGCTTCCTTTTGCAAGGTTCTGTTTCCCAACTCTTGAAACAGAGCTCATTGACTCTCCTGAGTGGCATTCTCTGCTCAAAACGTCTATTTTTAAAAGCTTTTCTCTTTTAAATGACGTGGTTTTCCTCTGTGGGTTAAGCTGAGCTGGCACATGCCTTTTGTGTGTGCTTTGTTTTTCATCTCACCTAGCAGGAGAGGGGGGAGGCTGCAGCCCTCCCCAGGCACCATCACCCAGGGCTGGCAGGGGACACCCCTTGTCCCACAACAGCTTGCCCCGGAAGGCCACCTCCTCTATGGTTAAAGCCACTGGGATCCTTCCCGTCACATCCCATGTTGTTGGGGAAACCTGCCCCATGGATCCCAGCCCATCCCCTGGGCATGCAGGTGCTCATCCTGTCCTTCCCTCCCCCGTCCTGGCCCAGCCTCAGGCAGGTTGGGTCCAGCCCAGCAGCATCTGCTTAAATGAAACAATAAACAAGGAGCCGCTGCAGATTTCCCTTACACTGCAGTTCCTTATTAATCCCCACAGTAAACACGGGGGGGGGAAGAAGCAATTAACCTAAGAGGGATGCTTTCTGTTTAAAGATACAAATGGATGCTAAAAGCAGACAAAGGAGCTGGAGCAAACGCATGGCAGAAGGAGTGGGGAGCAGCATCCCTGGCAAGGGAAGGAAGAGCATCAGGGCTCGTGCCAGCAGTGCCCAGGATCCATCACCATCATGGGAATGCAACCTGCACCATCCTACATCCATGCAGGGTCTGTCACCCTAGCAAGGGCTTCCTGGGGAGAGGGGCACCCCCTGAGCATCCCCATATACACCCCAGCCTGAACCGATTCTCCTCCCAGTGGGGCTTGCCATAGGAGCAGGCTGCAGAACATGGGGCTCTGGGGAATGGTCGGGCAGCAAAGCTGCAGTTGCTTGACTGGAAGAGGGCCGGAACACTGGAAGTAACCTCCTGTGCCCGGTGACTGATGCTGCACACGGCTGCTTTAATGAGAAATGGCCATTTGAAGCTTAACAGCTCTCGGCACCAGATTCCCTCCCCTCTTCCCACTGTAGCTGCTTCCCATACAGTGCCCCAGCTAATTAATTACAGAGCACAATCCAATCAGTCAGGCCATCCTATTGCAGTTAAAGGCGTTTAAGAGATAATGCCATGAAACTCCAGACGGACTGGCCTGACCCCAGCCTCCGGCACCACCGGAGTACTTGGGAGCTGCCGCCACCACCCCGGGTGACATCCCACATGCAAGCACACTGAAAAACCCCTCCAGTGCTCCCTGTGCACTGGATTTCTGAGACCTGATGATGACTCTAATGAGACCTGTGCTGTCCTCTCCCACTCATATCTCGCCACTGGGCTCGCTGTGCCCACCAAACACATTCCTGCCTGGCTCAACACATGTACAGGGTGAGGGAGATGCCCTCAGCCCTGCTTCTGCCTGCTCTGTATTTGCTTTCAGCATGGCAGAAGGCAGAGACTGGCCTCGCTGGAGACGGGCTTTGATGGCAAGGGGAGGAAGGACAGCAGCTAAAGTGACAGGATGCTGCTGGACAAGCAGCTTCTTTATGGTTATTATTGTTGGCATTGATGCGCTGATCTCCATATGGGATGTTCTCAGCTTTGCAGAGAAGGTTTAAATCTCTTCCCCAGGCTAAAAGCATGGGAGTTCAACCAAAAACTGAAGTGTTGAAGAAGAAGTTATTAAACCCCTTTGACAAGGGTGGGGGCTTGCGTTAGCTCAGCCCATTTGGTCTTGAATCACTGCCCCTCCAACCGCCCTGACAAGGGATTTATTCAGTGGGTGCCCTTAGTACCTCAGGCAGCCTTGTTTCTTTAATCACACCCATCTGGGGCCAAATCCTGACCAACATTGCTGGAACCCTGCTGGTTCCCAGTGGTATTAGAGGAAAATGGTTCTCTAATGGCATTAGAGAGGAAACCTGTGGCAGGCGACCCCGAGCACCCCTGCAAAGGATGGCTGTGGCTACTCTGCTTTGTGCCAGCTGCGCTCCCAGCTGCCTCTTGTTCAATGATGAAAGCAGCTGATGCTGTGATTTACTGATCCTACCCGGGGTTAATTTTGCCTTCCAGGGTGAGGATAAGCTCTTGGATTTGCAAACATTTTGAGGATTGTAGGTTTAATTATTTTTTTTTCCTCTTATTGTGTGTGCATGCATCAAAAGCTCTTATGCCTTGATCCGAAGCCAAGGCGAGGGATATACATCAAGTCTAAATATGCTCCTGTCACAGGTGGCATCAAAAGCTTGTTGCAGGTGAATAGGCAGAGGGTTCTGCTCTCACTTGGTCCAGCCCATCTCACAGCAGCTTGACCTCCAAGTGAGGAAAAGTCTGTTCTGTGCAGTCACTCATCCAAATGCCTTTGCAGAGCTGCAGGCACAGCTAGCTATGGCAAGGAACAGAAAGCGCCTTCTCAGAGCCGTCATCCAGAGCTACCCCAGCCAGATATCCATCTATCCTGCCTCAGGACCAGCACCATGCATCCCAGCACTGCAGCCCTGGCAGGATGGGACATCCTCCGTGGGCGCCAAGCTCCCTCAACACAACCGTCTGGAGAGGGAAGAGGCTTTTCCCTATGGAGCTGGGGAATCTAAACTCTTCCAGCGCTTACCTTGAGAGCTTCTGTAAAGCATTGAAGGGATTTTGGTAGGAGGAGGGAGGAGAAGCTGTTGGATAAACCCTGAGGCCACCCCACCCTCCATGCCTAGTAGATAGCTTTGGAGTACATCTCCTGATGGTCCTGCAATGGCTCCCCTGGGAACCAACTGAAAATATGAGCAGAAACGAAGCAACGCTGCAAAAACATCAGTCCCTCATCGAGGATGGCACCGACTTGAGGTTGTGCTGCCAGCCCAGAGCTGCACTAAGCGCCCAGAGCAATGCACCAGAGAAACTTGTTAGCCTTCAGCATCCATCTTCCCTTTTGCACAGCAGCCGTAGCACCAGGATCACTGCTGGAGCCCGCTCCATCCCATTTTCTGTTCCCTGATCTGAACCCTTCCTATGAGCCGCCAATTAAAGCACAGAACTGTTCTCAGCTCAGCCTCCCATGCATGAAAATGTCCTGTTATTTTGCACCTGCCAAGAGCTGTGTCCCAGCAGATTTCTCTTGAACTGACACTTGAGGATAATTAAACCTCTCTCTCCTCCGTTAGCAGCACAGCAGATAAAAAGGAGAGCCCTGGGGCTCTCGGGTCGCTGTTGCGGTGTGTGGCTCCTGTACAAGCCAGCAACATGAGATGAGACTCAGTTTCTCAACAGAGACACGGGCAGGGTGGCAGCTCTGCAACCTGCCCTAATTTGGCAAGGGAAGCTGAGCAAGATGTGAGGTGCATGCAGGGCTGATCAGCAGGTGAAGGAGGAGCTGGAAATCAAACGTCTGGGATCAAATCAAAGCCCCCCTTAGTGCTAAACCTAGGCTATCCTCCATCACTGAGGTCCCAAGGGGTGCAGCCGCCAAGGTCCAGGCACCCTCCTCATTGCCTCTAGCTCTATCCTAATGCAGGGACTGGCTCCCATCACACACACAGCTCCCCACAGCCCTGGCTGCCAGGTGCCCCATAGACCCAGCCCAAAGTTGGCTGGTTTCGTGGAGCGGGTGGCCGGGCGGGCAAGCAGCCGGCCTGCAGCAGCGGGCAGCCCCACGCCACGCTCTGCCCGTCTGCCGTGCGTGCTGCCGGAGGTTACTGCATGCATCGAACCTCAAAGCCGCGCTTCGATCGGGGCGGTTTTGAGGCTGGCGCTGAGCATCTGCCATCGCTCCGGGCTGCGCCTCCAGCACCCCTGGCCGGGGGTGCCCAACCCACCTGCCCCAAGGAGCCCCTTCGCACCGGGGGAACGGGGGGTTCCTCACCCCAGCCGCGCTGAGAGGAGGCTGGGTCCCCCTTGCTCCGAGGTCTCGCAGGTGCCTCCCCCAGGGATGGACCCCCGCCCCCCCAAAGCCCGAGCTCCGCGCCCGCCGCCGTTACCTGCGAGGGCTCGGTGTGCGGCCGGGCGAGCTGCGCCGCGCTGCAGCTGGGCTCGGCTCCGCGGGGCTCGGCGCATCCTCCGCCGCTCGGCCGGGCTCCCGCGCCCCGCTCCCCGCCGCTCTCCGCTCGGCTCCGCGCTGCTCCGCGCCCGTTCGCCCGCACCCCGCTCCGGCGGCGGGGGCGAGCGCATACCCCGGCGCTTGCGGCTGCCTCCGAGCCCCGAGCAACGCGGCTCCAGGCTCCGCTCGCCGCTGCCTACCGAAGCGCCCCGCCCGCCCCGCCTCCCGCTCCCCTCCGCGCCCGGCCCCGGTGACAAATCGCGGACGGGATTGCTTTAAAGAGAGAGCGCCCGCAGAGCCAGCCCGGGGGTGCTGTTTCATACGCACACCCCACCGGGGCGTAAGGCACCCCCCGGGGCTGTCCATCACCCCTTGAGCTCCCCTGGGCGCTGGGCACGAGGTGCGGCTGAGCCCCGACAGCTCAATGCACTGATGGTTGCCTTTGCTGCTGTTGCAGCCGTCAGTGTGGTGAGCTGTCGGGGCTCAGCTGTGTGTGCCCGCACCGGTGCAGGGCATGGGCAGCCCCCAGTAAGCAGGACGCAAAGCAACACACCTCTGCTACCAGAGACCATTATCGCTCCCCACAGCTACCTGAAAGGAGATTGTAGTGAGGTGGGTGTTGGTCTCTGCTCCCAAGGAACAAGGGATGGGACAAAAGGAAACGGCCTCAAGCTGCACCAGGGCAGGTTTAGATGGAGCTGAGGAACAATTCCTGCCCCAGAGGGTGCTCAGGCATTGGAACAGGCTGCCCAGGGCAGGGCTGCAGTCACCGTCCCTGCAAGTGTTCACACACTGTGTACATGAGGCCCTCTGCCATGGGTTAGTGCTGGCCTTGGCGGTGCTGGGGAACAGTTGGACTCGATCATCTTAAAGGTCTTTTCCAACCTCATGGATTCAGTGATTCTGCGGTTGGGGCAGGCTATCACCTTCCCAGTGAACCCCAGTCCTGCTGTAGTCAGGGCACACTGGATCCCACAGCACCTCCAGCAGCCCGCAACTTGCCAGAGGGGCTTTCTAAGGAAGATTTTGCCCATATGACATCTCAGTAGCGGCTGAGGGAGCCGTGTGCTTCTTCCTTGGTGCTTGGAGCATTCAGCAACCATGCTAGAAACTCTGCCTGGAGATTATGGGCCCAAGCTGCCAGCTCTGCAGGGGAGGAAGCCCCATTCTTTGCTCCCTACTGCGCCCCATGCTCAAACAGCGAAGTTTGCAAGATGATTGAGCTGTGCATTGTTCTCTTCCAGATCTAAACTTATCCCCCTGGCTGGGTCTGCATTAGCCCCTCCCAGGGTTGGGGGGAGATGAGGGCCCAAGGGCTCAGCATCCTGGATCCTACCCTGGAGAAAGGCACTGGGCTCCCTTGCACAAGCCAAGCTGCAAGCCCCCTTCCCAAAACTGACACCCTGCCAGGTATCATCAGATGTTCCTGTTTTCTCCTGTCAATATTATCCTCATCCTTATGCAAGCAAGAGCTGAGGTTTGCAGGTCTGTGGGTTTTAATCAAAACTGGGATTCTCTCCACGGGGTTACGTTCTCTCTGTCTTGCTGGAATGACACAGTGCGTTCAGTGAGGGTTTGTAGAGCATCCCAGCCTGCTGTGTGGGAATGTACCCCTGGCTGTGGGCTATGGCTGGGTGCAGCACCCGCATCTGGCAGGGGTGCTCGGCGCTGCACATCACTGGGCAGGAGCAGGCAGAGTGCAGGCAGCGCGCTCAGGGCAGTGTGCTCTGCAGCAGCATTCCTCTCTACCTCATGCTGCAGCACTGATGCACCTCCTGATGCTTTCACGCCTGGCGTTTCTCATCAGTGAACACCATCTGTACCAGAGCCGGGCACTGTTATGACCTTTGAGGCTCCATCCAGTGGTGGCTTCCATCAGATGCTTTTGTGTCTTACTATGATCCCAGGCACGGTGCCAGACTCAAAACCATGCTGAAGGCAGGGAATGGCTTTCCTCTGCTTGCAGGAACGAGATATGGGGTCCAAAAACCCTGCACAGATGCCAGGATTGGGTCTAGAATTATTCTTATCCCATTAACACCCTGATAAGTGAGATAAGAAAACCCACCTGGTAGGAGGATTGTAAGGTAATTAATGCATAGTGTTAGTAATGATCTCCTTATTCCAGCTCTGCTTATGATTACAACAAGCTTTGCTCTAGTCCACCATGATGTGCTGCATGAAGCAGCTATCTCCTGAATCTGATTTCCTGTTTGGAGATGATCTCTAGCTGAGAAATTACCTGCTCTCAAAATTGATTAGAGCCCTCATCAGCACATTCTTCACCCATCCTTTAGGCAGGCCCTGGAATATGCAGGGAATTGGGAATAATTTCATGCAGGAGGTAAAATCTGGAGCTGGTAGCCCAGCTGTGTGCCACTTCCAGAGGAAACCCAGACACAGCAGTGACAGCAGCAGGTCACCAGCCCAAATCCGGGTGCTGTGAGCTGCCCTGCTCAGGTCAGGGGATGCTTCAGCTCCTTCCCTTCTGGTGGCTGATGCTGGCTCATCATCCCTTCCACTTTGGGGGAGGCTGTCCCAAGTGCTAGGTACCTGCCAGCCCCTAAGCAGAGGGAGACTGGTGTCACTCGTCCCTGCCTGCAGGAACAATGCTCCTTCCCATAGGAAACTGGGACCTCGGGGGGGACACCAGCAGCACATGATGCACCCAGTGTGCTCTGGAAGGAGCCTGGAGCAGGCAGGACCCTGCTGGATCCCACTTCATGGCCCCTGCAGTTGCCTCTGCTTCCTTCACACGCTGGTGCAGCTGCATTTGGAAAGCAAGGAGGTATTTTTCCTCCTCTGCTTCACATGGCTGAAAACTGGCTCACAACTCTCATGGTCAAAGACTGTTTCCTAATTTCCAGCCTATATTAGCCAGTTTAAACCTATTTGTTCTTGTGCCAGCGCAGTCTCTTCGCTTAAATGGTTCCTTTCTGTACCTGGTATTTACTTGCTTGATATATTTATGGAGAGTAATCATATCCCTGCTTTTCCTTCCCTTCGCTGGGCTAAACAAGGCAAGTGCTTTCAGTCTCACCTTGTAAGACAGGCTTTCCATTCTCCCCACAGTGCTAACAGCCCTTCTCTGCGCCACTTCCAGCATGGATTAATCTTGCTGGAAGATGGGCTAGCGCGGCTGTGCGTGGTGCTTCAAACAGCATCTTCCAAATGGCAGGTGACCGCAGCTCCAATCACAGCCGTGCCACACGTGCATTGGCGTTCCCCATGCCAGATTGTCACCTGAATATGGTGACACAAGCAGGAGACCTTGCTTTGTGCCTGCCTTGCTTTGCATCCAGCTGTTGGCCAGCCCATCCCAGCCCCTGCCTTCCCCTCTGGCCGGCAGCAGAGGTTGGGTGCTCCTGCATGTTGGAGGGGGCTGGTTTCTCTCCTCTCTGCTGCACTGCGGTGTGGACGTGCAGAGCTCTCCCGTGGGGGGTTATAAACTCCCGTAGCCTTAAATGAAACTCACAGAGGACGTGCAGACTCATCCCACTGAACGCAAGAGGGAGATGGTATCACCATGCTCCGATGGTCACTAATAACTTTGCCTCTCCCGCGCTATTCTCAGCAGAGATAAACCTCCGGTGTCTGATGAGCCAGAACAGAAATATCCAGTGGCTCTCTGTTCTCTTCTATTTCTGCTGCAAGCTGGTTAACCCTGAAATCCAATTACTGCTCATTATTCAGTGGAACTTGCCTCTTATCAAATGGACACATTGCGGGGCCGGGGCCGCTGAGCTGACTCCAAGCGCTAATGGAGCTGCAAATTACTCCTGCCATGCTGAGGGACCCATAGATGTGAGCCCAGGGGTGCCTCTCCAGCACCCAATTGTCTGTGGGGCTCTGGGACACCTACCCCAGGCTGCCCATCGCTGCTGGGCACACTGGCAAGGGTTAATGCAGCCATAAGCTCACCCTCCAGCCTAGTGCCATGGGTGCCACGGGCTAGTCCTTGTCCCCAGTGCGGGCTGAGCTTGTTGGGTGCAGGCTGAGCCCGCAGGAATCAGCCTTTAATGTCTGTGGGTTATTGTGCAGTGTGAAATGCAAGGGGCTGATCCAGGCGTGCCATGTGCAGGAGAGGCTGGCTCCCTGCATTATCCCGGGAAGCGGGCGCGCAGCCAAGCCCAAACGCCACCTAATTCACATTCAGTGCTGAATTCAGCAGGTGGGGAAAGGCAAAAACAAAAAGGCTTTGCAGTTTTCTTTGCTGATTAAAGTCATGGCACAGCAAGTTTCACCTACGTTCATTAGCAGGGAGGGAGGGAGGGGGATGCTCCCAGCAGCAGCTGCTGCTGATGTTCCCCCAGCACTGAAGAGGCAGTGGGGCACGAACCAAACCTCCTGCCCATGATCCTGTGCTGCATGGGCTGGACGCTTTGCCCTGCACTTTCCCATCTTCCTCTCCCTGGCGTTAGCCCACCCTGCCGTGATGGCCTCGGGGACAGCTTCTGAGGTCAGCCTGGCTGAAATAAGGCCCACGGTAGCCTCTGTTTCTCTTCCAGAGCATCCATCAGTCCTTCTCCCAGACAGTTTAGGCTAATCCCCATCAGAGACAAGTGATGGAAATGGCAGGGGATGCTCCAGGCGAGGTCTCCTGACGCCATCAGACGTGCCTGCCGCACTTGCTGGCACCCACCACTGCATCATCTGCTGCTGGCAAGCCCTGACAAGCCCTGCCTGCCTCCCTTCCTCCCCCTTCCCAAGGGAATGAGCACGTCCTTGGAGCACCAAAGAGCTGCTGCTGCTCTCCCAGCCCTTTAGACATTGCACTGGCCTCCTGTGCTCCCTCAGAGAGGGGCTCGTATGAAGTTGCCATCTATTCACACCCAAGGCAAGAGGATGGGAGCAGGACCAGCGTGACGGATGCATGGGCAGGATCATCCCCAGGCAGACACATTTCAGCTCCTCCACACTGTGAGAAGTCTGCAAAGCAAAGCAGGGGCTGGAACAGGGGCTGGAGGTTCCCTGGCTCAGTGCTGTAGCTGAATGCTACAGAGCTGGGCATCCCAGGTGGGCAGTGAAAGCAGGCACTGAGAGCTGAGCACAGCCCAGTGCTTTGCTTCCGTCCCCAGCTGCCTTGTCACCTACCATCACCCTGATCAGAGCTCATTAATTCCCTAGGCAGCTCTGCCAGTTGGATACAGTGATTAGCACCCTGGCAAATGGCACCAGCAAACCTGGTCCTCTCCCCCTGCGTACAGGGCAATCAGTTCCATACGTGTCTGCTGGGCACCCACAAGAGCAGAAGACCACAAGGTGCCACCCTGAGCTCCTATGGATCCCAGCAACTCCTCTTGGTCTGGTCACCACTCTCCAGCTTGGCTTCCTCCTGCTGAAGGCAGAGCATCCCAGGGAGCCGCAGGAGGGGGAAGGTGGAAGGGAAGCCAACAAAAGAAACCCCAGTAAGTGAAAGATTAAATATAATACCCGGTAAATTAATATACAAGAAGAGACGGCAGGTTTTAAATTAACTCATTACACTGCGAGGCTTTCAAACCCATTTATTTACCCCATAGGTCCTGTAGCTTCATATGGAAAATGGCTTCTGCTTGACTGCTATTAAAGCTGGAAGGCGGCTGCGGCGGGCGCCGGAGGCTGGCAGGCACCACCTGAACGTGCCACAGATGTATGCAGGGACGGGTAATTGCACATGCAAAACGCTGGGCTGTGACAGCAAACAGGACGATTGAGCAGAGAAATGGGAATCCATTTCCATGCACAATTACCTGGGGGGGGGGGGCTGAGCCACGGCTTCGGGAGATGACAGGGCTGGGTGTCCCCCCCCATATCCTTCCCTAAGCTGAGTGCTGGATGTGCTGTGTGATAGCATCCTCCTCTCCGTGCCTGCATGGATCCCTGGGGAGCAGGGTATTTCCATCCTCCCAGGAACTGGGGGACGTGGTGCTGAGCTGGATAAACCTGGTGCTTATTACGTGGTTAGAGGGCAGGCATTAATGAATGAGGAGTTCGGGGGGGCGGGTTACTGGGAAAAGGGGCAGGGAAGGAAGCGGATAGTCTCAGCCCCTTTGTTTGGGAAGTGGCTGCCATCAGGAAAGGCTTTGCTACAGGGTCTCTCCTTCTCAGGAGCTGCTGTTCCCAGGTCTTACTGATGAGGCGGATCTGGTTCCTAATAGGTGATAATAAACAAAAGGGCAAGGAGGGGGGAAGAAAAAGCCCAGCTCTCATTCACTTCCCTCTGCCTCCCCTCCAGCTGGCAAACAGAAGGCAAGCTGCACCGGGGGATGCTCAGCCCGAGCTGTGGAGAAGTGGCTCTGCCTGAGGCAGACAGCACATTCCTCAGGGGCTCCTTGTGCCAGGGGCAAGGTCTGGCAATAGCCCTGACACAGGAATCACACAGGCCAGGCCAGCAGCGAGCAGAGCCTGCCTTTGTCTCCTTTCCTTGACTGCTGGATTCACTGCACTACAATTCCCAGCAGCCTGCAGGAGAGGTTTTGCCTTGGAAAGCGGCGTTAAGCAGGTCACGATGGATAAAGCACTTGGGGGGCCAGCTCAGCACTGGGCTGATGGAGGTGGGTGCAGGCACTGAGGCAGCCCCAGGAGCTCAGCCAGGGACATGGTCCCTTCCCAGCAAGGCAGAACCGAGGGCAGGGTGATGGGCTCAGGTCTTGCACACTCACAGTCTCCTACCTCATCCCAGGGCGGCTGTGATGCTTTACTTCGCCCTTCAGCAACCAACAGCCACTGGCTGGGCAGGCAGAGAGGTTAGTTCAGGAAAGGCTCCTCCTGGGTCAGTCTGGGAAGCACGACATGGGCGCACCTCTGTGGGCAAACCTGCCTCTCCAAGGGCTCTAGGGACAATGACATTGTGGTCCCAGATCACTGGAAGGAGCCCCCAAGTCCCCTCTGCATGTGCCTCTAATTATGACACCTTCATCTCTGGGAACACCAGCCCTCCTTCCCCCCATTCATAATTCAGTGTGACACAGCCCAGCAAAAATCAATTCTCTCTTGTAAGAAAGTGCCAAGGCAAATTATTTCCCAAAGCTTTCGACAGGGCTTTCTTCTCCCCCAGTGACTGTGTCTTTGGTGTTGAGCCCTAAAATACAGCTTAACCCTTTGAGCTCTTCCAGTCTGCTGGAGAGCCCGGCCAGACTGGTGATTGGTGAAGCCATCAGCAAGAGCACCTTGTCACCTCATTGCCCATCCATTAGGGATGGACCCATCTAGCTGCCTACAGGCAAGTCCATCCATTTGTCCTTCCCCGAGTCATCCCTCTAGGAACACTGCTGGCTGTACAACCCTCACCATATTGACCTTGTTGGAGGAGTAAGGGAAGCAAGGGTTGCCTTGGTTCATAGCTGGGCAGTTCATGTGTTTGGGATCCCTGGAAACCACCCACTGTTTCCCAAGGCAGTTTGTGGCCATCAGAGGACTTGTTTCTTTTCACAGTATCCTGGTAAAGTCACCATTGGGAAAACCCATTTAGCATCACCGATGCCTCAGGATCCAGCCCTGATGTGTGTCATGCTCAGCAGCCCCCCGGGCACTGCTGGGGGGGGACCAGGCATGCTCTGTCTCACCCGCACAGGAACAGCACTTAGGAAGATAATGAAGCTCTTCTTCCCTTGCAAGGTTGCTGGCTACCCTGCGTTGGGTCATTATGTGGCCTTTAAAGCTCATTAACACACCCAATTCCCAAAGGGCAGAGAGAAGGAAGGGAGACAGATGATGTGGCTTGAAGTTAGGGATAAGGCTATGAGGTCCCCAGGAGCACCCATTGGTAGGGGGCTGCCACCCCCTGTCTGAGCAGATGCTGGGAGGAGATGCTAAAAAGCCCTGAAGTCGTCTGCTCAGTGAAGGCTTTCCCCAGCCTTGGGCCACAAAGGAGAGGAATCAGAGGGAGCCGATGAAAGAGCAAACCTAATAAAGGGAGTTTTAATCAGGGAAAAAGAAAAAGTGGGGAGGGAGAGACCAGATCAGAGCTGTAAACTGGCTGGAAATCAGTCCCTTCGTTATCACAAACACATGATCACAACTTCCTATTTGACATTTCATTAATTTAAGCCAGGAGTCTGGGGACCAGCGAGAGAAGAAGAAAGCACATTATTAATTTTAAAGACCTCCTCCCGGAAGGGCTCACGCTCCAAAAGAAAAGAGAGATGTTAGAAGAAAATTGTTTCTTTATAATTTCCCCCCTCCCCTCACTTTCCTCCTCTGTCTTTTCTCCTCTAGCTGCAGGAGAGCTCGCTAGCCATTAAAAACCCAGGGCTGGGCTCTCCATGCCTTTCCCAGCCCACGGGCAGATGCAGGGTGGGATACAGGATTGTCCCTGCAGGCACCTGGGAATGAACCTGCAGAAGCCACCCGTTGTTAGTAACTCATGGGCAGGCTTGCAGAGCCTCGGGAGATGCCCACAGCCGCTGCCCAGAAGCATCCATCTGTCCTGCATCCCATCTTCCCCGCCTCGGAGGAGCTGAAGGCAAAGCTGCCAAAAATAAACCGATTCAGGACAGCGTCTCTATTGTAAGGGCAGATGGATGGCGCCGGGGCTGCGCTTGAAAAGGCAGATCTAAAAGGATGGAATTAAAGAGCCTTTGGAGAAAGAGGCTTTCTGTTAAAGCTGGTGTGCTGCTTTGCAGATAAGGCTTCTGCAGGTGGAGCGCAAGGCCACCCTTCGGGTCTAACTGGGGAAGGGAAAAGCCCACCCCAATCCTCCCCACATGCCTCCAGCACTATAAGGTGGCTTCCTTCCTCCTCCAGCTCCCACCATCGACTTGTTAAACATCGCTTCTGGATCTCAGATCTACCCCATGTGTTCTGAGGGATTTCGATCATCTTGGGCAATTATTACAAAGGACTTCTGGAACTGTCATACATTCCCACCCCTGTCTGCACGGCCGCACACTGCAGCCGCACGCTGCCCACGGGGTGGCCAATTCAGCTCCATGTATTTTGACTGCCTCAAGTCCCACCATCGATTTTTCTGTCAGGTCCAGCTGAGAATTGAGCTTATTAAAAAACAAACCATCACAACTGGGACTGAGCCATGCTGCAATTCCTGCCTCCACGTGGGGCTTCCACCTTCCCCAGGTGTGGGTCCTGCTGCCCCCAGCTGTCCTTTGCTTTTGGGGCTGATGGGCTGGTGGGACCCATTGATAAGAGAGAGAAATCAGAGTTTGCTCAGTGCCAGCAATTACCTGTGTCCCCATCATAGAATCATAGAATAGTTAGGGTTGGAAAGGACCTTAAGATCATCCAGTTCCAACCCCCCTGCCATGGGCAGGGACACCTTACGCTAAACCATAACACCCGAGGCCTTGTCCAGCCTGACCTTGAACACTGCCAGGGATGGAGCATTCACAACCTCCCTGGGCAACCCATTCCAGTGCCTCACCACCCTAACAGGAAAGAATTTCCTCCTTATAGCCAATCTAAACTTCCCCTGTTTAAGTTTTAACCCGTTACCCCTTGTCGTGTCACTGCAGTCCCTAATGAAGAGTCCCTCTCCAGCATCCCTATAGGCCCTCTTCAGATACTGGAAGGCTGCTATGAGGTCTCCACGCAGCTTCTCTTCTCCAGGCTGAACAGCCCAAACTTCCTCACCCTGTCTTCATACAGGAGGTGCTCCAGCCCCTGATCATCCTCGTGGCCTCCTCTGCACTTGTTCCAACAGTTCCATGTCCTTTTTATGTTGAGGACACCAGAACTGCACACAATGCTCCAGGTGAGGTCTCACAAGAGCAGAGCAGAGGGGCAGGATCACCTCCTTCCACCTGCTGGTCATGCTGCTTTTGATGCAGCCCAGGATACGGCTGGCTTTCTGGGCTGCAAGCACACACTGAAGCCGGCTCATGTTCACACACCCTGTTGAACAGCATTCGCTCTCACCCCTATCTATTCAGCACAGATAATTTTAGCCCTCACTTTATCTCTTCAACTGAGGACTTCATTTGCTGCCAATGAAACCGGTGGTTTCAAGAGCTGGGCCAGGTTACTTGCCTTCAGGCAGATGTTCAGTGCTACTCAGCCTGCTGAAAATGAGGAAATAATAGGGAAAAACAATGATTTCCAAGCTGAACCCTTCAGGAGCCTCTTGTACCAGCTTTTGCCCTCACCAGCTCAGTGCTGGGCTCCCAGTGCCCAGAGGACAGCCCTGTGCCACCAGTCCCACCCCAGCTAATTGGGTTTTGCTCCTCGCTGCTATTAGACATGCCCTGGAAGGGGTAAGGAGGCACCCGAGATGCTGAAGCTGCCCCATGATGGCTTTGGCTTTTGTTCTCTTTTATTGCTGCTTTCTGACAGAGAAAAAACACAAAGGAGATATTTATGAGCCCTACCAGCGGTGGGTTTGGCTCTGGGCTGCGTTTAAAGCACCTCTGTTGTTTCCCAGCTTTAACTGCCTGCCGGATATTTACAGCACTTGACAGCAGGAGCCAGAGCCAGGTTAAAGCACCATGAGCGACCTGCACCTCCGGCAAACGTTTGTTAGGGCAACACAGGAGGAGGGGAGAGCCCCTGCATGAAAGCATGGCTATCTCTTCATGGTACCGCTTCCCTCACCCCAAATCCCCACGTAGGCATGGCCAGGAGGTGCTGGGGAGGGATGCTGAGCACTTCCCATGCTCTACCAGTGTGGTCCCAGTTTGGTCCCCCGATCCCTTGCTTCACACACAGGGGCTGGGGTGAGTGGGGCTCACAGGTTGCTCCTCTGCTTCCCACCCCAGCCACGGATCTGCCTCATTTTCGCTTCTCTCCCACGCTCCCTTTATCTCATGTTTATTTTTCTTCACTGCTTTTGCATCCTATTCATCTGTCTCTCTTTCCATCTCATCTCCCCCGTCCTGAAAGGCTTGTCAGGAGAAGAAAGAGCGAGCCCAGCTTCTCCCAGCTCTGTTTACCAAATAAGGCCCGGAGTCAGGTTTTATTTAAGCAAAGGAAAATGAACTGGATGCAAGTAGGCCAGGAGAAGCGCTTGTGAAGAAAAAGGATGACAACAAAAGGAAGATGTACAAGGGAGCAGAGGCAGAGCATCCCCTCGGGATGATGGACGCAAGCTCATTGCCAGAGCCCGGGTCTGGTGCTGCAGCCTCGGCGGTTCTGCTTGTTAGTGGTGCCAAAACAGCGTGGAAAACACAGGAATGCCATGGGAGGTTGGGGAGCAAATCAGGTGGCCAATTAGTTGGTTTAGGGCACCCTTTGTTTGAAGCCACAGCAGTGGTTTCCTTCCCCCCCATAGGCTATAATGCAATTAGACAGGCAGCAGCTGTCAGAAGCAGCAGCATCAGTGCGAAGTGGGAAGCCCCTCAGTGTTGGGGACCTCCTAGCCAGCAACAGGTATGGGGGGGGCTTTGCCTTGCCTTACTGCAAATCCTCCCCCATGCCACAGGGGCTGCAAGACATCCCTGACCTTCCTCCAGCCAGCCTGGAGGACCCAGTCCTCCCCAGGGGATGCTGCAGTGCCTGGCAGAGAGCAGGGCTGGGAGCCCCATAGCACTATTGGGGTTCCCCCAAGAGATCCGGGGGGGGGGGGGGGGGGGGGGGGGGGGGGGGGGGGGGGGGGGGGGGGGGGGGGGGGGGGGGGGGATAAGGCTTTCAGGGGCACATTGCTCACTAGGATTGGGCAGGCTCAAGGCAGCCTAATCAAAAGCAAGTGAAAAATACATCTTTGCAGGCAAACCGCCACCTTTCTGGAAAATAGCCTCTAAAGAGGGGCCTGGCTCTGTGCCCAGGGAAGTTAACTTCAATTGACTCGCCTGCATTTCACTTCAGGCCCTCTCTGATTCTTCTGGAGCAGCCTTGTAACATTGAAGTGCTATCGCACGGAAATTAAATCCACTGCACTTAGCATAAGCACAAGCCCTTGCCCATGAGCCACTCTCTTACACAGGCACCAGAGCATCTCCACCATCACTTACCTCAGGCTGCCTCGCAGCAAAGACTCGGTCCCCAGTGCTTGCAGAGTACCCAGCTCTCCTGCCAGGGAGGGCTGCTGGTCATTCAAGGCCGTGGCTCTTTGCTGCACAGCCTTGCTGCCACGCTCCCAAGACAGCAGGAAGCGATCCCCAGCAGAAACACTGCTGTGGAGAGCTTGTACATGCTATACTTTAGCCTCTTCCCAGTGCACCTCATGTGTTCTCCAGCAGAGTCCTATCAATGGGAGCCTTTATATTTCCTTTAAATTAAACCCTAATTTACCCAGATAAGCAGGGCCTGGGTGGAAAGGCTGCCAAATCCCCATGGCTTATTGCCATTCTTTCTTATTAGCTGTTACTGGCCATCACCACAGTGATTTCACTTGCACCTCGTTAGGCAGGCTGAGGTGGGATATAGCTCATGGTCAGCTAGAGCAGTGATGCTGAGGGGTCCCGGATGCTCTTAGGGGGTGGATACTGACCCACTGGAGCTTGTCTGTGCTGCAACCCCAAAGCATCATGCCATGGAGGACCAAAACGGGGACCTGGAACCAATGCTGGTAGCAAGAGGAGCATCCCCAGCAGCAAGCCCAGACCACTTTCAGCTCACCTTGTTATTGCCATTCCCACAGCTGGACAAGCTGCATAGCAAACCCTCTACCCACTCAGAAGTTAGCATTTCTTAAACCAAAGGCATGTGGCCTTAAATCCCCTCTTTCCTTTCCTTGTGAACAGATTTGGTCCGGGAGCTGGGCGTGCTCAGCAGCAAACCCACGTACAAGGAACGCGCATCAGCTCCTAGCAGGAAAGTGAATTATTGAAGTCCAGGGAAGTTGTGATGAGCCAACTGGGGTGGGCTGCTGTCTGCTCCGCTCAATTATTCAAAGCCTGGTTTTTAAGCAATTCCTGAAATGAAGATGATGGAGACAGGGGAGGGAGAAAAGAACACACTGCAAAGAGCCACTGTCATGCATCCTGGGTGTGGGGACCAGGCTGTCCCCTCCACAGGCAGACACCATAGAATGGTTTGGGTTGGAAGAGACCTTCAAAGCTCATCTAATCCAACCTCCCTGCAATGAGCAGGGACATCTTCAACTAGAGCAGGTTATCCTGATGAGATGGGGCTGCAGGCTTTGCTCTGCTTACATGTAAAAATATCTCCGTCCCCAAAATAAAACCGCACCACTGGATATACGTTTTAATGCCGTTTGATTCTAAAGCTGGATGCTGTGATCTGGACACAGCGGGGCTGGTTTAACCCCACCGGTGCAGCAAAACCAGGCAAAGAGAAGTCCCTGCTCCGGAGGACATCATGCGGATGTGATTTGATCTCAACAGAGCCGAAAGCAGCAGAGCTAGAAGAGATGTGCAGTGCTGGGAGGGGGGGAAGCCCATCTCAACTGCCTCGGAGGCTCTAAAAAAGCCAAACCACAAAGGGAAACAAGAGGGAAAGCGAAAATACTTTATTACATCTGTTTGAAGTGCGGAAGATAGAGGAATGAGCAAACACCGAAGTGTTTTGGTTCTGCTGGCAAATGAACGCGCTGCTGAGCCTAATGGGATTTTAGATTAAAAGATTTAACGAAAAATAACAACCAGCTCCACAAATAGAGCTTTATAAGGTCAAATAACAGATGCATGTTAGCAAAAAAACACCGCCAGTCTTTCGCCTCCTTCTGCAGGGATGCTTCTCCTAGCCCGAGTCCCAGACTTCAGGTGCTCTCCTCTAATTCCTGCCTTTATCCTCAGCAGTGATGTTTCCCGCTGGGGATGGCTGGGGAATAATCCTCTGGGATCCAGTTTTGGCTGCCTTTTCTAAGCAGGGCTTTGCAAGAAGTTTGGCACACCTTCGCAGAGCAGCAGGGCTGGGGATGGGGAGCAGAGACCCAGCCTGGATGGCACCAGTGATGCTCCATGGGGAAAAACACTTTTGTGTCTGCCTCAGCATGCAGTCAGGGCATTGCTCCCAGACACCCAAGGGGGGTCCTCATACCCACAAGACCCCCTTTGCTAGCAGGGCCATGGCCATCCCATCGCACAGGCTGGCCCTTCGTGTACCTATTTCTGTTGGGGATCAGGTGCAAGTCTCCCATGTCTCATTTCTGGAGCTGTTGGGTACTGTCAGCAGCTACTGACTTCAAGGACATGGGGGGGGGGGGCGTTGCAGCACCCTTGAAAAATTAGGCAACTTCTGCACACCTAAATAGATGCTTAATGACAGACACTTGTGGGTGAGCGTGTTGGCAGCAGCCCAGGGCTGGGAGCACAGGAATCAGACACCATCAGGCCGCACGATGGGCATCACTGCCCCTGCTGTCCTTTGCCAGGTCCCGGCGCAGAGCTGGGGACCCAGGGGAGAGCTCCTGATGGAGGGTCCCCATGTCCCTGCCCCATCAGTGATGCTGCCGGGTGATGGAGGGCTACCTGTGTCTTGCCACCTCTGCCCCAAACCAGGACTGAATGTTCTTCCTCACCTCCGAAAGCCATTACCTCTAACATGGCAAACACTTTGTACTGGTAAAACCAGAAAGCATCAACCCAGTGCTGGAGCTAGCCAAGGCATTTAGCTCTGCAGTAAGGCAGAAATCAGGCAAATCCCTCCCTGCAGTGCCAGATACCAGCCCCATATCCTCTGCCGGCCCCTGCGACATCTCCAGTGGTGCCAGGGGAATGCACGGGCAGGGGATCAGCTCCATTGCAGTCTGTCCAGATTAATAATTGGATGTGCTTTAGATCATGCTTATCCCTTTAAGCTCTTGTTCTCTAAGTGCCCCAGGGTGCTCTCACCCTGCTGCGCCCTGCCGTCAGCTCAGCAGTGGTCCCCATGGGACAGGGCATCCTGCCACCCATCCCTTCCTCATCCCCCCCACCCCAGCAGTGAGGACGGGCTCCCCCAGCCCACATCCAACCTTCCAAGAGGGAAGAGCGAGGGTGCGAACACGCAGCATCCTTCTGTGGAGGGATGCTTGGGCATCGTGCTGAGGAGCGGATCCTCCCCAGCAGCCACCCTGGACCACCGGGTGATTGGGAAGCTTCGTGGGCCTCTCCAGTGCTCTCAGCCCCCCTTCTCCCCCGCTGATTGCAATCAACACCTCATTCATACGCCTCTGTTTACTAATTTTCCAGGAGGTATCACGCTAATGAAGGGAGCCAAGCAATCAAGCAGCATCAAGCAGCCTCCCAGAAGTGGGGGAAAGGAGGAGAGGGGAGGAAGAGAGGGTGGCTGCCAGGAGAAAGAGGGGAATAGGGTAGGCAGGGGTGGGAGAAGGGAGTGAAGAGGCAGATGGGGGTCTCCTGGGGTTCTCTCCACCCTGCTACCAGCCCTGCATCCTTATCTGGAGTGGCTGGAGGACAAAGATGCTGTTACGTGTTTAGCAACATCCACAGCATCCTTGGTAGGGTGTTGAGGTAGCTGGGTACCACGCTGTGGAAGTTGAGGTTGCTGGCCATGGCGCTGTGAGAAGGCCGAGTGCTTTGGAGGAAGTTCAGGTCGACCTTTGGAGAGCACATCACTGATCCCTGGGACAACAGGCTGTGCTCTGCCATATCATCTGCCCTATGGGTTATAAAAGTGCCATCCAACTGAGGGCTCCACACAGGTATCAGAGTTAAAACTGGCTGTATTCCCACTGAGCCCAGCCGGTCCATGAACTGGAGAGGCCAGGGCAGTGACAGGCAGAGCTGCATCTCCTCCATCCCCCCATGCCTTCACCTGTAAGCAGACCAGGGGTGACACCCTGCCTATCCCAACACCACCCCTTGCCAAGGTGCCTTCCTCCTATGGGGCGCTGTGTCAAGAGGAGCTGTGGGGCTGGAGGACAACTTGACAGCACACCAGCCTTCCAGAATAAGCAATAAGGTGTTGTCCAGCAGGATATAAAGACCCCAAGCTGCCTGTAAGATGCTGCCTGCAGCCGCTTATGCCCCCTGTGCTTAGGTCCTTGGCTGCCAGCTGATTCCTCTCAGGCAGGTCCAGTTCCATGCTCACTGCAGATGGGAACAGGCTCTCCATCACCTCCCACCGCTGCTGAAGCAGAGCTGTGGCCACACAGCTGCCTGTTGGCTCACTGCTGCCAGGACTGCAGCTTTGTGGATGCCCTTTGGATCAAGGTCCTATTCTTCAGAGCAGAAACCCCCCTAGGGCAGGATTTCCAGCACTGGTGGACTGGGATCCCACGTGGGAAACTGGGTCCTGAGGACATGTCCTTGGTAGAAAACAAAAGAGAAAGGATGGCTTACAAGTGGCAATCAGGCAACAAATAACACAGTGGAAGACAGACATGATTCCAGCCAGATGGAGAAACAGCAACAAACAATCTGTCTCCAGCAGAGGAAGCCCCGTCAGTCCCAGCCACCAGAGATGGGAGCATCTGAGGGGACCAAAGGCTTTGCCAGGTTCCCACTTTGACACCTCCCCAAACAAACCCACTGGCACCCTGCTTCCCAGCCCCATTCCAAGCCCGGGAGACCTCCCTTTTCCCCCAGGAGTGGCTTTTTGGGGTGCTATGAGCTGCTATTCCCTCCTCTCTAAACCTCAGGCACAGCTGATTGATGAATGGGCTCTCAACATGATTGATCTCTTTGACAGTATGAAATGTGGTGATTACCTGGTGCTAGTAGATTGTCCTAAGTGTATCTCACGCAGGCACAGGACATTTGTGCCATTATGGTCATTAACTCCATTGTTAGTGACTAATCTATGCAAAGATTTAGCCTGGCCTGCTTGAAGTGCATGACGCGGCGGCTGTGTTTGTGCTGGAGACAGGCTCTGCAATGGGAAAAGGGATTTTAATCCATTTTTCCTTCCTTTTTTGGAATCCATTTATGGAGATCAGCATCCTCCAGGCATTTGTGCTCGCTCCCTTGTCACGGGGGTTTGGAGCTTTTCCCTGGTGGGACCATAGGAGCTCATGATGCTGAATAGCTTTGGGTAGTAAGCAGTTCCTCCAGCCCCTGGTGTCTCAGGAGCAGGGAGCTGTGCCGTAGGGAAGGAGGGTTTTCTCTGCCATTTGCCAAACCTAAGCTTCAGCCCAGAAACTTATAACCACCATAAATGACACCCAGCAGGGCCATAAGGGACCCAGCACTGTGACTCTAAAGCCATTTCAACCTGAATGACCATGCAGCTCCAAACAAGGAGAGCAAATGCACTGCCTTTCCCCTCTGGGTCCCATCACCAGCCTCTCCCAGGGCTGGCGCAGCCTTTTGCTCCCCCTGAGCACAGTATTTTCTCCTCTGAAAGCAGCCATCAGCTGAGACCTAATCAGCATCGCTCCAAAAAGGGAAAGGAAACAGCAAAAACAACCCCTCCGCAGCGGCGTTGTAGCTGATGCTCAAGTCAGGGGATCATTTAGGGGATGATTTATTAAAGAGCAAATAGGTAAAAGGAAGATTGGGCCGCGGGGGGGAGGCACGACAGAACGGGAGGGATTTAGCAACAAGGCAAAAATAGCCTAAAAACATGGCAAATGAGGAAAGAGCGACAGTTGCCATCCCCACAAGGATGCGTTCAACTCCTGGCTGGTGTAACTCAGCAGAGAGCCCGGGAAGCCAATGGAGCTGCAGTAATTTACCATAACTGCTAGTTTGGCTCCATTTAAAAGCTCAGCTTTATGAAGACAGCAATACGTGTGTGTGTGCACGCGTGAGAAAGAGGAGAGGCGAGCTGGGAAGGTTTTATTTACACTGCAGCTTCGAAGCTGCTTAAACTGATTTGGAAGCAGGTGAATAATTAATTGCATCTTTAAGGAACCGAGCTGTTAATAATACTCCCCACAGTGGCAGTTTATAAATGTTCCTGTCAGGGCGGAACACGGAGCATCGCAGAGGGATTGGGGCGGGGAAGCCTGAAGGAAAAGTCTTTCCCCCCGTTCTTCTGCGAGCAAAATGAATGAAAGTTGCCATTTTTCCTGTCATCCAGCTGTTGCTGACACCTGGATGTCAAATCAATATTATAATGACAGCGCCACAGCAAAGAGAAAAAGGAAATAGGAAAAAGAAGTCCTATTACTACATGGAAAATATTTATACTGCCTCCCACTCTCCAGGGTATAGGCTGTTAATTGAGCACAAAGGGTAGGATTTGCCTGGAGCCTGCAGAGCCCGCTGGAGAAGCAGCCGATAATGCTATGGTGAAACTGGGTAAAATGGGTGCTGCAAGGGGAAGGTGATTCTGAGATGGACAGCACTTAGACCCTCCTGCCTCCAAGCAGCCCAGCACCTCCTGCTGCATCCATCCATGCGGAGGTGCTTGCAGAGCTGGGATGCACAAGGAAACGGGTGTTTTCATGCTGCTTTCTCCCTTTGTTAATGATGCTGCTCAGCTCAGTGCATTCCAATGCCCTGGTTCACCTCTCACAGCCAAGCCAGCCCACAGCCAGAGGCACCAGAACTACCAGGCTACAGGGATAAAAACAGCACAGCAAACACCACCCCCCCCCCCCCCCAGAGCCAGGAGCTGCTGGGGAGGATCTAACCCCTTATGCTTCATGACAGGAATAAGCCTCTAATAAGAAGTTGGAAGGGAAGAGTAGGGGGAAAAGCTGCTTCCTTCAGGGAACCTTTGACACTTACTGAGAGAGGGTTTTGGCTCCATGCAAGACCAAGTCCCCCATGTGAGCAGCCACAGCACAGCCTGGCCAGGGTACCACTGAGCATCCCTAAGCCCCAGGGGCAACAGCTGCCCCTTGCTCCCACCCAGGATGTGTTCACAGGGACAAGAATCACCCAAGGCTTTGCTCACACTTTCTTGGGGTGGGTTTCTGCCTCCTTATTCCAGTGTGGGACAAAACCATCACTCCTCACCTCTTCAATGTCTCAAGCCACCTCCTGTGACCTGTGTGCAGGTAGAGGACAGGAGGAGATTGTACACTGGAGCTCCCAGCCTCTCCTCCTCTCCCAGGCCACTTCCAAGGTGGAAAACCAGCACCTGCAGAGCCCTGCCTCGTTTTCCATGATTAATCAGTTTGCTTGGGAGCAGCAGGACTCCCACCCTCATCCATCCCCCCCACAACAGCCACGTGTGAAGGCTGACGTTAATCAGATAAATGCCTTTGCAGTAGCACCAACCATTTCTCTAACGCACAGTCTCCCTGGAGCTATTAATAATTACTCCAGACCCAGCCATTAAAGCATCGCAAATAAAAAATGGGTTTAATTAAAAAATTAACTTTAGTGGCAGACCCACCGATGCTAACCGGGAAGAGCAGAGCATTCGTCGGGGGGGGGGGAAGGAGCGGGGTGGGGAGAAAGGTCACATCCCTTGGGGCTTTGGAGAAGTCATCTCCAAAACCCCTCCTTGGCTTGGCCTCACAAACACTAATGTGAGAAGGCATCTCCCAGTGCCCTGTGGTTTCTCTGCTCCACACATGTCTCACATGGGGCAGAGTTAAGGTGATGCTCAGCTCGGAGGCTGCAATCCCAATTGCTCCTTTCCCTATAAATGACTCTGTGCTGCTGGTGAGGGGATGCTCCTGCGTCTTCCCAAGGCCCTGGGAGATGGATTTCACTGCTGGATACCCCCAGCCCCACTGGGTGCAGGATGAATCCTATAGAGTAACCCCCTTCCCTAGAGGTGCCTGAACTACCCAGCCAGGCTGGATTTATCATCCCTGGGCTGAAAGAGGAGAGGAGAGGAGAGGAGAGGAGAGGAGAGGAGAGGAGAGGAGAGGAGAGGAGAGGAGAGGAGAGGAGAGGAGAGGAGAGGAGGAGAGGATGGAAATAAAACCTGTCATCGGTGGAAAAACATTTCCATTACCTCAACACGGTTTGTAATGGGGGAAAGGGAAAAGCCAAGTGAAGGCTCCCTCAGCCCTAGTTTCTGTGCCCAAGCTCAGAGATGCAGCTCACCGTGGCTGCCCCAGCACCATCACTTAGCACTGCACTAATACAGTGGCTGGTGTTAAAATAAACCCCAGTGATGCTCTGGCGAGCTCCTGGGGTCACAGCCCAAACTTTTGCCAACTAATAGCATTGCTTGAGTAATCCTTCCCTCTGGCTGCCTCTCCTCCAGGGGTCTCAGGGTGTGGTAACACCACAGAGTATAATGAATCTCTTCCCTTCCGCTCACAGCACCAGGGTTTCCAGAAGAGGGTAATGAACAGGTTCTGGGGGTGTTTTACACAAGCCTGATGGAGAAACATGGCTCAGCAGCGAGCCACTAACAAAAGATGCCTTTATTGCAGGAGGATGAAAGGCAGGATGGATCGAGGCGGAACAGTGCTTCAGTGGCGGGGGCTGAATTAATTGGATATGGGAAAATACTTAAATATATCCACAGGGAAGAAAGAGCGAGGCACTCGTGCAGCATTGCACGCAGGAAAAGCCAAACCGATGGACCTAGACAAAAAGAAAGATGCTGAGAGATGATTTCTCATCTGGCACAGCGCTGTTAACACCTCTGGAAGAGAGGCACAGATGATAAAGCCCCCTAAACTGTTGGCTATATCCCCTGCACCTTTCCAAAGGCTCCCAAGGCATCAGGGCAGAGAAGGAATACCTTCCATCCTCCCAGCCCAAGAACCTGCTAATGAATGCAAGGAGTTTAATCCAGGGGATGTCGGGAATGCAAAAGATTGAATGCATTTGAGTTGCTTAACCCAGAGAGGAGATGGTCAAGGGCGAAAGTGAGTCTGCAGATACAGAAGATGATGGCTGCAAAGTGGAAGAGAAACCCTATTTCTCTCCATCCAGGAGAAAAAGGGTCAGGTGAGACATCAGGAATTCCCTTTCCAGCAGTGTTGGGGAGGATATGTAGACAGCCCAGGTGCCACTGAGTTACATGACTTGAGTTAATCACCCAATGGAAGGGTAGCTTTTAATGCAGAAAGCTGCCCTTTTAGCAGTTACAACAGGAAGAGCAGTTCCAGGGCAGTGGATTACTGGTATGCTTTGGATGATTACACCAGGATACCTGCCCATTGCTTCCCAAAGCATCCCGCACTCAAACGCGGCAGCTTGGCCTCTGTCAGAACAAGGATGGGGCATCAAGAAGGAACATGACTTAATTTCCCATCAGACATGTGAGCAAACAGCCTGCAGAGCTATTACCCTTCATGTGCAGTGAGCAGAGATTAACAGTGATTTATCTCAGGCACTTCCCTTGGTACGCATCCCCCTGCCTGGGCTGGAGGGATGCTGAGGGAAAGGGTGGAGAGAGAACACCCATGGGACTGGACTTAGGGAGCCATGATTCATTGCTGTTCCCCTTTCTTGGGGGATAACTCAGTGGTTAAAGCCCTTTTAGAGACCTCAGACCCATCACTGCCTTCCCATGCCTCACCTCTGCCTTATTTTGGTGCATTTCCCCTCTTTAAAAATAGAAAAGGGAAAGAAAAAGAACTGACCCTAACCCTTCAGTCTCCTGTGTGACGAGAGGAGAATGTTTCTGCTCAGCTGAAAGCCTTCAAAACCAATATATAACCCACCTGTAATAATGTCACACTTAAGGGAATTACTTCAAATCACATCTATTTGGGGAGATAGTAATTTAGACCAGCTTCCCCTGGGAGTGCTCTTCCCATACGTGTGGCTCAACTGCCTGAGCAGCAGGTTGATGGAGCTGAGCTGCCTGCTTCACCCCGTGAGGGGGTCCTCAAATTCACCCTCTCCCCACGGGCTCTGCCACACTTGGCAGTGTTCAAGGCCAGGTTGGACACAGGGGCTTGGAGCAAGCTGCTCCAGTGGAAGGGGTCCCTGCCCGTGGCAGGGGTTGGAACCGGATGAGCTTTAAGGTCTCTTCCAACCCAAACCAGGCTGGGATTCTATGAGAATAGCCCTTTTGGGTGAAAATAGGCTCAGCTTCAGCCCCTCTCTGCAGCACACATTAAGCAGCACTGCCAGTGCCAGGAGTGGATACCAAATGGAAAAATATCAAAGAAAAAGCTCACTTGGGATGGCTTAAACCCATCAGGGGCAATGGGTGGATGTTGTTCTCCTTCTTGCAGCTCTTAAGCCCCTCTCCTTCTCCTCTTGAGCATCTTGAAGCTTTTTCTCAGCACTCACCAAAGACAGAGGTGACAATGAACCCAAGCCAGGCAGGATCCTACTGGGCTTTCCTGCTTCCCTGGGCAGAAGGGACAGTGGGTTTTCAAGCATGTGAAGACTCCCAGTAAGAGCTGGGCACTTGGTGGAAGTCCAGCCTCTGGTTTTAATGACTGACAGCATCACCAATGACTCCTCTTCTCAAGCCAGGGTTGTTCCTCAGAGCAGAGGCACATCTGGCAGTTGGACAAGCCTTTCAGCAAAGGCAGCTGAGCGTCCTTGGTGTGCTCTGGGGGCAAGAGAGTGGCTTTCATGGTGTTTATGCCAGTGCTGCTGCCTGCACTGGGCTCTGCCCGCATCCGCAGCTCCACATGGGGAGCACGCGGCACCCCACAGCGATGTCTTCCATTCAGTCATGTCTACAAAGAGCACTTTAAAGGGACTGAAAAGATGTGCCAGAGACAAAAGAATGTTATTTTACTAACCTGTGCTGGGGAAACTGGGACTGCAGCGGTAAAGTGAGGTACACAAACACCCTGGACTAAAGCTTCCTCAAATGGGAAACGTGAAAAGACTCATCTCCAATCCCTGCCCTTCCCTGGGGTCTCCTCCCTAAGCAAAGATTCCCCCTTTGCTGTTGCAAAGCAGCAGGTTAACAACTAAATACCCTCCCCTAGAAGAGGCACAGGGAAGGGTTACTTGACCATCAAGATGCACACAGCAGCCCCTCGTTGGCCCCAGATTCTGCTGACGCTGTCACTTCTTAGCAGCTCCCCCTTGTTTTAGTACCAGGAGCATCTGCAGTGAAATGGGACTGCTCAGTTCTTTGGCAATCCCCTGCTCCCCGGCGGATTGGACTTTCCAAGCACTTCACCTATGGTGCACAGGTGAAGACTCCTTAAGCTGGTATCACGGAAGGGTAATGAGAAGCTGGGGATGGTCCCTGCTGACCTGGCCAGGGCTCAGGCAGCAGCAGGCAGCAGCAATGCCAGCCTGGATGCCGGCACCACCCCACCACATTGTGCCACTTAGCTTTACCCCCCCAGAGTGCCAATGCAAAGGGAAAGATCCCAAATCCTTGGATGGAAGCTTGGCTCTGGCTCTCACCCTCCTCACAGCTGGCCCTGCCCCTCCTGGCTCCAGCCCCAGCCCAGTTCCAGGCCTTCACTGCTTCTTCACACAGATTCTTTGCTGGACTCCTCAAATTAAAGGCTGCTAATTTACTTTGCAGAGAACTCTGCATCCTGCTGGTGCCTCTCTGCCAGCTCTGACCTCATCCCAGTGATTGCATTTGGGAGGAAATTAATAGACCCAGGCCATTAATTAATTGCTACTCACTTGTGCTGCGAACTGGACCCATCTCTCACGTTCACAACCTGCGCAGGAACCGCTCCAGATCCCTGCTCGCAGAGCACTTTACTCTGCTCTCATTCCAGCCCAGGGGCTCGGGTGGACACTTCCAGGTGCACAGGCTATTAGCAAACAGCGAAGCTCTAATTATCCCCTGCTCTGCTCCTGCAGAACCCAAAACAAAAGGAGAACCTTAAGAGCAGCATTCCCAGGCATTGGATTCCGGATAACGCTGGGCATCGCAGAGGCACGTTTCTAGATAGGAGCTGGAGAAAAGCAAATGCTCCAGCAAGACCTCTAAACACTGCACATATATTTTGGGTTTATTTGCTGGGCCAACCACTGAATCTTGTTTGCTGGCATGGTAGGTTGCTGCTTTCTGGGGTTTGTTTTTTTTCCCCTTCTTTCTCCCTGGGAGAACTTAATAAATCTTTGAAATCATCAAAAAGAAATGCAGCTTCAACACTTAGAGAGCACGGTTAAGTTACTTCCCGGCAATATAAACTAAGGCTGTAAAGTCAAACATTTCCATGCTGTAACGTGAGATGAAAATGAGGGTTTGGGAGGAGAGGGAGCAGGAAGTTGGTTCTTCCATTGCTCAGGGTTAAAAAAGCCTAGAAGGCCTGGGGCTGGCTGGTTGTAGGGATGAGGACATCACTATCCCCCCCCAGCCTTTGTTACCACCTCCCTCCTGCCACACACAGCAGCTCCAGCTCTTCTCATTACAGTGCCTGTCGCTGCCTGACCCTGCTCTGAGGCTTGATGAAGGACATGTACACCAAGTCACGCAGAGGGGCATGGGCACCAGCAGCTTCAATAAGGGACCAGCAGAGACGGATTGAATAACCCAGAGGGTGCTCACCTCCCTCCTTCCCTCTTTTCCTCCTTTATTAATGCTTTAGCCAGTGTCTGGGGAGATGGATGCTGTGGCCCAAGCAAACCCACCAAACCCTTCACCAGTGTCCCAAGGGAGGAGGCTGGTGGCACTCAGCAGCAGCAGGAACAGGGATGGATGAAGGCAGGACCACAACGGGTGCAGGCAGGCACCAGGGACAGATGCAGGCAAGAACTATAAATGGATGCAGGCAGGATGTAGGGATGGATGCAGGCAGGCACCAGGGACGGATGCAGGCAAGAACTAAGGATGGATGCAGGCAAGCAGGCACCAGGGGTGGATGCAGGCAGCATTTCCATGGCAACACAGCAAAAAACCAGCAGCCCCAAGAGAAGAAAGGAGTCAGGACAAACTTTGCTGCTGGCAAGGGCACGGGGACACAGGTCCTCCAGCACCGGGGACGAGCTGGGGCTGCCACCCCAGGGTGCAGCAACCCACCCCTGCAGCTCAAGGATACAATAGGGTCCCTGCACACAGGTCCCCACAATGGGGTCCCTCGTCCTTCTCCAGTGCTGGGGAGCTGTGGCTGATGGCGATGCAGATTGCCAAGGCTGTGCCGTGCCCTTGATTTACTCTCTTAAGCCTCCTGCTTTCTAAATCTTGCTTTATGAGTATTACTACACAGCAGAGCACAATTAGCAGTGTATTAGCAATAAAGAAGCAGCCAGAGCCAGCAGTACCACAGGTTATTGTTTAAACCCTGCCAGAGTGGCCATGCACATCTGCTCCCCTCATGACCAGGACATGGTGCCGCCTCTCCCCATGGGCAAGGGGGACCCCCAGCAGCAAAGCCCCCATCTCCAGAGCTTTCACCCATTGCTGCAGCAGAGCTGACACTAATCCTGGCCACATTTAACCATTTATATTGATTACCCTGTCAGCTCATTTGAATAATTAAAACCAGATGGAACCCTTTTATGTGTTTAAGGGAACGGTACCAGAAACATCCCCGGAGCTGCGTGGTTTCAGTGCAGGGGAATCTGGGCAGCTTCTGTTGTCAAGTCTTCCTTTAGGTGACATTTGCCACCCTGTGCTGTACCTCCCATGCTCCCACCACCTCCAAGGCTGGGGTGGTGGCATCAGCTCAGTTCCCATCTCCGGGCTCATGGAGGAAAATAACTGCTGCTGTGTACTGCTGCCTTTCCTTGTACAAACAGCACTAAAAACAGCCACAAACCCGATAAACAGCAGCAAATAAATGAATCCAGTGCCAGCAGCCAAATATTCCAGTGCCAACTCATGTATGTAGTGATAAAGGGGGTCCCATCCAGCCCCACTTTGGCATCGCGTCCCCCAGCTCCTGCTTCAAAGCCTCATCCGCCCGCAAGCCAGAGCAAAGCCTATTGCCAGGGACTTCTGGCTTCTTAAAATGGATGGGAGACACCAGTGCAACTCTGGTTACTTGTTATTCCACCGTCTTTTGAAAGCAAGTAAAATATTCCTGGCATGGCACTGGTTCCGCACTCCTGCCACCACGCAGGGATGAGTTATCTTCACAGAAAGAAGCATAGATTAATATGTCAAATGAAAGTGAACTATCGGCAGATGAAGATGAAAATGCAATGGCCGGTGACAGGGAGAAAAGGAGGAGAAAAAAGACAATGAAGCTCCTCAGGAGGATGGGAGCATTACAAATTGAGTCACTGATCAGCATTGGTGAAGTTGGAGGGAGCTAGAACACTCTGTGCAAGGCAGGGGCCTTCCTCTCCTGCCCATTGACGGGATGAGCCTCAGCCCAGTCCAAAGAGGGACCAGTCACTGTGGCGGGGACATCCCAGAGCAGCCCCTCACCGCCGCATCCCACCTTGCCATGTACCGTCTCCGTGCCAAGCCTTGGGTACTCAGCAAGCCCCTGGGATAGGGATGTTCCATTCAGGGAACACCATCCACGCTCACAGCCACATCCCTGGGCCGGGGCAGCAGCAGGAGGAAACCCGGGGGGGGCTCAGAGCAGCTCTCCTCTTGCGGCACTGCCCCTAACAGCAGCTCTGCACAAAACAGCATCCTCCAGAGTGCTTGGAAGCTTCTGGACTGGATGGAGCTGTTGGAGCAAGTCCAGAGGAGGCCATGAGGGTGATCAGGGGCTGGAGCAGCTCCCGTATAGAGACAGGCTGAGAACACTGGGGCTGCTCTGCCTGGAGAAGAGAAGCTGCATGGAGACCTCAGAGCAGCTTCCAGTGTCTGAAGGGGACTACAAGGACGCTGGAGATGGACTCTTCATCAGGGACTGGAGCGATAGGACAAGGGGTGATGGGTTCAAACTGAAACGGGGGAAGTTCAGGTTGGATAGAAGGCAGAAGCTCTTCCCTGTGAGGGTGCTGAGGCGCTGGCACAGGGTGCCCAGAGAAGCTGTGGCTGCCCCATCCCTGGCAGTGTTCAAGGCCAGGTTGGACACATGGGCTTGGAGCAAGCTGCTCTAGTGGAAGGGGTCCCTGCCCATGGCAGGGGTTGGAGCTGGATGAGCTTTAGGGTCCCTTCCAACACAAACCAGGCTGGGATTGCATGGTTCTGTGCCGGCAGCAGGACACTGCAGTGGGTCTGCATCCCACAGGCAGACACAGGCCCCAACCATTTGTCCAGCACCACCGGTGCCCTACTCCATACTGTTAGCATCCAATCTGCCCCTCACTGCAGCACCCAGCCCTGCTTTGCTTTCCCAGCTCCAGAGGCAAGCACCAGAGATAAATACCTCAAAACTGTTTTTCCAAGCAGGAATGGGTGCGCTCCAGCAATGCGTCACAGAAACCTCCCGATTTACAGGTGTTTCTCATCCCGGATGAGCTGTCGAGCCTCCTTTGGTTTATTTAGACATACTTCCACTGCCTGGAAATGGATATTTATACAGCCCCAGTGTTTTGATGCATTTAGATGCCTGGATTTGATGGATCAAGCTGCAGGCTGGCAGCTTTCTGTTCCCTCCCAGCTCATTCCCCTGCTCTCAGCCCCACTCAGTGGTACCAGGATGTGGCCACTGAGCTGTGATGCTGAGTAGGGTCCCACAGCCTCCTCTCCTGCTCCCTGGTGGGTAAAAGAGGCCAAACAAGACCCCTCTCCCTGCCCATAGCCCATGGACATCATCAGAAGTAATTAGATTTGCCTCTGTAAGTGCCCAGGGGATTTATCAGCCTCCACCACAGGGTCTGGCTGATTTGAAGGGGCATATGTATATACACAGCTACATGTCTTAATATTGCAGACAGGATATCACCCCTGAGCACCAAACCAAGTGGGATGGGAGCTCCCAGGCAGGGCTGAGAGGGAAAGAGGCAGGGAGCAGGCAAACAGCACTAACAAAGGGCCCTTTGCCGGGACGGGGAGCTTGGGACCTGGCCCAGCATCCTCCCACCCTGATCCCATTGCAGGGGGAAATGTTGTGCCCAAGGGAGGGACAAAAGCAGCACCCGATGGCTTGCAGGAGCTGTGCTTCTGGCAGATGTCAGGGGTGGGAGTGGGAGCACCCCATCCTTTGGCTATGGACAAGACCTGAAGGCTTCTTTGCAGGGTTGCTTCTTCCTTCCTCAATGCCTGGGGTGCCACAGCATCTTCCATCAGTGCACCCCAAGCCCAGGAATCATCCCCTGTGTGGGCTCCCACCACCTCAGCCAGGTTGATGGCTGGACAGGACATGACACAGTGGAACAAGGGATGGCTCCTTCCAGACAGAACTTTGCAGAGCAGAAGAGGACCCTTGCAGGGCTGTGGAGGTTGGCTTACCCACGCCGTGCTGTTGATGCTTCTCTGTTGGATCAAGCCAGGAATATTTCTGCTGGTGCATCTTCTAGGATGTGCTGGGTTTGAGAGGAGCATCCCAGGGATTGCCAGGGACAAGAAACAGAGGCAGGAGGAAGAAGAGCCATCCCACCCAGATGTATGGACACCTGATGTCCCTCAGGGCCACTCTGTCCCCACACAACAGCTTTAGCCCTCAAAGCCCCGACAAGCAGCATCCTCCTGCTTGGCACAGGCCAACCCATGCCTTCCACCCCATCCTTGCCCATCCAGGGCTGTAAAAGGCTTTGGCAGAGGGACCTGCCATGAATCACAGCGAATTTACAGCTGAGCTGTGGGAAAGGGAATAATATAACTCTTGGGAGACAGGCTGGCGGGGAGCGGACATCCATCACACACACGTTCTGGGTTATTTACCACGGCTGCAGCTCGCCAAGAGAAACACCCCCTGCGCTGGACAGCCTGCAAACAGCCAGCCATGGGGACCCATGCAGCACACGAACAGCCTCCATCCCGCTTGGCAGAGCAAACCGGGGGGATTATTTTCCCCTCCAGGAGTCTCTGCTCATGGGATGAGCCCAGTGCCTGGCACATGATGAATCTCAGCTCCCCCCACTCAGGTCCTGGTTCCTGGTCTGGAGGAGCCCGGCAGCAGCGCCAAGCAACACTTTTATGAGCAGCACTTAATTATTCACCCTTTTAAAACGTTGTGCACCATAAACCTGGGATGGAGCGGAGGAAAGCGATTATTATCCCCCTTGCTCTCTCTTGCTGGAGGCCAGCAGCACGTTGGGCAGGCACAGCAGCGAGAGGCTGATCAAAACCAGGGCCCTGCCTTGCTGACACTGGCTCTTATCCCCTCCACGATGCAATCTGCACAAGGCAAGGTGACACCTTCACCTGCACCAGCACTGAGCACTGGGCAAGCAGCAGTCTTCGCCCCACAGCCATGAGGAAGATGAAGGTGAAGCTCAGTCACGCAGGAGGAGGCAGAGTGACACGTCCCCACTTTGCACTGAATTAAGACCCACACAGGAAGATACAGGGAGGTGGGACATGGACCTCGGGCATGCATCACAGCTGTCAGGATCTGTCATCAAATCACTGCCTCCTCAACACCAACCGCCTTAAATCAAGGCAGCAGAAGGGGCAGGCTATGCTCTCCAAAGCTCAGCGCAGGCAGCCACAGCATCCCTGTGATATACAGGAGTGATCATCCCCAGACACAGGCTGTATTTTGCCCTCCTGCAATCCTGGCCACACCAAGCCATTGGCTCCCACCCTTCAGAGACATCATTTGTCTGCTTGGCTCTAGCAGCTGCTTTAGGAGCATACCAAGATGCTCCTGTGCAATGGACCAAGAGCTAAACAAAACCTCAGTTACATAAATAAACCTCTAATCATGCCCTGTTACATTCCTCAGACTGAAGCACACATGGAAGTGCTCCATCATCAGCTCAGGAGGGATTTGAGCTTTAAGGCAGGACTTGCAAATCCTGTGCATTGGGTTTTCTGATGGCCTGTGGCTTGTCCTTGCGTTTGGCAGATACCTGGAGCTCCATTCAGCTTGCTCATTCTGATCTGCTTGCAAATAATCCTTGATCCCATAAGGTGAATATTCAGCCCAAACCCTGTGTTCATTTGGGGTTGGAGCCATCATAAGGAGCTGCTGGCATCTTGTTTCCCAAGCCCTCACAGAGAGAGAAATGGATCCGATGAACCCAATGGCTGCGTTTTTAGGAGGGATTTTAGATCCACTCCCAACCTGGAGACGTCCTCTCCGTTCTTTCTTCGCTGCTTTCCTTGAATTGGCAGTAAAAAATCAGGGGGACGCGCAGCCCGTGGCTCGTGCTTGGCACAGGGGAAGCAGAACAATCTTTTGTTCATTTACTGTGACAACTGCAGTTCAGACTTAATTATTTACGATAATGTTCCCGGGCGCATTAGGGAACGTTCTCCTAGTTCATAAAAAATAATGACACCTTAGTACTGAGTGGCATCTAGCTACGGGCTCTGCTACTGCACCGGCCGCGGCACGTGCTGCTCCACGAGCAGAGCCAAGCCGTCACCCCTTGTCTGCCTTGTGGCTGAACCCATGTCTTGAGCACCCACAGGAAGGGTGGGAGACAAGCCCTGCATGGCCCCGCATCCAGTGCGAGTGTGCTTTGTAGCGCCTTACAGGCTTTTCCTGCCCCTCGGAGCTGTAACACCATTCTCAGGTGCAGAGACACCATCCTGGTTCATCCAAAGGTCTTTGCTCAACACAGCCCCAAAAAGTCACCCCAGCAAACAGGCAGATGTGCTATACCCACCTTCCAGAGGAGCAGGAGGAGCAGGACAGGTGCCTGCAGTGCTGAGCAATGCAGCCAGGTCAAAGGCTACCAAGGGAGGGGACATCAGCAAGGCCCCTCTGCAGTGCCCTACACTGCTGTAGCCTCTGCACAAGCAGGCAATGCTCCTCTCCAACACGGCTCTCCATCCGGCTGCTTAATCCAGACAAGCCTTGTTGCCCTCTCTTCCCCATCACTGCCTCTGTCAGCAGCAGAGGAGGGAGAATCCAGTATCATTCCCAGCCTTCATCTTTCTCGGCTTGTTGAGAAGCACCCTCAGAGATGAAGAGCATACCTGGTCCCCCAGGTACGAGGGGACAGGCTGTTGGTGCAGGACACTGAAGGGACACAGACCCGCTGGAGTGGTACCCAACCAAACCAGCCTCTATTTTATCACCTACACACCCATAACACACCCGCGTGAATGTCTGCAGCCTATAGAGTCCTGAGCAAGGGAAGCTGTCTCCAGGGGTGTATTTTTAGTCTCCACTATGGCAGCCCCTCTCCCGCAGTACAGCCCGTGAGCCACATCCCCTCCTGGCAGCCCTTAGCATCGCATTTTGCTCATGTCCACTGCACTCCTAGAAATACCTGCTGCCCCATCCCAGTACTTACTGCACCAGTATACACTGGTGCTTTTACTATGCTCTCCTCCATTAGACACAGGAATTAGGAAAGACAGTTGGTATTTCATCATTAAATGTATCACATCCAATAAATCGATCATTCTTCTCTGCTGATTATTAGCAGCTCACCTTCTACCAGTTCAGAGCAGTTACATTGGGTTTCTTTTCCTCCACCTTCAAGGAGTAGCATGGTTTCTCTTAAGATCTGTTATAATCAAAGGATTAGAGCTCTGGAAATGTCCTTTGCATACACAGGAAGGTTTTTTTTCCCCTGCTCTCCTTCTCTTGGAGAGAGATGCTTTGAAACCCTGGCTCCTGGCTTCACAATACTGCCTGTACCTGACCTGGTTTAATTTTAGTCTTGCCTGAATCTGCCACCGGCTCATTTAGTTGTAGCATTGAGAGCTCTCCACAGAGTTGGCTCCAGGTCAGCTTTGATTACAATTGCTGATTCCACCCGTGTCCTGCAGCTCTGACCCAGCTCTGGGCTGCCAGGCACCTTCCCGTGCAGGGCTGTGACCCCCCCAGTGCTCCCGCATCCCTCTGCCCCAGATGGCACCCATGGGATAGGGGACAGGAGCTGAGCCCCTCTTTCCTCAGAGCACAGCATGGATAGAGAGCAGGATTTACATCATGTCCACTGCTTCGCAGGCTGCAGAGAAAATGAAGTGGAGATTTTCTGTTGGGATATTTCCAGCATTTCTGACACAGCGAGTGATGCCCCAGGAAGAGCTGACCCAGCTGCCCGGTTGAAGCCATGATGGGCCAAGCAAGACATCAGAGCGCGGAAAATTCCAACGAATATTCAGCTCAAAACTCGCTCAAATATTCCCCAGGTAGATCTGGCTCTGTATTAATTTCATCCTGCACACTAAGCACATTGTTATTGCAGAGACAGAGCCACACAACCAGATAGAAATCAATCTGGGCTTCCCCCTCACCAGAGCAGGAGGATTTAAATACCCCAGCTATAAGCAGCATGCCAGTGGCACCTCTTCCATCACAGATGTGGCCACATGTGGTGGCAGCACCACCTTCCCTGCCGGCACGGTGGCTATGGAGGAGCAGGTTGTTGCTCTTTTGGTTTGCATTTTTCCAGGGGTATGGAAAAAGCACTCTGAAAATAGCCACATAAATACTCTGGAAATGCAATTAGATCCGTTCTGTTGACCTCTGAGGCAACCCTCGCCAAGGCTTTTGCTGAGTCTCACAAGTCGGGAGGAACGTGGCAACATAATTAGCCAGTGGAGACTAGAGCAGCGAATCCCAGCTCTCTTCTCCCAACAGACCCAGCCATGAGAGCTCCTTCTTCAATCCCAGCACCTCCTCTGGCTTTTCAGCCCCTTGCAGCAGACCACAGCTTGCCCCACTTCATCTCTACCCCTTTCCCCCATTCCCATTCCTCACCCTCGCGTTTCTTCCCAGGCGGTAATTGGGATGATGGCCACGTTTGTGGATGTGTTTGTCATCGAGCTTGTCTTTTTGTCCACTCCATAACACAAGACCCACGCCAATGGAGACATTCATCATTCCTATGTGCTGCTCTGGCACTAATGTCCTCGTGAATGTTGCTGGATTGCTTGGGAGATAATGAGTTTGCATCTTTAACAGCTCCTTCAATATTTGTAACCGGCTCTGTCTTCGCCTGGCTCGAATCTCTCTCTTACCAGGAGGTCTCTAATTGTGGCATGATGTGTCGGTTCAGCCACTGATCACCAATCACTCTGTCAGCCAGGCCCTCAAAGCAGCACCTGGGGACCAATTCGCTCCGGTGACATCTCTGACAGCTCCACACAGTCCCAGGAATAGGGATGCGCACGGTAAGGACCGGGATGCAGCCCCACAGCCAATGCAGCCCCTGTTGCAGGGGCTCTAGCAGCAAGAACAGAATGCAAAGAATGAGAGATGAGTGATTCAGACTGGGGTTAGGAATAAGCCAACTGGAAATAAGCAGCCAAACTTCAGAAAGCAGTTTCTGCCTTGTATTAAGTTTTGAACTGCTACCTCCTCTTATTCAGCCCTGGAAATCAGCTCCGTCTGCACTCAGGGTCAGCTTCTGCCTGGCGGCTGGGCCCTTCTTAATCCCTGAAATCACATTTCCTCTCTCCCCATCTGTAAACTGAGAGGGGGTGGGAGCAGCACCCTGCTCCATGGGTGAACATTTCAGTATCTCTTTAAAGACCCCTTGTGCTCTGTGGGATGCTGGTTGGGCTCCTCCATCCCACACCAGGGGGAAAGTGGCCACCCCAGCTCTTCCCACATCCCATTTGCACCAATATGAACTGGCACTGGAAAAACAATCCTAAATGAGGAGGGTGTGAAGAGGGGGCAAGGGATGAGCTGCCCCCAGCCCTGCCCTCCACGCTGGTGAGGATGCTGCAGCTTTCTCCCCATGCCACTCTGCTCTGCGCCTTGTTCCGCTCCAAGCTCAGAGGGTATTTCAGCCATTTCAGTGCTTCTAATCTCTTTAGGAACATTGCTGAGAAACACAATTTCAAGCCTCCCAGGATGTGACATGACTTGTAATTCGAGGCAGAGGTGAGCGCCTACCACCCCAGGGACAGAAAATAAACAGGCTCCGCATGCTTCTGCTCCCAGCCCTCCTCCCCACGATGCTCACATTCCCAACCCGAGCACCAAAGCCTCAAGCTGGGGTCCCCAAACATCCCCTTTTGGCAGGAGGGGACCTTCAGCCTCATTGTCCTTGGAACCCAGCACCCAGGTAGAGCAAAGAAGGGGCTGGAGAAACACCTTGGGGAGGAGGTGAGGATGCGGGGCACAGGGTCTGCAAACAGGAGATGCTGGCTCTGAAGAGGGTGAGGATGGAGGGTGAGCTGAGGGAGAGAGTGCTGGACCACAGCATCCAGCCCCAGCCCCGAGTGGCTGCACAGAGAAGCTGAGGAAGCCATTTCAGAGCAGGTTCTGCACAGTGAAGAGGCTGTGCCGTGCATTCCAGAGTGCCATCTGCTGGCACTCATCCTGCTCCCCACCAAACCGCCCCCCAAAACCAGCCAGTGTGCAGGTCCCCCTCACAGGAATCCACCGCGCTCCAGGCAGGCCTCCATCCCCATCCCAGTTCAGCTCCCACAGCTCCACCTGTATTCATCTCTCCACAAAACCAAGTTGCCTGTTCGGATCCCTGTCTGAACTCACATGTGCTCTCTGTTAAGCAGCTTGCAGGGTGCTGCTCCCCACATTAAGCTGTGTATCCCTACTTAGAGCCAGCTCCCAGGGTAGGGACTGTCCGCGCCAGCGCTAGGCAATGATGCTCACACACGCTGCCTCATTCCTCAGCACTGGGGTGGGCGAGGCTGAAACAAGAGGAGAAATAATGCTGGCAATTAGCCTTGACATTTCTGGGGCCAAAACAAGGGGGAGGCAGAGGAGTGGGAAACGGCAATCGGCGGCGCTCAATCTCAGCATACCCAATTAAGCATCCCAAATTTCATTCTTAAAAAGGAATCGCTGATTTTCACCGGAGAACACAGTGTTTTCTGCAGATCTGGGGGTGGCTGCTGGCCCCCTCCCAGTGCTGTGGGGTTTGCTTTGTTCCCATGAGCATCCCATGCGGGTCACCCCACCTAGGAGAGGGTGGAAGGGATGCGATGCCCGTGGTGCGGGAAGGAGCTGGCTGCCTTCGTGCTTCACCCGCAGAGGAGGAGATGAAAGGCAGGCTGCAACCCTGCAAACTTGCATGACTTTCATTCGTCACCAGCACCGCTCAGATGTTAATTGCAAGATTCCTCTGTATTTAACACAGCAACACATGGAGCTCCCCGGCTCTTTTGGCTGGGGGATGGTTTCATTACCATTTCCTATATGTTCGCTTTAAATCCCCAGTAATCCCCCACAACTGGAGCCCATTCCAAGCGAGCGGAGAAATCCAATTTAGGATCCTCTTCTCCCCAGCTGTGTAACCAGAGCCTCCTTCGTGCGGCACAAACATCCAATTCTGCTGCTTCGCCTCTCAAGAGCTGCCCGTGTGAGAGTCACCCAGATGAAACAGCCCTCAAAAGGCAGCTCCAGAGGTGAGCTCGGGGGGAAGCTGCCTGCAGGCAGCACTGCTCTGCATCCCTGCGCCACGCTCCTGCACACGTTATCAGCAGGCAGGTCCCCTCTCACACCGTGAGCACCACGCCGCTCCATACCCATCACAGCCCAGGCAAGGATGCTCCAACACATGTCAGCACCCAGGGGCTCCAGCTATAAGAAACCCCCTAAGGGCATGTAATTAGCTCGCACAACACTCAAGACACGTCCCAGAGGAGCTGCTGTCATCAGGAGCCAGGACAGCCCTTGGCTGTCTACCACCACAGACACCCCAGTCCACGCTGTCCTGGGCAGCATCCACCCAGGAAGCCTTTTGCCAGGGCTCTGCTCTCATTCCACAGGCTAAGAACAGATCAGCATCCAGCTTTTCCCAGTTACTGCATCCCTTTCTCACCGGTTCTGTGGCACCCTGTGACCATGGGTAAGAAGCCCTGCCCATCTCCAAAGCCCTCCAGTGAGCCTGGAGTTCCCAGATCATTCCCAGGAAGGTCAATGACTTCCAAACCATACATCACCAGCTGACCCACATCTTGGGGTACAGCCACAGCATCCCCCTGTCCCGTCAAAGGATGTGAAAACCATCATCCAAAGGATCCCAGTTTCCAGCCGTCCCACACTGGCAGCCATCCCCCTAGATACTTTCCAGGTAGCACTTTCCCTGCCTTACTGCCTATTCCCAAGACAGGTTGGTCCTCCCAGTGCTTCTCTCCCGTTCTTATTTAATCCCCATTAATCCCTATTAAACACACAGCATTCTGAAGTCACTCTAGCACAGACCACTTAAAGATGATTCCGTTTCCCAGGGCTGGAGCCACACTGAGAAGCCAGGGGCAGGGGGTCAGTAGTAACAGCACTGAAACAGAACTTGGACAAGACACAATGGGCTTTCCATGCGTTTAAATCCCCAGCCCCCTGAAGCCTTATGCTTCTGGGCTGGCTTTCATCCTTTTCCATGCTAGAGCTGGTAGGAAAGGGGTTTTATCCGCCAAAAGGACCATTATCCTTAGGGGACCATGCTGCAGGGATGCAAAAGCTGTGAGGGGAGAGGGGGAGTCAAACCCATCACACCAGAAAGCACCAAGTGGATTCAGTCTTTGGAGCTTGCTTCACTTTGTCTCTTTAGAAGCTGGGCTGCAAATTCACATTTTCCAGGCAAAAAGTCTTTTGAACCAACTCTCGCCCATTGTGCCCGCTCACCAATCACCTGAATGGGACATGGCTGAGCATTTCTGAACGCCTGCTTTCAAACTGGGGAGATTGATCACATCTGACCTTCCCCACAGGCACTTGCTTTGACAAAGGAGCAGTTTCCAACAGAAAAGAGAAAACCAACCCAAGGCTACTCCGAAAAATCCATCCTCATCCTCACAGCTGAGACCCAGCCCTTTCCCTCCTCCTTTAAACATCACTGCCCACTGGCTCTCCCTTTCCTCCTCCTCCAGCTGGTGCTCTTCCTGTGTGGTTAATGGGGAACCATCCCCATCCAGCCAAAGACTCAATCTCTTGGTCCTCTCTCTGCACACATCCTTGGCTCACACAGGATGTGCCTGGTCCTTCTAGCAAGCTGCAAAAGAAAAGCAATGATGATCTGTACAAGAATGAAGTTTGATGCATCTCCCTAACAGCTTGTGGAAAACCAGTAAGGATGGGGAATTTTGTCCCTGGGGAAGGGGATGTGTGATGTGTGCATCCAGGCTGGAAGCAGGTATAGAGCCAGGAAGGGGGGCTCTGCTGAAGGGTAGGAGAGGATGGGGACTGTGCATGAGGAGGTGGACCCATGGGTGCCAGGGCTGGATAGAGCAAGTAGGAGTTGATGGGATGAGGGACATCAGCTCAGGAGGTGATGGAGGGGCTGAAGCCAGCTCGTGCCTCAGGGATGGGGCTCTTCTCTCATCCAAACCATTTCTGCCCTATTTCCACCCTCTTCCCTGGCTTTGCTCTTTTTAGAAAACACTGTCCCTTTCCCCCGTCTCCATTTCCCTCTCTCCATCCCAACCCAGACCCAAGCAGTGCACTCACTGAGGGGTTTCACCAAGCAGCAGCAGCAGCATCAAGCGGAAACACACCAGAGGCAGGGTTTCCGCAGGGCAATGGCTCTATTTGTGCCGTGTCAGCAGCTGACAGCTTCCCAGGGGCTGGGCAGAGCTTCTGGTGGGCAGCAGGATCCCTGCAGGAGACAAGGCTGGCCCCAGGCTGCCGCGCTGCCACTCACCCTGACATCTCTTCTATTATTCTTATTATCCTTGGCTCCGTAGCGCTCCCGCTGCCTGCTGAGCTGCTGCTCTCAGCACAGCTACACCCTGCCAGACAGGGGCCTGGCTTTATTACTGCTATATTCCTCATGGCTGCCTCAATTTTCCCCCTCTTCCCAGTGGGGAGCTAAGAGGGAACAAGGACGCAAGAGACACCTTCTGCAATCACCATTGCAGTGTCTACCCACGCCCAGAGAGCAGCTCTCTGCACCTCCCGAGCATCACCTGCACCAGCAGCGCTGGTTTCAGTGAGGTTTCACTGCCGGGGTGCTCCAGTCCTACCAGCACCTCCCCACTGGGAGCACGTCCTTGGTTTCACCGGTGTTTGAAGCTGGAAGAGGCTCGAGATGCCTCAGGAGTATTTTTCATGGGTAAACAGACCCTTTTACCTCCGTGTCACTGGCTCAGCTCCAGCCCTGGGTCAGTAAAGACAGAAAGTCATTGCCAGCTGATGAATGCCTGCCAGGGAATAAGGCATTGGTCTCAGTCTAGTTATGAGGAGACTGATGTCCACATCCCAGCTGCTCCTGTCACAGCCACTGCCAGCCAGCAGCCTCCATCAAGGGGAGGAGGTTTCCTTGCCACAAATCAAAACCCAAGCACCCACAGGTGTATTGCTGGGAGCATCTTCTCCCCTGCCTTGGGCCTTCAACAAAGCCAAGCCAGCAGCTGGTTCTCTTCGAGTCAGTGCTGGGGTCCCACAGCACAACACGAGCAGGATACTCCACATCACCAGTTTCAGGCTGGGGCAGGAGGTGTTCAGAAGCCCTGCCCGATTTGAGGGGAAACCCATCATCTCCAGCACCTTCTCCCTAGCTCTGTCCACACACTCTATACTCAAAGCCCACTGGAACTTGGTTCTGGTACATGTACCGGCCATGGTACAGGATCAGATACTCAGACTTCAGGGTTTGCACTGACACCTCCAGCTCCCACATTTAGATATTCAAGAATCCCAATAGTGAGCATGTGCTGAGCTTTACAGTTGATTGTCATCCCTCATTTCTACCATCTAGAAGCTGGTCTGCATCTTTGCAGGCCAAAACAGCTCATGGGAACTCCAACATTTCCCCCTCCAGAAGGAAAAGCTGGTGATCTGAGAAAAAAAAAAAGCCTGAGACCATCTCCCCCTTGTGTTAGTTGAGTGCGAGCACCAAAGAGTCCCCACACACTCCTAAGAGGCAGTTACTGCCCGAAAGTCCCACCTTTGACCCCAAGGATATATGGGGCCGCCTTACTGCAGGACTTGGGTCCCTGTAGCACTGGTCCACATGCCTGGAGAGATGGAGAGAAGCCAAGAGATTGGCAAAGCATCACAGAGAGGAAGACAGTGGGAACACAAAGATGTCCTTGAGGTGCCACCAGCTCCAGCCTTGCTCCATGGAGCCCAGGGAGTAGAAGGCCCCACTGTGCCATGCAGGAGGACACATCCTGCCAGCACTCAGCCCCTCGTTCCTATGGTGATTAACATAGTGACAGCCACGTGCCACAGGATGCTTGTGACAACAGTGGGTGCACAGACAGGCAAGGGAGCATCAGTGGTCCCAGGCACGGCGCTGGGACCTGGGAGCATCCCTCCCTCCTCCAGCCCCGAAGTGCCACGGCTCAGAGGTGCCAGCTGACAAGCAGGTTAAATTGAATGTTTCTCCCTTTACATTTCCCTTTGCAGCAAATAAAACCAGAGTAAGATAAAAATATATGACGCTGAAAGGGGACACTGCCAGGGAATTTTTATCAGGTTTCATTTGCATTCTGCTCCTCATTTGTTTGCAGCGCTCTCTCCATCGCTGAAAAATAGGTTTTTTTTCTCCTCCTCTTTCCTGAGTTTTGCCATGTTTCCAGGTGGAAACTTGGGATTGAAGCCCCTTATCCCACCACCTGCCCCTGGGCAAAGCATCACATCCAGCTGGGCTACTCCATGGACAGAGCATGGTGCAGGTAACCCCCTCAACGAGGAGGTTTGCCCCATCCTTGTGATTATTATGGCAAGCCTGAAGGTTTCATTTCTACCCTGGCTCCTGGAATTAGCAGCTGGAAGGAGAACACGAGCGGCCAGTTAAAAACCCCAATGCTTGAGAGATCCCAGCTCCTCTGCCCCATACATTTTGTCAGAGTTTATTGCTCTCGACCCCATCAGGACCCGAAGGTGGAAATCCCAGGCCTTGGTTTCTTCCTCAGGACAAACTGATGCCAAGCTAGAAATAGTCTAGAAGCCTCCACAACCTTTACCGACACCACCAGGACAAGAACAGTTTCCCTCCTCCCTGCCCGGCCCCTGCTAATTTCCCCAGCCACTGTGATAAATGACTGTGCTGGCAAAGTGACATCTTTCTAATCTGCTCCAAGACAGATGGGTCCCGCTGCAGGGAGAGAATCCCTCGGTGAAGCCTGGCTGGGAAGGAAACTACAGCACCAGGAGCTGGGGTGATGGGAGGGAGGGGGCAAGCATTGCATCTTCCTCTGGTTATTCAGTCCCACCCATCCCATTAAAGCTTTGGGGGCTTCAGGGTTGTGTAAAGGAAGGAAAAGGAAAGGGGTGCAGGGAATGGGCTCCATGGAGGGTGTCAACTCCACTGCAAGCCCAGGAGCCAGGGTGGGGAGATGGAGTACAAGCATCCTACCCTGCTTATTGCACTCAGAGAAACCACCACCTTTCCAGGTAAAGGAGTCATCTGCATCTTCCCCCAAGAAGCTGGAAGGAGGGGGCAGCTCCCTGTGCCTCTTGCATCAAAAGCTGAGCAAGCACCAGGTAAAGCAGCAGCTTTCTAGGGTCAAGGCACAAAAGGCTTCATGCTGGTGCTTCAGTGCACGCTCCTGGCAGCCTGCAAAGGCATGCCTGGGAGGGAAGCTCACTGAAGGTAGCACCTGCCTGGTCTGTTTTGGTGACACCAAAGAGAGACAAGGGGGCCAAGCAGCAGGAAGCACATTTGGGAAGGAAACCAGTGCATAACAAAAGTAGGGATTGGGACGGACACAGAAAACTCATGTCTCCTTTTTAACTGGTCTCCCCTGGGGAAAGCTACCACCAGTGCCTGTGAGTTGGTGGAGCCACAAGGGCGCATGTATCAGGAGCAGAGGCAGGAGGGACGCTGAGGTCTGTAACCCACCCCAGGACTCACAGCAGGCTCTGGCAATGGGCTACCCTCGGACGTGCCACTGTCCCACATGGCTCCATCCCAATTATTGCTCCCTGTCAGAGCTTCACCCCTTCTCCCTCACAATCACCTTTGTTCACCACCGAGTACCTGCCCCCCAGGACTCACCCCTATGTGGCTCAGCGCTGAAGGACACTTCACCGCCCACCAGGATGCTATCCTGGCTGGGATGGGCTGCCAGGGACTTGCTCTCCATCCTCAGGCCACCTCCAAACCTTCCCTATGGCGCCGCCTTACATCCCCACAGAAACACGCTCATCCTTAATCACATGTCCCACCTCCAGCCACCACCAGTAGCCAGATACTGGGAAGAGCAGAGGCGGCTGGAGCTCAGGCAGCCGCGCTGCTTGCTCAAGAGATGGAGAGCAACAGAGGCTCCTGCGCTCACAACGACGGTGCCCGGGGCGGCCTGGATGTGCCAGGGCTGCTCCGCTTACCCCCACCTCCGCTGTACCGCAGGAGGGACGGCGGCCGGGCTGGCAGCAGCGCCCCGCCGCTCCCCTTGCCCGTCCCAGCCCCCGGCGCCGCGCTCGGAGCAGGAGCCGGTCCCAGGCGGGCTCGGAGCAGCATCCCCGGCGCGGAGCCCCGGCGGGGCGGGCAGCGCGGTGCGTTGGTGCCATCTCCTGGGCTGCAGCCTGGAGAAGAGGAGGCTCCTGAAGGGGAGACCTGAGAGCAGCTCCAGTGCCTGAAGGGGCTGCAGGAAACCTGGAGAGGGGCTTGGGACAAGGGATGTAAGGACAGGCCAAGGGGAATGGCTTGAACCTGCCAGAGGGGAGACTGAGATGAGCTCTTAGGCAGAAGCTCTTCCCTGTGAGGGTGCTGAGGCGCTGGCACAGGGTGCCCAGAGAAGCTGTGGCTGCCCCATCCCTGGCAGTGCTCAAGGCCAGGTTGGACACAGGGGCTTGGAGCAAGCTGCTCTAGTGGCATCCCTTCAAGCAGGTTCTATCAGAAGCTTCCTAAGAACCTGAGCTCTGTCACAGGCCAGTTAGATCCTGAGACCTCACTGGACACCCAAAGTGAGCCTTAGCAGCCAGCACAGCTCACCGCTGCTTCCTGGATGCTCCAAGGGCTTGCTCAAGCCCTCCCCATGCTCTCTGAGGGTTCCCCCTTCACACAGCAGGGTACTCACTCCTTGAAAACACATCAGTCAATATTTATCTGGTGTTAAAAGCCCATTCCTAGATCTGACAAGCCCTGGAGAAGCCGGTGAGCCTGCTGACTCCAAATTACAGCTCAGTTCCTCTTCCAAAGCACCCTAAATCCCAGATAAAAATAAATGGGTTTTATTGATTTCCTTTTTTAAGCTAACACCAGGGAGTGATGTGTTCAGTGCTCGAGGAAGAGCAAAGGGTATTAGTCACAGGGAAGTACAGTCACAGCACTCTGACCCCCCTCAGGGGGCAAATAAAGCCCATCTCACGCCAAGCCCCCTGCACAAGGCCTGGGGCAAGCAGCAGGATAACTGGGGGGCTTGCCCACAGGGGTTATCCTATGGTCCAGCATCATTGCAAGGCCCCAGCATAAAGATAGCCCCCCAGCACTGCCCTGCATTGCCCATCAGGTTGCTTGGGAGGGACTTTAAAGCTCACTCCTATGCAGAGGCTGCATGCAATGTGCCCAGGTGGGAGCACCCTGAAGTAGCACCAAGGCAATAAAGAGATGCTTGCTTACCATGCTGCAGCCACATCCTGGTCATGAGGGCAAGCAGGCAGGGCCACTACCAGAGACCAGCATCAACCCCATGCCCCACCACATCCCTGATGAGGAGGAACAAGGAATTGAGGCACTCGAGCTTAAATGCAGGGGGTTGGAGGGTGTGGGTGAGAGCCCAGATGGGGCTCATCAGGGCAATTGGAACACTCAGGGCCCTGAAACTCTGTGAACTGTTTTGTCTCCTTAAATCAACAGCATGTCCCTGCCACACAGACTGCTTGGCTGGTTGCAAAGAGGCAAGAGAAAGGCTTGGGAGGACAAAGGGCTGTGCTTCTCGTGCCCCAACTCCCCGCAGCATCCCCTTCCTCCTTGTTTCCTCACCAGAGGCACAGCATGCCGGACATAGCGCACTAACCCCATGACATCCCTCTGTACAACCCCAACCACAGAGACACTGCACATCTGCCCAGCTGTTTGGAACCACAGTCACGAGGTTCACAGTGCTTTCTCTGAGCAAATAGAGAGCAAACCTCCCCGAGGTGACCACTATCCTAAGCACTGGATGTGTCTGGGACATGCTCCAGCCTGGCTGGAACAGCACCCAGCTGATGTCCTGCTCCTCAGGGAATGGGTGCATGGCAAAGGCTAGGGATCCACCACCCCAAATGAGATCCCTCCAGCTGGGTCATTGCTTCTACCAGGTCAGATCCAAAGGGTTTGCTTTGTTTCCTACAAAATCCCTCCAGCACTTGGGAAGGCAGATGCTGAGAAGCTAAATCCCAGCAGCATTCATGAATGCGCTCCCTCCTGCCAGCACCGGATGGGATATTCCTTCCAGACGCTGGCGGTGCGCTCCAAGCACGCTTGCTGCTCGCCTCTCCTCCCTCGAATGGGCTCTCTTCCCAAGCTGCAGCCCCTCACAACATCAGGAACCCCCAGCCTTGCCCCATGGGCGGCCCAGCCCCTCCTCTGCTGGTACTGGATGTCATGTTGGGGTGAAAAGCCAAGCAGGCTTATTAAAGAGTGAATGGGGTGTCTCTTCCCTGCAGGTGAACACCAGCATCCCGCTGCTCTGAATTACTCCAGTCTCAAGCAAACAGAGAATGTTGCTCTCCAGGGAAAAAACTTTCCAAGGAAAGGGCTCCCGGCTTCACAAGCTGCGCTGGGCTTGGATGCAGCGGATGAAGAGGGGCTCCTGTGAGAGATGGGGTGGATGAGAGGTGCCCATGCATCCCTGCAAGCATGGAAGGACGCTGGCTAAGGGGCTGTGGAGCCCCTCAGCAGCCCTCCTCACCTCCCTCACACCAGCTTCCCTGGAAACACATCCTAAACAGAGCTGGGCTCGGATAAATAAACGCATCCGGCCAGCACGAAAGGAGGGAGAGCAGCCCTGAGCCAGGAGGGATGGAGACCGCGGCAGCCTCAATACCAGCCCCTGGGCTACAGAGGAAGGACAGAATTGAACTTGATTTCCCCCCAACCCTCCCCAAAGTACCGCCTCCCCCCCCTCCCATCAGCAGTGTGGCGCTCACCAAAGGGCGAAGGCAGCTCCTTGCTGCCTGCAAATGGAGCTGGGGGCATCCAGCATCAGCTCCCCACGCTGCAGAGCAGGTTTCAGGGCAGAGCCAAAGGCACCACTCCACGCTGGCGCTGCCCCTCCGCTGCTCAGCCAGATGTTGGCTCAGCCAGGGCCTGGCTGAGGGATAGCAAATGTGCTGGCCAGATGTGGGGCTGCGCTCGGGGGCTCTGGTGATGGGGGTGGCTGAAGGGGGCTGCCGCGGGGATGTTTCCCTGGGTAACACATGAAGCTTCAAGCAGAGGTTGTAATATCCTTACTGAGGGGAAATAATGATAATTAATAATAACCAAAGTGAACAGTTTACTCTGTCATTGCCAGGCTTGTCTCTGTTGTTTTCCCAACACCTCCTCCCAGTCAGGGCTGGGTAACACTGAAGCCAGCATGGCCAGCGGGCAGCATTCCCTGCCGGACAGAGAAAACCCCACCTGCAGAGGAAGGAGCCAGCTGGTGAGCATCCCCAACATAGAGGATGCTCAGGGTGCTTGGAGGTGTCTTCTTGCTCAAGCCATACTTGCTGCCCTTGCTTGAGGCCAATGTTCCTGTGGCAAGCAGTGGCTCATCCCTTGGTGCCACAGGGAGCAAAGCAAGCCTGGGAATGGGGAAGCAGGAGCAAACCTTGGGACAGAATCATAGAATGGTTTGGGTTGGAAAGGACCTTAAGCTCATCGAGTTCCAACCCTCTGCCGTTAGGGACACCTTCCACTAGACCAGGTTGCTCCAAGCCCCTCAATTAGCCCTTAGCAAGGCAAAGAGGGGACTACTAAGGACAGACAGAGAGCAAAGCAACACAGAGGTCCTTGGAAGAGCTCGAGATAAAGAGCAGGAAGGGGAATACTTGGCAAAATTGAATCAGAACAAACCAGCAAGTCTGGGTAATGTGTTACCCCCAGACTAAACAGAATTAGCTAATGAACTTACCCAGCCCCTGACAATTCCTCATGGAAAGGTACTGAGGAAACAGCACATCCCAGCTTTATTTAATGTCTTTATTAATGATGTGAAAGCAAGAGTAAACAACAAATTAATCATGTTTGCAGATGACTGTAAGCTGGAAGGTGTTGTAAACACTGTCAAAAGCAGCAAAGTCACACCCAGGGCCCTAAAGAGGTTAGAAGTAAACCAGCAGGAAACAAGCCGTACGTAATCCATCAGTGAAACACGGCGCGGGAGGGAAAGGACCTGAAATACAGACATCCATGAGGAAGGAGGGGGGTGCTGCTCCAGATCCAAGCAGGAGGCTGGGAGCAGCTTTAGAGGGGATGGAGAGATGGGAGGTGAGCTACACTGTGAGCAAGGAGAGCCCTGAAAGCTGCTGGGGCTCTGTGGGACGAGGAGAGGGGATCCTGGCTGGGTGGGATGCTGCATATCCCAAGGATTGTGTCCTTGTCCTTAATATGTGCGGCATCGGCTTTGCACGGTGGGGAGAAGCTGGGAAGCCCTTTTCCCAGTGCGTGGTTGGACTATTATGAGCCCCGAGGACTGTCCGATTGCCTTTAGTCCTGCTGAGAGCCGCTTCGGCAGGAGGCAGGGAACGGGATAGAGCCAGGGATGGGTAACACGGCTTCGGGACTCCATGGACCCCAAGAGCTGGTTGTGCCTGGTGTCGGGGACAGCCACGGGAGCCCCCGGATCCACCCATCGCACCCCAAATCACGCTCCTTCCCCTCTCGGTGACAGCGGCCGCTCCTCCCTCGCCTCGCCCCAACGGAAACAAGGGTGCTTTGAGCAGCGGGTGGGCAGGGGCCCCTTTAAGAGAGAAGAGATTGACTCTGTCATCTGAGCGAATTCCTCCTTCCTGAGTGGCGGCAGAAGTTACAGGGCCCTCCCTCAACTCCCTGCATTAAATATAGTAGTAGCTGCAGCCCTCGCCTGGAAGCGCTGGTGGGAGCACGGCTCTGTGCCGTGCCCGGAGCCCGAGCCGCTGCTCCAGCCCTGGGGGACACCATGGGTGCCCGAGGTGGCACTGCCACGCTGCTGCTGCTGCTGCTGGCCTGCCAGCCCCCGGCTGTCACCGCGGGACCCCCGGCCGGAGGTAAGCCCCGTCCCAGCGAGGGATGGAGGGGGGAGAAACCCAAGGGATAAGGCTTGGCTTCGGGAGGGATGGGGACCCAGCGGTGTGTGTGCAGGCTGTCCTCTCCCCGAGCTGTCGCCAAGCTGGCAGGAGCAGGGAGAGGGAGCTGCCCCGTTTCGGGTGCTGGGGCCAGGCTGTCCTGCGGGCAAAGCCGAAGGAGGGACCTGGGCTGCTCACCCACTGTGGCGATCAGGGTGCTGGGTACCTGATGCTGTGCCCAGGGGCACACACGAAGGTGGTGCTGGGTGGGATGGGGCTCGCTCCCTGCACGCATGCAGGAGCCGCAGGGTCTGCACCGTGAGCAGCCCAAGGGCGAAAGGCACCTTCCCAACCCCATGGGCACGGAGCATGGGCATGTCCTGCAGCCCCAGCGCGGAGAGCCAGCCCTCCCTGCCCATGTTTGGCCTTGCCACAGTAGCTCTCTGCAGGGCAGCCCCTCTCATCCAGGGTGGGATGAGTGGAAACACGGAGCCGGGCAGCATTTTCCAGGGCGTGCGGCACCTCCCGGCTCTGCTCCGTCCGTCTGCGCTGTGCACGGGGTGGCTGCACGCACGGGGCCAGGGAGCCCCGAGGGGTGCAGGATCACCCCTCACATGATGGGGCACCCCCAGGAGAAGGAGCCTGGTGTCACACGACAGGGGATGCTGGCTGCTGTGCTAGGACGGAGCTGGGCAGAGGGTTACTGCTGGGCAGGGAGCAGAGCGGGTGCTTTATATCTAGTTTATATCCAATTAGCCCAAGAAATGGCAAGGTTTGCCCACACAGTTCTTGGCACAGCAATGTGTCCTGCCTCAGCATCCCAACACCCATCCTGCATCCCACCCTGCACCTCCTCTGCACACCTTCTGCCTCCTGCTCCCTCTGTTGCTAGGGGATGCTCATACCTGTGATGTCTGAGTTTCAGCTGGCTCTGGCTGGTCGCATCCTGCTCAGGACAGGTCTGTGCCTTCACTTGACCCTCAAAGCTGCACTCTGGGTCTAACCAACCACTGACAGTGTGTTAGCAGCATCCACAGCTTCAGCAGTGGTGGGAATTGAAAAAGCACTTTTTCCCTAAGGCACCCCAAAACCACTATCACATCTCACCGAGCAGTTTCTCTTCCCAAACCTCCCTGTGGGTTCCAAACAGCAGTTTTGGAAAGCAGTTTCCAAAGGAATTACTGACCACCCCTGGGCTTTTGCTCCCCAGCCATCTTCTGCATCCAAGTCTGTGTCAGTGCAAGGAGGAGGATGAGGACAACCCCATAGCCTTGTGGGTCTCAGCACATGTAAGGTCCCTGCAGGTCCCGTGTTGTCCCTGCTCCCTCCACAGTGAGCAGGTGGCCTCCGGGACATGTTCCTTCCCTCCGGCCTTGTTCCTGCTGTTTTATTCCACACACTAAAATGATGATGCCTGGCAAGCTGTGTGGAAAAAAGCACCCCTATTGTTAGTGAACAGAGTGGTCTCCTTCATTCCTGACCTTTCCATCCCAGGCAGGGATTTCACCACACAGAGCCATTGCCTGCTCTGGTGTCCGGGATGTCCCCTAGGGCTCCTGGCATTCCCAAGCTCTTCCATGGTGAATGGGCTGCAGCAACCTCTGCCTAAAACCAGCACGTGGCTTTCATTGGTATCAGCCAAACCCCCTGAGCACAGCTCCAGGGATCAATGAAAGGGAAGTACCATAGGAAAGGGGGTTCGAGCTCATTTTCTGATGCTGGGGACTGTTTCTGCACCCAGCTGAACCAGATGTGCCAGCTGTGACCCTGGGCCTGGGTACCAGCTTCCTGCAGGCTTCTTCCCCATGGGAGCATCCCTGCTGAGACCACCAGTGCCCATGTTCTCATGGGCACTCCCATGTGAACGTGTTTGTGTTGTTTCCAAGCCCGGGTTCAGGGGCTTGGAAATGGAAAATTTTCAGCCCCACATGGGAAGAGTCATCGTGCACATCAACAAGTAGGAGATTGTATCAAAAAGAGAACAGCGCTCATAAAACTTGCCCTCTTGACACGCGAGTGTGAAGCTTTAGTAAACTGTTCTCAGGCAGCTTGCTTCTCCTCCGGTTCCCACCGAAGTCACCCACAGGCTGAGCTCCCCCTTCCCCAAAACCCCTCTCCCTGGGGGTTCGGAATGAGGAGGGATGCGGGGGGAAGAAGGAATTGTTGGATGCTTGGGGTCCCTATGAGGTGCATCCACCCTGAGCACCCAACGAGAGGGTGCCAAAAAGCCACTCCCAAGTGCTGGTTGGACACCTCAGCAGTGGTGACGGGGGTTCCAGGGAGGTGAGTGTGACCCCAGCTTGTCCATGTCTGCCCTGGGACCAGTGTGTACCCCAGGGTACCCAGCCAAGACCCCTCCTGCCTCCTCCAGGGTTATCAGCTCTTTTCCTCTCCACTTGGAAATCAAACTGATTTCACCAAAGTTTCTTTCCTGTGGATGGGTCGCATATTTTGAGGTCACAGCTCCAAGCAGCTGGAAAAGCTTCCAGCTGATGGGAAAGAACAGGAAAAAAGGCTAAAAAAGGGGGGAGAACACAAACTGGTATCGTGGGAATTGTCAAGAAATATTCTCGTCTCACTCTTATATTTAGCAACAGAGAGCTGTGGGCAAATATATAATACACACATTCCTCCAGGATCGCAGGACAGGGTTAAGACTGAGGAACTAAAGTCAGGTTGAAGGCTGGACCGTAACAGGGCCTGGGAGGCAGCAGCCAAATCCTGTCTGTGTGCCTAAATAAAGCTCAAAGCACAGACTGTTCGCAACAGGCCAACAGCCCAGCCTGGCTCCCAGGGGCTGCTCCCTCGGCCCTTTCCAGGTGCCGGGCTCTGGCTTGTGTCCTTTTTGGGAGACAAGCGTTAACATCACCCCAGCCTTCAGCTGGGGCAGTCCTAGAAACGCCTCAGCTCCTCTCTGTTCACTGCCCGGGCCTGTGAAGGTACTTTTAGACTGGAGCTGAGGAACAATTCCTTCCCCAGAGGGTGCTCAGGCATTGGAACAGGCTGCCCAGGGCAGGGCTGCAGTCACCGTCCCTGCAAGTGTTCACACACCGTGGAGATGAGGCCTCAGTGCCGTGGGTTAGTGGTGGCCTTGGAATGGTTGGACTGGATGAGCTTAAAGGGCTTTTCTAACCTGGTTGATTCCATGACACTGCACAGCCTGCTTTGCAAGCAGCCCCTTCACTGCCACCTACCTTCAAGCCTCCTGGAGTCACAGAGCAAGGAGGGTGCTCATCAGAGACCCCTCATTCCCAAACCAGCCCTTCCCTGAGCCATCTCCTAGTGCCCTGTGCTTGTTCGCGCATTGCCACGTTGCATGTGGATGGGATGCCCTGCAGAGCTGTTCTGGGGTCAATGTAACATCAAAACTGACGTCAAGAAAAACGTGTGATGAGCCGAGCTGTTGCAGTGGGAAAGGTCTTGCCTCCACCATGCTCATTTTACTTGTGAAGCCTGCAAATGGACCAAAGGCTTCTTGTTAATGTGCCACAATCAGAGAACCCCTTTGCCCTGATGGAAAGCCAAGGACCCCTTTGCAAAGCAGACCCACTTTGGGGCAGCTCTGGATTCTGCAAAGCCAGGCTTAAAAGCAGAGGAGGGGGACGGTTGCAGCTCTTCCCACCCCTGGGATGGGAGGATGCAGGTTTGCTGCCTGGTTGCTGCCCTTTAGCTGTCACTCATCCTCAGGACAGACCAAATAGGGCCCTGCGAGCATCGCCCTGCCAACCAGCAGCGAGGTGGGGTGACAGATGTTTATGCCCCGTGCCCTGGATCCCAGAGGGTGATAAATTCCCATTTTCCATCCCTCCTTCCCAGGGTGTGCCAGTCGTGCACGGCCCCGTGCAATACCTCTGGGAGCTGCCCTGCGCCCAACGGCTGCTCTTGGCTGCCTGACAGCCGGACAGCCAGCCAGTAGCAGACAGAAAGCATCTCGAGGAAGCAAAGGGTGCTGCCAGAACTTGATGGGAGTGGAGAAAGTCATGGGGCAAGCACGGTTTGGAGGTCCCATCATGTGCCTCCAAACCAAAGAGAGATAAAAGTCACCATCACTGTGACTCACTGGCCTTCGTGAGCTGTGAGTCAGCTTGGGACGGCCCCGTGAATCCCTGCTGCTTCTTTTGCCCAAATCTTGGCATTCTGGTGGTTGTTTTTCCTCTGTGGGCAGGCAGCGGAAAGCGGGAAAGGGAAGGGTGTTGGGGGCCAGAGCCCCCCGCTGCTTGTGGTGCCATACCCAGGCAGCTTAACTGATGCTCCCCATCTGCTACCATGGAATCATAGAATCACAGAATGGTTTGGGTTGGAAACGACCTTAAGATCATCCAGTTCCAACCCCCTGCCACAGGCAGGGGCACCTCACACTAGACCATGTCACCCAAGACCCCAGTGCTCTCCAGGGCACAGGCAAAATGCGTGGGGGGGTTCACCAGGAATTTCCCATTCCCTTTCCCAGCCTCTGGCTGGGCTTCGGTCGGGCTTCATCCCACAGCAATCCCTGGGCTCACCGGGGTCATTTCCTCTGGGAGCTGGGGAGGAGAGAGGGGAGTGCTGGCCCGAGGTGGATGTGGCTGAGAACAGGCCCGTGCCGTGCCCCACAGCCCTGGGAGGGGATGTGAGCACCCGCTTCCACACCCCCACAGCCCCCCGCGGCCGGCCGGAGCTGCCCCCCGCGCCAGGAATAGAGCAGGAGTTTGTTTGCTCTGTAAACAGCTCCCGGCGCTGGCTTCCCATCCATGGAAAAGCCAGGGGGACTGCGAGAGTGGGGAGGTGGGATGGGAGGGGACCGCCAAAGGGATGCGGAGCAGAGAGGGGAGAAGAAAAGAGAGAGAGAAGAGAGAAGAGAAGAGAAGAGAAGAAGAGAGAGAAGAGAGAGAAGAGAGAGAAGAGAAGAGAAGAGAAGAGAAGAGAAGAGAAGAGAAGAGAGAAGTGGAGAAGAGAAGAGAGAAGAGAAGAGAGAGAGAAAGAGAAGAGAAGAAGAGAAGAGAAGAGAAGAGAAGAGAAGAGAAGAGAAGAGAAGAGAAGAGAAGAGAAGAGAAGAGAAGAGAAAAGAAGAGAAGAGAGAAGAGCAGATTTCAGCTCTAGAAAGCAGGGGGGGAATACTCATTGTCTTTGCAGTTAGAACTGCCAGGCAGACAGTTCAGTATGTCACCCCAGATGAGCAAAAACTAGCCCCGCTCCACACTACAAACACCTCTCCCTGTCCATGGGGATGCGTTTCTTTGCCCCTCATAGCGCCCAGCATCACTAAAAGCCCATCCTGGCCATGGCCCTTGTAGCTGTGTGTATGGTGCTGTGGGGACTGCCCTGCCAGCTACAGCTACAGCTACAGCCAGATCACCCCAGTGAAAGCTCCTTCCCTACCCCTGAGGCCAGAGGTGGATGCAGGGATTAAATCCAGCAGAGCTCCAGCATCCCCCTCCATGCACTGCTCCATCCTTGCCCCCCTTTCCCTGACTTTGGCCAATAACCACCCCCCATCTTGGCATTCCAAGGGCTGTTTGACACAAGCAAGGTTGGGAAACATCCGAGCCTGGGCAGCTGGAGATGGGCCCCTCTCCAGCGGCGCTGTTTGTTGACAGCAGGAGAGGATCTCTCCGGTAACATCCAGCCATTCCAGGGATACTCTGTGCATCCCCTGGCCGAGCTCTGCCGGTCCCCTCGCCAGCTCCCAGGGAGGCTCCTTCCCTGCACTGGGGCTGGAGATGGGCTCGGGAATGGGCACCAGTCTGTGATGGGATTCAGGGATCTGCAAGTGAGGTGTGTGCCCTGGGCGCCCAGCGCTTCACCCAAGGTCCCCCTGCTCCTGCAGTGCTGGGCTGGCCAGGATTGTCCCCCCATGTGCCACCACAGGCCCTGTGAGCCCTTCCCAAGCATGGAGCCAGAGTAGGGAAAGCTGTGGGAGCTGGGATGTGAAGGGTGGAGCTGGAAAACCCACCAGCCAGTGAGTAGGGAGGGAGATGGCTTGGGAGAAAGAGAAAGAAAGAAAAGAGGAAAAAATAGAAGCAACCCCGACTGGGGTGGTTTGGAAACCACGTCCTCTGGGGCTGATACGATATTTCCAGGCTAACCTCTGGCAGCGGAAGCCTGACTCACACTGCAGGGGACGGTACAAAAGCCTCATTGAGCCTCCTGCTTCCCCAAATCCTCCCACTTTCTCTCTCCCCGCTTCGCTTCCCAGGGCAAAAACTCCAATCACTGCTTCCAGCTCAGGCTTATTCCTTATGTCCCTCCGGAGCCATTCAGGCACATGGCATTAAGAGCTCTCCATCCCTGCTCCTGCTCACGCCAGGCCTGGGGTGCAGCCGATGTGTGTCCGGGCCCGCAGCAATGCCAGGGATCAGCTCCTTGCACTCCCCTCCATGGCTCTGCATCTGGCTGAGCAGGAGAGAGCAGGAAATACCATCAGCTTATGGGCTGCTTGAATCATTGTAAAACCACGCTGGATAAGCAAGAGCTGGAGCTCTGGAGCTCCAGCCAAGCCTCCTGGACCCCGCTTTACGGCCTCCAGCTCCAGCAGCTCCTTCAGGCTGCTTTGTAAGCATGGGGAAGGCAGGCAGGAGCAGGCAGACACGTGAGGCTGAAAAGACATGGGGTAATAACAGCAGAACCCCTCCTAGGCAGCGCAGGATGAGCTGGGTCTATGTTTTCCCCTGACCTTCAAGTCCGTGGGCTGCAAAAAGGCCCTTTTCTTCCCCAGAGCTGTGAGGCAAAGGAAGGCGAGCGGGAGAGCATCTGGCAGGGGAACAGGGAGAGGAACTGGATTCATAAACACAGACGGAGGGTTTCAAAGCAGCACAGTGCAGCCAGAGGTAGGGGTGGAGGAGCTGCTTCGGGAGGCAGGAGCCAGCGGGATGGGATGGGGGCAAAGCAGAGCAGCCTGGACAACGGGCTCTGCTCCTGCACCCGAACCAAGGGTGATGGCCACGTCAAGCAGCCTGGTGCAGGGTGATGGGCTCTGGGTTTGTTGGCGATTGTCCCAGGAGCCGCTTTCCAGCAATCTCTGCTGGCCAGCACTCCTGGAAAGCATCAGCCCCGGCCCCGGGGAGCCCTGCTGCGAGGGAAGGCCAGGTGGAGGGTGGGAGGCGAGAGCCGGAGCTCTGGTTCCCATTGCCGGGGTTCCAGCAGCACGCACAGCCTTGGCTCCGGATGTGGGAGCTGCAGTCGCTGTCTGCAGTCATGCGGGATGAAGCCTGGAAGTGGGGATGGAGTGAAAAAGCCTCCTCCATGTAGGAGCGACCGCAGCAGGGGTGGAGCTGTGCTGATGACACCCACTTGTAAATGTGGGTCTGTACCCCACAGGCAGGTGAGCAGGGAGAGGCTTCTCCCTTGCTCTCCTGCTTTATCCCTGTTTTTCCCTGGGGCTCTGCCCCATCCCAAGGGCCTGAGCCTACCCTGGAGGAACCAGCCCTATGCTGCCTGTGGAGGGTCCTGCTAGCACGGGGGGCCTTGGATGCCATCACTGCAGCCCAAAAGCAGCTCATGTGTGACCAGTCTCCATTATGCTGCAGAGAGCCAGATGAGTGCTCAGCCTCTGTTCTGCACCCAGGCAGGTCTCTGGGAGCCCTGAAGGCAGCAGCAGACCCCCAGTTGTCCCTCCCTGGCACCCCCTCTTCCAAGCAAGGCCCCCGCCAAACCCCAAAGGCTGTGTTTGCCTTAGCCTGCCCTGCAAGCTGCTCATTTCCTTCCCTGGCCATAAATAAAACCACGTCGTAAAACGAAGGGAATGTGTAACATAAAGAAGCCTTTCTCAGTAAGATCCCTTCCTCCACCCTGTGCCGGGATGGGGGCACAGCCCAGCCCTGCCACCCCTCGGGATGCAGCCAAAGCATGGGGGAATGCAGGTCCTGTCAGGAGCCAGGCTGGGATTTAGGGAGGCTGAGGCTTGGGGACACCAATGGTGGAGGCAGGAGGACTGGTCCTACCCATCCTGACTGTGCTGGCAGAGCTCATACAGACACTGCTGGGGACCAGGAGGGGTTCACGCTGCCAAGCAGCATCCCCAGGGATGTGTGGGTGCCCTCAAGCCCCCCTGGTGTTTGCACGGGTGACACCACCTTATAAAGCCATTCAGCCAAGAGAACACCAACCCCAGACAACCCGGAGGGCCTGAAAACCAGCTCCCGGTGCTGCTGTGGAGGAGGAGCACAGCAGGCTGGGTGCCCCAGCTGCACCCCGTGCGAGGGGGGCTCAGCAGCACCACCGACACAGGGGCTGCTTGATGGCACGGGCAGGAAGGAAGGGCAGGAAGGGGGGCAGGAAGGGGAGCAGCCGCCGGGCTGGGCTGCCCTGGTGCCCGCACAAGCCCGGGGCTGTTCGGGCAACAAGGAGCCTTCATTCCCGGGCTGTTTTTCCACCAGCGGTGTGGCCGGGGCGGGACGCGGCTGCAGACACAGGGAGGCTTTCAGGGGGGGCCCGTGTGTTCGCACGGGGCTCTCCTGGCACCCGCACGGGTGATTAAAGAGCTGCTTGTAATGGATTCCAGTCCCCTCCCTGCAAACACACACCAGTGCTGGCCCCCACCTGCCCCACACCGCAGCCTCAATGGAGCCTTGTTGAGCGCCCGGCCCCTCCCCAGGCTGGGATTGCTCAGCTCCTTCCTCCTCGGCCTCAGCATCCTCCTCGGGAGTCTCTGCAGCACATTGAGGACTCCTCTGTGCCCCCCACACTGATATAGTTCCTAATGCACACCCCAAAATGCGTCCCACAGGCAGGGATGGGGATACCCCAAGGTGTGGTAGGAGCCTGTGGGTAAGGAAGGCATCCATCCACCAGCTCACATTTCCCACTGCGTACCCAGGAGACATCTCCCTGCTCCTACCCCTCCACATGTCCAGCACCAGTTCTCTCTGCAAGCCCTTGTGCTGAGCTTTGTGAGAGCTCTCCCTTCCCTGGGATGAGAGTTGGCTCCTCCGTCCTCCTACGTGCGGGGGAGCAGTTTGTGTGGTTTGTGTACCGAGATGTTAACTACATGGAGCAGAGCCCGGAGCAGCCCCATTGAGCCCCAGAACCCGGGACAGGCGGGGATCCCACCCCCTCCGCAGTGCTTCTCATCACCGGTTCTGCACCCGGAGCTGCCAGAGCCTGCGCACTCTGGGGCTGCCAAAAACCTCCCTGAACACCAAACACCAGCAGTTGGAGAGGCCGAACCCGCCGTGCTTCCAGCTGGAGGAGCAGGGGGCAATGGCCCAGCATCCCGGTCCCGACGCGTGGCCGGCGGCTGGGCAGGGTGCCGGGGCCTCGCACACAGCCCTTGCTTGCTCCCTGGCCCCGGGAGGAGCAGAGCACACGCAGGGCCCCACTCCCAGCCCCTCGCTCCCTGCTTCTGGCTCTTCTCCTGGGTGTTCTCAATGCAACCCCCCCCCAAACCCAAATGACAGCACAGCCTATAATCTGCTGGCTCCTGGCCGGCTGCTCGGAAACTGTGACGGAGGCCCCTCTCGTCTCGTCAACGCCTTTCCAAGGGCCTGGCAAGGCAGGGACAGCGATTTCCCGCGGGAATGGCAATTATTTTTAGCCAAGGCGAGTGGGACAGCCAGGGTGCCCACCCCAACCCACGGCCAGGACATGGAGAACATTGCTCCCATGGCGGGGGAGCTTGAGCATCTCCATCCAGGGATGAGGCTCAGCTTGGGGCACAACATAGCTATGGAGTGATCCCCTGGGAAAGGTGCTCTGGGGTCACAGGAGCGCATCAGCATGGGGTGATGCTGGGATGCTTGGCTGCTGTCAGCACACAGATAGGGCTGCATGCCTGGGGGGGGTTCCCTATGTTCTCTGTCCATGTCCAAATCAGAGCTGTGGGACGATGCACCCTGTGCCAAGGAGGCTCCTTCAGGGTGAAAGAAAACCCTCATTTGGGAAAGAAAAAAAAACCCAAATCCAGCAAGCCACATTTTCTGCATCTTTTGCAATGTGGAGGGTAAAGAGAGGGGAGAAGGAGGTGAAAAGCTGCGAGTCCCTTGTGAAAGAGAAATGCCACAGGTCAAGTGGTGTTCTCATCCTCATCCTGGCCAGGCTGCCGAGCAGAGGAGGAGAGCAGCAAAGCAGGAATTTGGGAAGACAAAGAGCAGTACTTCACACCACTGCTGCTGGAGAGAAACCCCAGGCAAGGTCCCCTCCTCCCTCCCCAGCAAACAGCACCACTCCCCTGGGCATCCCCACGTTCAGCAGCTCTTTGTTGGTAGTATTTGATGGGAAAAAGAGTGGAAAAACATCTCTGGCAGCTTCTGGAGAACGGAGGCGGGACACAATGTGCTGGCTGTGGCGCTGCTGCCCCTTGTCACACTGGAATGCTCCTCCAGCCCCAACACAAGCATCGCCGGGCTGGCAGTGACACTGGTGGTGGGTCCAGCCCTCGCCATGAGAGCAGCCGCTCGGTGCCCGTGCGAACAGCACGTGGTTTGGATTAGGGGAAGCCACAAAACCGAAACCCAGCGAGAGCCAGAGCACGGAGCACGCACGGGGGAACCTCGACAGGAGCCAGCACATAACGTACATGCAGCATCGCCGGGGAGCACAGGACATTGCACGCATGTGTGCACGCCCCGCCGGGGCACGAGTGCGCCTGCCCAGGCCTGGGCAAGGAAAGAGGAGGGGAAGAGTCCCTGTTGCGATGTGCCCAGCTCACTGAGCGCTGGGACAAGGTGGTGGTGAGAGCGGCACCCATCACCCTTGGCCACCGAGCAAGGTGTGCTGGGGCTGGGTGGCTTCGCAGGGACCCCTGGGAGGAGGGAGCAGGTCAGGAGAGGACAGAGCCCTGTGAAGAACAGCAAAGCTCTGAGTCACTGGGCTGAAGAAGACAAGGAAGGCAAAGTGCCCCGTGCCAGCAGCAGGAAATGAGCAGGCTTGAGCAAAGGGCTTGGTATTAAAACAAGATATTTCCATGGTTCCATGCTGCCATTTCTTCCCTGCCCACAGCGGGTGGGGTGACGGGCTCGCAACGCCCATGTTATTCTCATAATCCTCAGGAGAAGCAGCGGTGTCTTCTCTACAGCCAGCAGCAGGACATCACCTCGTGTGGTGCCTCTGCTCCTGAAGGGCTCAGGAGAGCATCCCCTACACAGGGTATGGCCCAAGAAAACGCACTGAGCCAAAGGAGAGGGCTCCAACTCTGCCCTGCCACACTGGCACCACACAAAGCTGGCTGTGGGGCCTCAAAGCCAGCTGTGGGTCTGCAGCAGGGTGGGTTTGATGACAAGTGAAGTACAGCGGGAAGGCTCCGCACACATAACCTGGAGCACAGCAGGCTCTGCAGCCTGTGACTCCATATGGTCTGAAAGCATGCCTGTTCTCCCCCCTCCTTGACATATCCTCCCCAGACGTTTACAGCTTACAGCTCTTGTTTATGCTGCGCCCTGCAAGCGTGGAGTTAACTTTGCCATGGGCTGCTCTGGAGCTAAGGCAGACACGTGCATTTAACATGTGTGCTATGCAAATGCATGCATGAGCCAGCTCTATGTTATAAAGCACTCTAAAATTAAGCCTTGCCACTCCCTGTGCTTTTAATTCTGCCCTCTCCTTCATGTGCCCTGTGACAGTCTTTCATTTCATGACCACATGCCATTGCGCTGAGTCCCTCCGAGGGTGATGTATACTGGGTGTTGAATGGGTTCCAGCAGCATATTCAGGCGCCCTGTCTGAGCAGAGGCTTCCCATCCACATATGGATCACAGGCACACGCATTTAGCCCTCCAGCACTGATGGAGCAGCCACCTTCAGCAGCGTTTGGATGATACAATAAATAATAGCCATCAAATCCCAGGCTGGTTGGAAGGGACCTTAGAGCTCACCCAGTGCCAACCCCCTGCCACGGGCAGGGACACTTTCCACTAGAGCAGGTTGCTGACAGCTGTGGCAGAAGTGGGAAAGACTCCTTAGGGTAACAGTTTGCCTCCTAACACTTGGGAACTCAGCCACATGCAAGGAGAAAGGCTCCTCTATAGAGCTCCATGGGCAAGAACCACCACCTCTGCCTCAGCACCCAGCCCCTGGAAAACTCTTCCTTTAGGAAAAGCAGGAATGTTTCCCTGAGGGTCTGCCCAGGCTGCAGTCACAGCACCCTGTCACAGGGGAAACGGGGAAGGACTGATGGGTGCGCTTGGGAGGCTCCAGGCTCAGCACTGATGGGTGTGCTTGGCTCCAGGCTCAGCACCCACACAGCAGGGCTGGCAGAGGGTGTCCTTCCCTGCCTCACCCGCTCTCCCTTCTCTCCCCAGCCTCTTTCTTTGGGGATGGCTTCGTGGAGATGCCGCTGGCGGATGCATCGCGCACGGTGCGGCTGCGCCTGCAGCTCTACACCAGCCAGCGGAACGGGCTGCTCTTCCTGGCTGCCGGGCAGCCAGACCACCTCCTGCTCCAGCTGCGGGACGGCACCCTGCAGGTCAGCACCCACCGGGCTGGGGTCTGTGGGGCTCCATCCAGGGTGAGGATGGAGGGGCAGCACCTGGAAGCAGCAGCCCATGGGGCCAGATGCAAGCATGGGCTGCCAAGACCCCTGCCAGGGGATGCTGAGCTCAAGAGTGAACACAGGCTTGGGACTGTCAGAGACATAGGGTGCAGCTGGGGAAGCTCTTCATCACTACATAGAGTGGTGCTGGGGAGCATCATGGAGACACCCAGACACCGGCACCCCATGGTCAGACATGGTGCATAGCACCCCTGGGGTGCAAGGGGTTAGTGAAGAGAAGGGATGAGATGAGAGAGGTCTCCCCTGTGCTACCACAAGCCAGATGGAGCTAGGACATGGGAAGGGATGAGGGCAGAAGAACAAAATTCACTTTTGTGGTTATGGTGATGGCATTCACCATGAAGGAAAAGAGCAGGGAGCACCCGAAAAGCACATCCTGCCTCTGTGCAGCACAAGCTGGGCCACCAACCACATCTAAACCAAAGCAGGACGGCAAGCGAGCAGCTGGCCGGAGGTCTCCCTAATGCAGACCACGTGTCTCAGAGGCCACCAGCTAACCCTCTGCTTCAGCAGGCTCCAGGCTGCTGCCTGTGGGGAGCAAAGCCTGTTATTTCCCTGCCCATTGCCAGGGGAAGCAGCAGCCCAGGTTGCAGGGAGGGAGGCTAGCAGGCAGGATGGAGCAGGGAAGGAGTGAGCATCTGGCAGATGTGCGGAGAGGAGATGCCCAGCTGTGGGACCGGGAGATAGAGGAACACCGGGAAATAACCACAAGACTTGGGAATGAGTGAAAAGGAGGGCAATTCAGAGAATGGGACAGAGAGGGCATGAACAGAGGGAGGATGAGGGGCAGTATGCCTAGAGGTGGAGGAGAGCAGGGCACAGAGCAGCAAACAGAGGGACCAAACCACTTGTGCGTGCCCAGGCAGGGGTCCGTGCTCCAGCAGGGATTTGAGGTAGATGCAGAGGTGTCCCCTTGCTTGCACTGAGCACTGTGTCCTTCCCTGCAGGCCAGGCTGCGGCTGGGCTCGGAGGAGGTGATGCTGCAGTCCCCAGCAGAGCTGCAGCTCAATAACCTGGCAGTGCACGACGTGGAGCTGCTGCTGGAGGACGGCAGGATGACGCTGACCATCGACGGCCTCTTCAACAGCTCCATGGACGTGGCAGGGCCCGCACGGGAGCTGGACATCCAGCACGGCCTCTTCGCCGGGGGGACAGGCAGCCTTGACCTGCCGTACCTCACCGAGGCCAGCGCGCCCTTCCGAGGTTGCCTCCACTTGGTGACATTCAACGGCCTGGATGTGCTCTCCCCTCTGTCCTCAGATGGCAGCTCCAAGATCTTCCACCAGGTCCAGGAAGGCTGCAGCACACAGTTCTCTGCAGAGCCCGAGGAGCCCTTTGGGTTCCCAGGGCCACGCTCCTACGTTGCGTTTCCCACGTGGGAAGCGAGGGAGGAAGCAACCATTGAGTTTGTGATAACAACCAGTATCACCCAGGCACCTCTCATCTACCACGCAGGGCTGGAGAATGACTTCTTCTACCTGGAGATCTCCAACGGGCGCCTGAGGGGATTTGTGGAGAAGGGGAATGGCATCATTGTCCTGCACAACAACGTCTTCATCAGTGATGAGCAGCAGCACTACGTCAAAGTCCACACAGACATCCACAAGTTTGAGATACTGATAGATTACTACGCCTCATCCACCTCCAACAGGGGTATCAACAACTACCTGGACCTTCAGGGGAACCTCTTCATCGGAGGTATGAATGAAAAAGCTCTGCAAAGGCTGAGAGAGCATCATCTTGCTTTCATCTCGGTGTGGACCATGACCAACAGCTCCTTCGTTGGCTGCTTGGAGGACCTGCGGATAAACCTGCAAAGGAGGAGTCTGCAAGATGCCGTGATCACAAGGGACATCACATTAGGCTGTGAAAAACAGGACCACTACTGGGAATACGATGAGGTGTACGAGCAGGATGAGGCACCCACCTCCCCACCTCCAGATGTCTGGTCAGGAGCTCCAGGGCTGGTGGCGGAGCCGTGCCGGCCGGACAACAGCTTCCCACCCGCCTTTGCCAACATCAGCAGGCTGCTGCACGTCAGCCCCCTCATCGTCTCCGAGGGGGGCACGGCCTATCTGGAGTGGAAACATGCCCAGCCAACAGTGGACTTGAGCCTTGCGAACATCCGCCAGTCCCAGATCCTCTTTAGCATCACCAACGACCCAAGGCACGGCCAGCTGGAGCTCGACATTCCTGGGTCCAGGAGCAGGAGGAAGTTCACCTTGTTGGACATTGTGAATCGGAAGGTCAGATACATCCACGATGGCTCCGAGGGGCCCATGGACCAGCTGATGCTGGAGGTGACGGTGACAGCCCAGCAAGGGGTCCCGGAGTGCTTGCGGCAGGGGCAGATGTACCTGCTGCCCATCATGATCAACCCCATCAATGATGCCCCACAGGTGATCTTCCCCCATGGGAACCACATGACAATGCTGAAACACACGCGGAAGCAACTGACCACGGACATCCTGCAGGTCCTAGACGATGACACATCCTGCGATGACCTGGAATTCCAGCTGCATGGTGGCCAGCAGATGGAGGAGGGTTATGTGGAGTACGACTTTCATCCTGGAGTGCCCATCGAAGAGTTCTCCTGCAGGGACCTGGAAGCAGGCAACGTAGTCTACGTGCATCAGAGCGGGACAAACTCACAGCTCACCTTGCAGGTGAGTGATGGCACAGTCCCGAGCCCCATTGCTACCCTGAGCATCCTCGCCATTGACCCCGACATCCACCTGCACAACAACACCGGTCTCTCCATCTCCCAAGGAGAAGCTGCACGCATTACCACAGCCAACCTGTCAGTGGAGACAAACGCAGTGCAACAACGGGTGGCCATCCTCTATGTCCTCACAGAACCCCTAAGGTATGGGGAGGTCCAGAAGCAAGGGAGCATGGGAGGGGAATGGAAAAAAGTTGAGTCTTTCCACCAGCAAGACCTGGAGCAAGGGCGCATCCAGTATTTTAGCACAGACCCAGAGCACAGGCTGGAAGATAGTGTGGAAAAGCTGAGATTCAAAGTCCAGGTGGGGCAGAAGGTGCTGGAAAACAACACCTTTCTCATAAGGATTAAAAGAGCCGCTATTAAGATGAAGACCATGGTCCCCCTCCAGATGAAAAACAAATGGCACAGAAATATCACCACTAAGGAGCTGGAGGCAGTGTTGGAAGATCCAAACTCCACCCCAGTCCCCTTCCACTACGTGATAATCCAGGCTCCCAAGAAGGGAAACCTGGAGCTGCTTGGCAACAGGCTCACTGAAGGCTTTGGATTTACCCAAGACGACCTGCAGAGAAGCCACCTGAGCTACAGCGTGACCATCAGGAACTCTCAGCAAGCCGAGGACACCTTCCAGTTCCGTGTGCGTGCGGGTGAGCAGCACTCTCCTGTCTATACCTACACCATCAGCATTGGTGGGGACCCCGATGCACCAGCCCTGACCAACGTCCTCCTGACTGTGCCGGAAGGTGGGCAAGCGGTCATCTCCAAGGACCACCTGTTTGTACAGAGCATGAATAGCATGGACTACCTCTATGAAGTGATTGAGGGGCCGGCGCACGGGAGGCTGGCCTGGGCCGCATCCCATGGCTGGGCCTCCAAGGAGGAGATCACGGAGTTCACCAACGACGACATCCTCCAGCGCAGGCTGCTGTACCAACACGATGACTCCGAGACGCTGGAGGACGACATCCCCTTCGTAGCGACCAGGCAGGGCGAGGGCAGCTCTGAGCCCGAGGCAGAGGAGGTGAGAGGTGTTTTCAGGGTCTCCATCCAACCCGTCAATGACCACACTCCGGTTCAGGTGGTGAATAAGGTATTCAATGTGGTGCGCAACGGGCAGCACCTACTGACGACAGATGACATCGCCTTCACTGACAAGGACTCTGGCTTCTCCGACACGCAGCTGGTGCTGGCGAGGAAGGACATTCTCTTCGGCAGCATTGTGTCCGCTGATGACAGAAGCCACCAGGTCTACCGGTTCACACAAGATGACTTGAGGAAGAAGAAGATCCTGTTTGTCCATTCAGGGGCTGACCGGGGCTGGATCCAGCTGCAGGTCTCAGATGGTCTCCATCAAACCACGGCCCTCCTGGAAGTACAGGCATCAGAGCCCTACATCAGAATAGTCAACAACACCGGTCTGGTCATCCACCAAGGCAGCCGTGGGAGCATCGATTCCTCTGTCCTCAGCCTGGAGACCAACATGGACATCAGGTCAGATGAAGAGATACGGTTCCTGATAACCACCCCCCCGAGGTGGGGGACTGTGCTGAGAGGGGAGCAGCCGGTCATGGCCTTCTCCCAGAGGGACCTGCTAGCAGGAGAGATCTCCTACCGCCACAACGGGAGCAGGAACACGCGGGATGAGCTCCAGTTCACTGTAGAAGTGAATGAGGTGGCAGTGGAGGACACGCTGGCCATCAGCGTGTTCTTGGACACCCATCCCAGCCCCCTGCACATAGTCAACCACAAGGAGATCCACACCTTCCAGGGGGAAGGAGCTGGGATCAAGGAGGAACACTTACTGGTGAGTATCCCCCTCTCTAGTCATTCCCCAAGCATGCATCACTTCCCTGGCCACCAAACCAGGAGAGCCACCCATGGGACTCCACTACTCCCATCTGCCCAGCGCAAATGACTTGTCGGGCTTTGCCATGGGGTAGATGGGGGCTCTGGCATCACATGAGTGACAAGGTGACTCTTGCAGCTTATCCCACAGCAAAGCCTTAGGGTATTGCACAGCAGTGGGGCTGTGGGGCAGTCCAGGCTTGTAGGCACCAGCCTCACACTGACATTATCTCCCCCACACTCCCAGGTGACCCATGAAGAGATCCCTCCCCAGGACATAGTCTACCTGGTGAGAAGCCCCCCAACCTCTGGCTTCCTGGCAATGCTTCAGCACAGCCAAGACTCAAACGAGCAGCCCAGCCTGGACCCCATCCAGTCCTTCACCCAGGAGGACATCAACAGCGGCAGAGTCCTCTACCTCCATTCCAAGCCCCAGGAGGAGCGTGACCAGTTTGTGGTGGACATCACAGCCAGCAGTGCGGACCCTCTGGAAGGGGTGGTGGTGAGCCTGGCCGTGCTCCCCATCACCGTCCCATTGGATGTCCGCAACATCACGGTGCCAGGAGGCGGCTCTGCCACCCTCTCCACGGGCATCCTCAACATCCCCAACCCCTACTACACGGCTCTGGGTGTGGAGTTCATGGTACTCGAGCCGCCCCGGTTCGGCATCCTCCTGAACAGCGAGCGGTCCATGGGTGCTGGGCTGCACAGCTTCACCTGGAGAGAGGTAGAGCATCAAGGGTGGCCCTTGCCTACCACGCTGCTTTCCCAGGGAGGTTGGGAACATCCCAGGGTGGGCTCCAGCCCTCAGCAGCTCTGAGAGAATGGGAAAGGGTCCTCTCCCCATCCAAGATATCTGCCCTTGGGATGGAGGGGTTTGGGGTGAGGGGCATGTATCATGCCCGATGGTGTGTTCAAATGTCCTGGGGATACAGGGTGGGGATGCAGGCAGAGCACCCGCACCGGGATGCCCCGGAGCGACTGGTAGGTGCGCACCTTGCTCCCTCCTCCCAGGCTGGGTGCGCAGGTCCCCTCCCCATGGGTCACCAGCCCCTGCCCCACAGGTGGAACGGCAGCAGATCCAGTACCGGCAGCACGGCCCCGGCGCCAGGACAGACAGCTTCACCCTGCTGGCCAACGCCTCCGAGGTGGATCGGCAGAGCCAGCCCAGAACCGTCTTCATCACCATCCTGCCCCGAGGCTCCAAGGGGCCCCGGCTCAGGGTCAACGCCGGCCTGCAGGTAAGATGCCACGGGGATGGGCGGGCAGCCGCCCCGCGATGCTTAGCTCCAGGACACCGGGGGTGGGGGGGTGTCAGCCCCTCATGGGGACCTGACAGGACCCCCTACTCCAAGCCTGGTCACGCACCTCTGGCAAATGGAGCACAGCAGAGCCGGGACGCGGATCACAGGCGGGCGATGGGCTCCGGGGGACGGGGGCAGTTTCCCGGCCGGGGGAGGCGCTGCAGGAGGCGGAGACCGGCTCCGCCGGCCCCGCTCCTTCCGCCCGGTCGATGCTGCAAGCGGCCGCAAGATGGGAGCATCGCCCTGCAGCAGCTGCGTGCCACGGCGGCAGGCAGCGGCCCCCCGCCGCCTCTTCGCGGAGCAGCCTGCCCCAGGGCCCGCTCCATCAGCGCAGAGTGGGAATGCCCCATTGTGTAGGCACCTTTCACACCCCTCTTGATACCCATCTCGGTGAAGGCAGAAGCAAATAGGTCTCACTAGCTGCTAGAGTCCTCTCTTCTGCTTCAAGCACCTGCTGCCCCATTAAGGGTCACTAATTGCAAATTGCAGCAAAGAAATTAGTAGCAAATAGGAGTGCCACCCCCCCAGGCTATCCTCACCCAGCCCAAGTTTTCCCAAGCTGCCTGGAGAGAATGCTGCTCCTTCCATCACAATCACCATGGCCAGATCCTTGCAGTGACTTTGGGAAGGTGTCTGGGAGCCTGGGCTCTGGAAAAGATCATAGAAACATAGAATTGTTTAGGTTGGAAAAGATCCTTAAGATCATCAGGTCCAGCCGTTGCCCAGCACTGCCAAGGCCACCACTAACCCACGGCACTGAGGCCTCATCTCCACGGTGTGTGAGCACTTGCAGGGACAGTGACTGCAGCCCTGCCCTGGGCAGCCTGTTCCAATGCCTGAGCACCCTCTGGGGAAGGAATTGTTCCTCAGCTCCATCTAAACCTGCCCCGGTGCAGCTTGAGGCCGGTTCCTCTTGTCCCTTGGGAGCAGAGCCCAGCCCCTCCTGGCTCCATCCTCCTGTCAGGCAGTTGTAGAGATGTTCCAAGGGAAGGGGACAGGCAAGGAGAGGGACTCAGGGCTGCCAGCAAAATTTGGGGTACCCCATCCACAGCCAGCCCCTGCTCTAGGCCTGCCTCAGTTACACTCCCCAGCCTAGGAAGCTCGGGCCCTCCCCAGCCAATCCCTTTTATAATGCAAGGAGTGCTCCAGGATCTGTCCCAGCTGTGCACAAATCCTGCACTCCCATAGAGACTGGTTAACCCATTAGCTGCTGAATCCATGGTGGCCCCATCCCTGCTCCAGAGGCTACAAAGCTCCTCTCTGCTGGCTCACTTGCTCTGGCAGGTTGGAGGGAGGCGGCAGAGCGGCTCTGGCCCCTGTGCCATCCATTAGACACAGAGCTGGTACTGTGTGAGAGGAGGAGAAGAAGGAAGCTCCTTCCCTGCCTTATTTTTAGCCAGCCCATTATTAGCCCAGTGATTGCAAGGCACTCAGGGAAGCACGTCCTTCCCTCCCAGCCACCATGCTATAAAAAGGGTGAAGAGAAAGAAAAAGCTCCCAGAATAAACCCTGAGTTTGTTCCATGTGCCTTTCCATCGGGATCCCCCCCCGGCCCTGGGAGGGGTAACCTCAGCAGCCCGCAGGAGGGGCTCTGGAGCTGGGAAAAGCTCCCTGCTCCCAGCGGGAGCAATGCTAAAGCAACCCAAGGCTCAGGAGGGGCCCGGCCCTGCTGTGTTTGTGCTGTGGCGAGAGATGACTTCAGCGTTTAAAGGTCAGGCCGGGTCCAGGAGAGAGGGATTGCACAAAGCTTCCCTCTGCTGCTTGTGCCGGCCAGCGCCGGGATGCAGAGTCCATGCAGGGATGAGGAGACAGCAGGCAGGGTTCAGACCTCAAAGCAGAGCCCTTTGGAAGGGACCAGGCAGCTTGGCCTCAAGCAGCTTCTTGGGTTGCAGCAGGAGAAAGGGTGGCAGGATGCCACCAAGAGAGAGGCTTCCAGTGCTGCACCAGCGCACACGGGCACGCTCCGGGCGCTGCTCCGCTGCCTCTCCTGGAGAACAGAGGCGACACAGAGGCTGAGCAAACATAATGGGAGCAGGAACCACGCAGGAGGCTTTAATAATTCAGAGGACGGGGAGCATGGCGAGGTGGCTCAGCCCCGGTGGTGCGGGCTCTGAGCCACCGTGTCCCAGTGAGCAGTGATGCCCGGTGCTGCCAGTCCCCCCCGCCTACAATCGCCTCTCCAGGCTTTGACCACAGGGAGTTTTCCTTGGCACCGAGCCCCGGCTGTGGTAGCAATTCCAAAGGGCACTGAAGTGACCTGGCTGTGGAGAAGGAGCAGCCTGAAACTTGGGTGCACACACAGCACAGCAGCAGCACCCACTGCCGCGTGTGTCCAGCAGTGCTTCCCCCGCCCCATCCCTCCCAAGCTGTGTTTTCCAGCCTGCCTCCCGCCATCCCATGGGGGCTTCCAAGGGATTTCATTTCACTGCCGGCACCCACACCCACTCAAGCAATGCTTTGGATTAGGCCAGCTGAAAGCAGCAGAGAAGAGCTCATCACAGCCAGCTGAGCAGCAGAGCCAGTGCTGGGGTGTTGTCCTGTGGGCTTGCGGGATGCGGGCCAGGGGCGCGATGCTGCGGGATGCAGCACATCCTGCCCCCCCGCCCTGCATGCGCTGCAGGAAGGCTCAGTCCATGCAGCCCATGTTTTCTGGGCGTCCTGAGAGTGAAAGGCAGCTCTGGGGTGTGCAAAGGATTAGGAGCAGGGAAAACTGCCTCCAGCTGGAGATGGGAGATGCTGGGGCTTTGGGGTGGCAGCATCCCCAGGGCCTGGGAGAAGCGGCCCTGGGAAGCTTCACAGTGGCCCTGAGCTCGGCTGCATGCTTGTCATTCCTGCAGGGTTTGCTGGGGCGGCTGGTGGCCTCGCTGCAGCCTTGGGAGAGCACAGCGGGATGGGTGCTTTGCTGGGAGCATGAGCTGGGAAAAACATCCAGCCTGGGAGAGATAGGGCTGTGGTCATCATGCACCCAGGGAGCGAGTTCAGGGTTCAGTGACCCCGCTAAAAGCCCTTTCCCTGCAGAGCAATGGGGAGCAATGTGTCAAAGGCACAGGACCGTGCCTTCTTCCATTCCCAGTGCTTGGGAAAACTGAGGCACACAGGGGCGAGCCCTCCCCATTGCCCTCCTGCACACACTGTGCAGATGCATGGACCATGGTGGCAAACCTGGCAGCGGTGCAGGGTGACAGAGGCATCCCCCAGCACACAGACAAGGCATCCCTGTGGGCCGGGATGTGCTCAGGCACCCAGTGAAGCTCTCTGAGCTGGGACGGGGTCTGGAGCTGGCCGGGGAAGAGGGGAGAAGTGCTGGGAGCATCACAGGGGTTTACAGCCTCTCCCTATCCCCCAGCTGCGGGAAGGTGCCACAGCTGCCATCAGCCCCTATGTGCTGAGCGCCGAGGATGAGGACTCTCCACCGGAGGAGGTGATCTACTCCATCCAGCCCCCCGCCAATGGGAAGGTGGTGCTGAGGTCGGCGCCCGGTGCTGAGGTCCGGCGCTTCACCCAGGCCCAGATTAACAACGGCCTCATCCTCTTCACACACCAAGGTAGGACAGTGCTGAGGTGCCCTGGCCCCCTGCATCAGCCCGAGGGAGGTGGTGACAGCACTGGAGGGGAGCTGTGCCACCAAGGCGGATGCTAACCCCATCACTCAGCACACTGATCCAAGCCACGCCAGGTTAATGGGGGCTGCAGCCTTCTCTGCCCCCCAGAATACTCAGTGAATGCTTTCTGCAGGGCAACTGGATGGGGGATTCGCCTTCGACCTGTGGGATGGCGAGAACCTGTCTCCTGGGCACTTCTTCCTCATCAGGGCCCAGAGAGAGCCCCTCATCAGCCTGGCCAAGAAGCAGAGCCTCACCGTGTGCCCAGGTGGGTACAGGAGTGTTCCCCATCCTTCTGGTTGGATGGCGGACCCTTGCACCAGCCCCTGCCTGAGCACTGTGGGGAGATGCCCACAGCAGAGGCTGCAGGCAAGAGGCGAGGCCATGGGTTGAAATCCATCCTGGACATGTTTTCCAGGTGCCCTGCAGCCCATCACCAGCCAGAACCTGCAGGCAGTGAGCAACAGCCCCGCCAGCTCCACCGCTCTGTACTACAGCATCGAGCAAGCCCCGCGCCTGGGCAGGCTCAGCACTGCCCAGGGGGAGGAAATCAGGAACTTCACCCAAGCCCAGGTGAGCTTTCCCTGTCCCCAGCATCCCAAGGCACAGCCCTGCATCACCCCACGGGTGCCAGCCCGGCCCATTACCACCAAGGGCACCTGATCCCTGGAGGAGGCAGAGCTGGGCTGCAGCTGCATCACGGCTTTCCCAGCTCTACCAAGGGCTGCTAAGAGGGATTAAGAGCTGCTGCCCCAGCACCGGTTTTATCACGGCCACCAGCCTCGGATTTAGTGCTGGGAGAGGCTCAGGGAGTTATAATCCCCTTTCCTTAGCTCCCTCCCTGCTGCAGACTAGCTGTGCTGGCTGCTGCTGCAGGTGAGAGCAGAGTGCAATGCTTTCACCTCTGCTCTGAGCTTTGTCCCACAGGGACAGGCTTTACAGGGCATGGCAAAGGGCTCATTGCTAGACCATCACTCAGAAGCACGCAGGTTTGCCCACCCTGGTGCTGTGCTTGCCTGGCCCTTCTGCTGAGCCTCAGTTTCCCCCGCTGCTGGGCAGAAGCATCCTGGCAGGGAGGCACAGTGACTTCTGGATGGTGGCATCCATACCAGTGCTGGTGATGATTCCCATTTCTTACTTAACCCGTGCTTGGGTGCTCCTTCCTGGAGCCGAGATGATTGCCCAGGGTGCGCACATTGGCTCTGGCACAGCATCACCAGCTCCTCGATCCCCAGTGCCACAGTGCCCATCACACCAGCGATGAAACAAATGCACTGTTTTCCACATGGGTCTGTATTTTACCCTTCAGCAGAGCTCATGGGGTTTTCTTTGTTTCTAGGTGGACAGCAGGTTGATTTTCTACCAGCACGAGATGCCAGAGAAGCCCTTCTGGCTGGCTCAGGATGCCATCCGCTTCCGTGTGGTGGCTCCTACGACCATCTCCGATTCCTTCATCCTCCTCGTGCTGATCTCCTTCGAGGCAAAGTGTCCCCAGCGCTCAACCCAGCTATGGAGAAACAAAGGTAAAGAAGGAAAGGAGAAGTTAGGGACAAATGAGCTCTCCTGCAGCTGGGATTGTGCAAACTTTAGGACAGCTTGTTTGCATGTAGACGCTGCTGTGCCATTTCCCATGGCAAAACAAGCATGAGCTTTGCATCAAGCAATATCTAAACCTGCATCCGTCCTTTCACTGGCTCTCTGAACAACTCCTTCCTGCATCATCTCTCCAAACTAAGTCCCAGTGATTCTCATGCCTCTCAATTTCTTTGCAATCCTCCTTTCTCTGCTCTAACTTGCTCTCCTTTAGCTCTGCTCTCTCCTCCAGCAGACCCTGGCTCTTCCCAGGCCTCACAGACCTTTGTGTTTTCCCTTTTCTCCCCAGGTCTCCAGCTCCCAAGGGCTCAGCGGGCTGAGATTGGCACCTCAGTCTTGGATGCCTCCAACCTCCTGAGCCAAATCCTGGTCCCGGAGAGAGCTGCACACGATGTGGTCTTCCTGGTGACGGGGCTACCAGCCCATGGGCAGCTCTTGGTGGCCGGTGTGCCCCTGGAGCGGGCTCAACCATTCTTCCTGCAGTCAGACCTGGCTGCAGGGCACCTGGCGTATGCCCATGGTGGGGACAGCATCTCTGAAGACCATTTCAGGTTCAAGGCTTGGCTCCGGCCCCGGGCGGAGCAGTCCCTCCGTCCTCCACAGGACAGGGTGGTCATCTCCGAAGCCTTCAATATAACAGTGACCACCAGCAGCATCAAGCCGCTGCAAGTGGTGAAGCAGCAAGAAGTGCTGAGGGTGCCCCCAGGCTCCGTGGTGACGGTGTCCCAGGAGTACCTGGATGTGGCGGAGCCATGGGGTTCCCCAGAGGACATGGTGTACAGCATCCTCCAGAGACCTCCTGCTGGCCACGTGGCCAACACACGCAACCCACAGGAGCCCATCGACCGCTTCACCCAAGCGGATGTCAACGCAGGCCACGTGGTGTTTGTGGCCAGCAGGAGCCATGCCCCAGGCTCCTTGGCCCTGAGCCTCTCCGATGGCCACCACCCGCCCACCCTGACCTCACTGGACATCGAGGTGCTGCCTGCGGGGAGCACCGCTCCCAGCCCTGTGCTGCTGGAGGTGCCCCAGGACCTGAACAGGGCCCCTGTGTCCCACCATCACCTCCTGGGCTCCGCAGGGCTGGGGGCAGGCAATGCCCTGTACAGGATCACCAGGGAGCCAAGGTTTGGCCAAGTGCAGGTCAACCAAAAGCCATCGCGGGGCTTCTCACAGAAGCAGTTGGACCACGGGGAGGTGACGTTCACCTTCATCGACCTCAGCTCTCCCGAGGATGCCTTCCAGTTCCTCGCCATGTCCCGGGCAGCAAACAGGACCGGGGTGGTGAACGTGACCGTCCGTGCCTTGGTGAAGGCTCGGCCAGGCAGCCTGTGGCCCAGGGGCACCACAGCCCTGCTGGACACCGGTGTCTTGGATGCCAGCGAGCTGGCCAACCGCACCAAGAGCATCCCAGTGTTCAAGGTCCGCAGGGCACCCCATGCCAGCCGCCTGGTGAGGGTCTCCCGGGACCCAGGACAACCCAGCACCCCCATTGAGACCTTCAGCCAGAGCGAGCTGGAGCAAGGGCTGGTGGGGCTAGAGCTGCTGGATGCTGGGGAGACCGACCAGCCCCTGCAGAGCGACAGCTTCGTGTTTGAGCTGGTGGCTGCCGGCGTGCCACCCGCATTAGCATCCCTGGGGTACAGCACTGAGCCCTACAACGCCTCAAAAGCCTACGGTGTCACCCTGCTGACTGCCCCCATGGCACCCTCGCCCCCCATGGCACAGCCCCATGGCACAGCACAGAGCAGTCCCAATGCTAGTGAGCTGGGCATGGCCCCCACTGCCTGGCTGGGCCCTGGTGCCACCACCACCCCCAGCCCTGTGGAGGGGGGCACCTTCCTCAGCTTCATCGAGGCCAACATGTTCAGCATCATCATCCCCATCTGCCTCATCTTACTCCTGCTGGCCCTCATCCTGCCCCTGCTCTTCTACCTGCACAAGCGCAACAAGACAGGGAAGCACCACGTCCAGGGCACCCCATCCTCCAAGGCCAAGAACGGGGCCGTGCCGGACCAAGAGACCTTCCGGAGGACGGACCCCAACCAAGGCATCCCCCTAACGACTGTCAATGCCCTGGAGGGCAAGGGCACGGGTCCCTCACCCCAGGCCACGGGGGCACCCCCAGACCCCGAGCTCCTCCAGTACTGCCGGACTTCCAACCCCCCCCTGAAAAACAACCAGTACTGGGTGTGAAGGGCTCAGGAATGAGGCACGAGACCTCCTGCGGGTCCAGACCCTCCCAGATGCAACCACCACCTCCTCCCGGCTCTCCTCCTCCTCCTCCCTGGGAGCTGGCATCCCATGGGTGCAGGAGGGCCCTGGGGATACAGGGGCTGCCCACCCGGGAGCCCCAAATCTGTGTGCGGCTTTGGGCAGGGGTGTGGGGCTCTGCATAAGCAAGGCAGGACAGGCAAAAGGCCTGAGCATCCCTGGGGAACGCTGACTTTGGGTGCTCACTGGGGCCACCCCACAGTGCTGGAGCACCGGTCCCCACCGAGCCACCCGGGCAGGTCCCAGTGGTGGCTCCTCCATGGGCAGCTCTTGGCATGAGAGGGAGGATGAGGAGCAGCTCAGGCTGAGTCAGGCTGGGGATGAAGCTGCCCAAATCCCCCAGGGCTAGGCGGGCTGACACTGGAATGGGGCTTGGAAAGAACTCTGTGGCCAATGCCAGGGGAATTTAGGAATCCCCACCCACTTGGAAAGAAAAAACCCTGCCTCGCTCTTCCTCTGCGTGCCTGCCCTATGCTTCATACAGCAGCTTGTACCCAGGCCGGGGAGGGGAAGGGGGTTTGCACAACAGGGAGGGATGGCAGGAGCTCACCTGGGCAGGGTGACACCGGAGAGGAGAGCAGGGAACCGGAGCCAGCACAGTTTTCCGCTGTCTCCTCCAGCACAAGAAGTAAACAGCATAGGCTGCCTTTGCCGAGGTGCATCATGCTTTTCGTAAGCTGTAACGTCCCTTGCCAGGCCTGTTCTAAGCCCAGCGAGCTGCCGAGAGACATTTGGAGGTAATGGACCAAGCTCTAGGCTCTTACTCAACTTTTCCCCAGCCTGGAGTCCTCAAAGCTTCAATAGGAATTGAGGGAGAGCAGAGGGAAAAACTGAGCGCTGAGCCCAGGATGGGACCCAACAATAACACCCTGCTCTGCTGCAGCTGGGAAGCTCATCACAGGGCACAGCCCGCGCTCACAACACGGACAGGAAGCTGAAGCAAGCCCCCGGGGACCACGGGGATGTTTTACACTTGCACCCTCTTATCCAGGGTAAAAACCCATCCCACACCAGCTGCCCCACTCCCAGGCTGTGGCAGAGACTGGATGCTCTCTTGGAGCACACCAGCAGCTTTCCTGGCTCTATTTATGGTGCCGGATGCTTAGTGAGAAGGCAACACATCCTCCTGGGCACCCAGAGGGTGCAGACAGGCAGCCCCATGTCCCCCAGCCCCATGGCACAGCACCTCCAAGCCCTCCTGGCCTGAGGCAGCCCATGCTGATGGGTGCCAAGCCCGAGCACTGCTGCCTCCTTCCCTGCTTCCCATCTCCTACCCCATCTGAAGGGGGAAACGGTGTTTCCTACTGCTCAGAGGCAAATCACATCCTCTCCCCTCTGTGAAATGGGGACAGTGCATGGCTGACCACAGCACAGCTGGGAGCTTGGGACCACCTCTGCAGAGCAGAGGGAAAGCCATTGCCTGCATCCTCTTTGGGATCACAGCTCTGTGCCTTCCCCATCACATCCACACAAGCACCTTCATTACCTTCGCTAAGTGTGTGCCCCGCAGCGAGGGATGGAGGTCTGCAGGCAGCTGGTGGCAGCCACCGAGGGCCCCCTTGGAAGCATCCGCCGGGTTTTCCTTCCCAATGATTTTCTCCTCGCACCCAGGGATTAAATAAAAGGAACGTGGCCTATTTTGTCAGGAGCATTGAAAGCAAAGCAGGTTATTTTTAAGGCTTGTGGTTGTATTTCCACTGCTGGGAAACATCCATTTCCTGAGGTCAGGGGAGGACAGGCAAGTAACCTGGAAAACCCCAGTGCAGATCCCAGCTCTCCAGGGTTTAAACCCAGAGCAAAGCTGGTGACTCCACTTGGGTTATCTGGGGTTTGGATGGGGTGGGAACGTCACCACACCCCCAGGGAAGGGGTGAGGGTCTGGGCTGGCTCCTGCCTGCCCATGGAGCAGGCAAACCACAGCCCAAACAAGCTTCAGAGTTTCCTGGCCAGGCCCTTTGGCTTCTCCACACTGCAAAGCACCAAAGCTGCCTGCTCACAGAGGCACAGACCATCCTCATCCTCCTCCTCACCCAAGTCTGGTCCAGAACCGCTCTGATCCAGGAGGTTTTGGGGGTGACAGGAGCTGGGCTGCACTCTTCCCTGCCAGGCTGGTTATGAAGCTTGCAGAGGTTTAGGGGGAAACACAGCCTGGTTTGGGTTGAAGGGACCTTAAAGCTCACCCAGTTCCAACCCCTGCCACGGGCAGGGACACCTTCCACTAGAGCACCTTGCTCCAAGCCCCTGTGTCCAACCTGGCCTTGAACACTGCCAGGGATGGGGCAGCCACAGCTTCTCTGGGCACCCTGTGCCAGCGCCTCAGCACCCTCACAGGGAAGAGCTTCTGCCTAAGAGCTCATCTCAGTCTCCCCTCTGGCAGGTTAAAGCCATTGCCCTTGGCCTGTCCCTACAGGCCCTTGTCCAAAGCCCCTCTCCAGGTTCCCTGCAGCCCCTTCAGGCACTGGAGCTGCTCTCAGGTCTCCCCTTCAGGAGCCTTCTCTTGTCCAGGCTGCCCCAGCCCAGCTCTCTCAGCCTGGCTCCAGAGCAGAGCTGCTCCAGCCCTCGCAGCATCTCCATGGCCTTCTCCCCACCTCCTGCACCTCCAGCTTCTGGTGTTTCCCCAGGCTGGGCACACGGGGGTGTCCCACACCCCCATCCCTCCTCTGCCTTTCCCCCATTGCTGTGCCCTGCCTGGGAGTGCAGAGAAACGCAGGGTTGGGGTGGAATGGGGACATCAGGCATGGAAGCAGCAGGAAGGGCAGAGGAGGGGTCATCAGGCCCCTCATACATCTACATGCAGCTTCTGAAGGCACTGGGTCAGGCTAAAGCAAGGCCAAGGGAAAGCAGGGGGTGGCAGAAAGCAGGGCAGGAGCCAGAAGACACGCAGATAGAAAGGACGGAGCGGGCTGTGGTGACTCACGGAGGTGTGACAGGAGGGACATGACAAACCATCCCTGCCACCACCTCCTCACGGCTGGGAGGAGGCACGTCAAAAGCAAGGACATCACCAAGTAGAGGAGACAGAGGAGGGAGGAGGACTCCGTAGCTGGTGTCCTTGTCCCTGCACCACCTCCAGACACCCTGAGATAGAAGCACCTCAGGTTACCTGGGCTCATGAGTGGCAGAAGCCAGTGAGTGTCATTGCTGTTCTGTTCTGAGTTCAGAACTCCCCCTTGCTTTCTATAAGCCCCAGAATCCAGGGGTTTCTAGGGCAGGATTTGTTGGGAAGTCCAAATGCAAGGCAAAGCTTCCCCAGGCCACACAGCTGCAATGGAAAGAGAGAAGTGGATCATAACCCCATGGCCATCTCCCATCTGCCTCCTCCCCTGGGTTAATAACGAGGGCAGCATTGTGGTGGGGACTCTGTCACAGCTCCAGTGACATGAACCAGTTTCCAGGCACCTATTCAAATGCAAACAATAGGCCAAACAGGTTTCTTTGAGCAGCCACCCAGGGCAGATGCCTTTGAAACCCTTCCCACAAGCTTTAGCCAAGCAAACGCAGGGGTTCAGCAAAGGAGGGAGTTTATTCCCAGCACATCCAAGCCCTGAACAGGAGACCGGGATCCAGGTTAGCATCACATCCCCAGCCTCCAAAGTCCTCCCTACCACAGGCTGCAGGACATTGTCCACATTGCTCTTGGGGCCGGACACACAGCAAGCCCATGGAGCCCCCCAGCTCAGGCAAGCAGCCCACCTCTGATCTGGGGAGGCAGAACATGGTCCAGGGGCTCCTGCCTCCCTTTCCCCATCCCCAAAACCTCTTTGGCAGCTGCACCAGCCCCGGGAGTCACCCTGGATTCCATTGGGAGCCAGGAAGAGCAATCGCAGGCAATAAGGAGGCGTCTCTAAGAGGACACCCATTCCTCCCCCAGTGGGTGAAGGACCTGATCGGGGTGGCTGGATCGTCCTGGGAACCAGACCTGCTGTGTGGGACAGGGCTCAGCACCTCAGAGCCTCCCTCCCTGCGTGCCTGGCGCGGGGAGGCCATGCCCACAGCCTGCAGAACAGGCTCAGCCTGGCAGCGAGCCCGGCAGGACAGGATGGAGCCTGGGGAAAGGAGCAGGCTGCAGGCACTCACCCTCACAGTGCTGTCCCCAGCAGCGCTCAGCACCTCGCCAGCCTCAGACAGAGCACCTGAGCTTAACCTGCAGGGCCAGAGGAGCTCCTCGGGTGCTGGCAAGCAGAGGAAAGGGCGGAGAGGCGAGGACCCGGGCATCAGGAAGCATTCCCCACGCAGCTGCTGCCTGCCATGGCTCTGCAGCTGGTTTAATGTAAAACAGATTGAGCCCAAGCTCCATTTCCACACCCAACAACTCCAGACAGACAGACAGTGACGGAGGGACAACCACATCCAGAGCCTGCGCTCTCCACCCCTCCTGCAAACCCAACACACCCAGAAATGCAGCTCCCCAAAGCACAGGACCTACCTTCCCTGGGCTCAGAGGGACATTATCCATCCTGGCACAGAGAACTGGGACAGGGTCTGCCCTGAGCATCGCCCCAGCTCCGGCTAGGGGGGGAACCAGCCCTTTGCAGAGCACCAGGGCTGCAGCCTCCAGCAGCAGAGGAATGAGGAGAGCTGGCAAGGCCCAGCTGCAGCTAAAGGTGGTTCCCAGGTCATTCCCCTTGCACAGGCACTGCTGATCCCCCCGTAACCTCCCAGTGCTGGGAGCAGGAGGAGCATTCCCATCGCAGCCAAGGGAAGCGGCTGGTGCTGCAGCCCAGGCAGGGTCACGCTTCGGAAACACATGAGAAGAGCAGCAATTAGCAGGTCAGAGCTGCCAAGTTGGAGCTGTCTCGCTCTGCCCCGTGCCAGTGCTCTCCCTTCAGGCTGCCTGGGATTGCTCCTCTCTGCAGGCACAGCTCATCACCTCCCAGCGCGCTGGGGATGCACCCGGATGGGACCTTGGGCAGTGAAATCCCACCCCACGGCTCCATCCCTTGCACGTGCAGCCCCGGAGCTGCTGCCAGCCCCGGTGAGCTGATGTGCCTCTGCTCCCCGTTGGCAGCCAGCGTGCTTGCTGACGTGTGCCAGCAGCGCAATGTGCCCGGCAGGCCTCATCCTGCCCGGCCATCCCACCAGGAGCTGCACGCCTTGGCCGTGGGGAGGAGCCAGGTCAGGCCACTGCGCTGCTTTGGTGTCTGAGCCCCAGTTACGGAGCACTTGGGGCTGGTGGTACCCAGCACATCCCCAGCTTCCCCATGGGACCCCCGGGTGCTTCCGCACCCAGGAGAGAATTTTCCTTCCATGGTGGAGACAGCCCCAGGGGGAATAAGCAAGACAAGAGCTCCTGGGAGCCATGCATCAGCTGCTGCCATCTCCCCACCCACTGTCCTGCCTCGGCCTTGGCTTTCCCACGCAGGAGCAGCCTTGGGAAGCGGGAGGAGGAAGCGGACCTGCCCCATGTTCCCAGCGCTTCCTCTCAGCCCTGCATGCCCCAGGGCTCTGTGCCTTGCGGGGCAGCGGGGACCAGGCTGTGTCCTGGATAAGGGCAGCAACCAGAGCTCCTGGGGCTCAGGGAGCTCTGTGTGCACCCCCATGCCCCTCCCGGCCACCACCCTGCACCCTGAGGTGCCCCCCCAGCAGCAGGAGCACGGGGGCAGCCACTGGGATGCTCAGAGCTGGGTCCACCCTCCAAACCTTGGTGCTTTCACAGATGCCACTGGGGGGGGGGGGGGCAGCAGGATGCTCAAGCCCCCCACTTGGCCAAGGCAGACCCCAAAACCTGTGGGGCAGGAATGTTAATGGGAAGTGGGTTCTCCCAGCTGATGGGTTTGCCACACTGAGCCAGCCCTGGGAGCATGGTCCAGATATGGGGGTACCCAAGGGGTAGCTGGTGGGGCAGGGAGACCTTTGTCCGAAGGGCCACGGAGGGCACAGGTCCACCCTTGGGAAAACTGAGGCACAGCCTCCAGAGGAGGTGCATGCAGCCCACAGGGACCCTGTCCTGCCCCTTACCCCCTGCCAGGACACTGGAGTGAAGGATAAGCTGCTGGAGCAGCTGGGTGCTGGCACAGTGCTGGAGGATGGCAGCGGCAGGCTCAAACCCAGTGCCCATTGTGCTCCAGACGGAGAGTGGGGGTAAGGAACGTGCCATCCTGCACGGAATCCGGCCTCCTCCGTGCTGGGCTGCTGCCAAGATGCGGCCCAGGGTAGGATGGGGCTGGGGTTGGGATGCGACAGAGCAGGGCAGAGGGGACTGCCCTGGCTGCGGGATGCAGGAGGAAACGCGTCCTGCCTGGATGGAGGTGTGCTCATCCCACGGCTGGGGCCAAGGCGAGCTCTGGGAGCAGGCAGCAGATCCCGCAGCATTCCCAGCGCCGCTGTTGTTTGAACAATACCCCGCTGGCCTGCATGCCGGGGCTAATTTTAACCCTGGAGCCAGGCCAAACCGGCCCGAACTTTCCTCGCTGCGATGTATCCCAGCCATTTCCCTTCACAAACAAGGCCCCCGTGCCAGCCCCGCCGGCAGCAGCACGCTGCCCAGGGTCCCATCCCGACGGACAGGGCAGGATTTGCCCTTCAGTGGGTGCTTTGGGCTGCTGGGAGCCCCCCACTACCCACAGCACTTTGGGAGCTGGCTGGAATGTGGGATGCTGGCTCCCCGGGATGCTGGAGCAGCTCCGCTTTCCACAGACATCTCTGGGAAGGAGGTGGGAGGGTTTTTTTCTACTGACAATTTTATTGAAAAGGCTTTGGGGCTGCGTTTTGTTTTCCCTTTTTGTTGTTTTTTTCTCCCTTTTTCCAGACAACAAAGAGGTGCCCTCGGCCTCTGTGCTTCTATTTAAAAAGTGATTGGTAAAAATGCTGCAGAAACATTTGCGAAAAATGGAAAATATTGAAAACCTCTCGTGACAAAAAGAAACAAACAAAAATCATTCTCTTCCAAATAAAGATCTTCTTCTTCTTCTGGTTTTCTTTCCATCAGAAAAGCCTGGAGTGTGCAAAATGTCGACCGCTTGGATTTCTTCTTCCCAGCAGGCTGGGATGCGCCCACCTCCCTGCTGCAGGAGGGAGGGCTGGGGAAAGCTAAAAATCACCGGAGGTACCAGCACACCCATCTCTCGTGTGACACCCCCTGCGTCCCCACCAGACCCGTGGCGGGGTGGGAGGTCCCCATGGAAGGAGGTGGCACATCCAGCCTGTGGGCGAGCCCTTCCCTGCCCACCCGGGAAGGGGGGGGAAGAAAGCCCAAAGGTATTTGGTCACTAGCGTGATGAGTTCCCGGCGGGTCTCAGCCCGTCACAACCAGAGCAGGTCTGTGAGGCTGTGGGGAAGCAAGGGGAGGTGTTAGAGGTTGTCGTACATGCGCAACGTCTTCTCCAGCTGCTGGCTGACGCGCTGGTAGAAGATGATCTGCTGCTTCAGGTAGGACTGCATCATCCTCTTGAAGTCGGCCACGCGCCGCTCGTGGAAGTGGTTCATCTCGGCCTGCAGCGCGAAGCCCACCACGCGGCAGCGCTTGCGGATCCCGTCCGCCTCCTCCTGGTCCATCCGGCCCTCGTCGCTCATCCGCTGGCTCTCCTTCACCTTCGCGAAGGCGCCTGCGGGGCGGAGGACAGAGCTGAGAGGCTGATGGATCCCTGCGATCCCCCTGCCCTGCCATTCCCAGCCAGCACAGGAATAAGGGAACCTGCGTGCTCCCAGGCTGTCGTCTCCCCTTGCCCATCAATCCCCATCCCTCTCCTCAAGGAGTCTTTTCCCTCTGGATTCCAACCTCCCCAACTCCTTTTCTGCCCCATCCCAAGGCAGTCAGCCTCACATTTAACACATTTTGGGGATTCTGGGCTACCGGAGGGCTGCGACTCAAGGCTTGGGGTACAAAGCTACCATGGGGCAGTGTTATCACAGCCAAGCCCCCTGGCCAAGCCTACCCCACACATGTTTGATGTCCTCCCATGGATGGGGTTCAGGAGCAGCTTTGGGAGACCCCAGGCTGGGAGGCAGTGAACTGGGATGTGGGAAGGACATGCAGTACCGGCTGGAACTCGCTGGGAAAGCATCTCCCTCTCCCAGAGGCAGCTGATGCTCTGACACCACTTTTCCCCCCTCCTTCCATTTATTTTTACAGCTCGGTTTCGAAAGAATCCTGCCTGGCTCCGGCCCTGCATTCCTCCCCCTCATTAGCACAGAGGTTTCAGGCAAACAGAGATCCTGTTTGCCTGAAAACAGGATTTGGCCCGCAGATCTTTCCCCTCTCCCTGCCCCTCGCTGGGGGCACCAGACTCGGGGTTACAGTGCTCCGTCCGTGCCAGCCCTGCTCCCAGTGGAGAAGAGGAGGAGGAAGAAGCAAAGGTTGGAGGCCAAATCCTGCCTTCCGCTCTGCCCACACAGCCTTACTTCCGGATGGGATCCAGCCCCTCTTAACCGGCCGTGTCAACAAGGTGGGGAGGGACAGGCGAGGAGGGGACCTGCATCCTCCCCTTCCCCTTTGCCTCCCGCAGGGATGCGGAGCAATGCACGGACACGTGCGGATGCCCTGGCTTCACCCCAGGGAGAGCTCCCTGCCCCCACGATCCGGGAGGAGTGCGTGGACTTCGGCCCCTCTCCCAGTCCCAGCACACCCGCTGCTGCGTGCAAAGGGACACCCAGCCCTGCCCGCGGGCTCCCATGGAAAGGGCAAAGCAGACACGGCTCACCCCCCTCCTCCTCCCTTGTACCCCAAATACTCTGGGGACTGGTGAGGGGGCAAAGGGGACACAGGGAGCACGCAAGGTGCCTGCTCCTGGGCTCGGAGGAGCAGGGACTTACTGCTGAGTTTGACCCTGGTTGTCCCCAGGAGGTCCAGTGTGGCCAGGGGACTGCAGCAGGGCTGGAGGAAAGAAAGGACACATCCACATCCCACCAGCCCTGTGCAGCCCCCCTGGCCCAAGGCCATGTCCCAGCCCTGGAGCAGCAAACTTGGGCCTCTGCCAGGGAGGGAGAATGAGGAACAAGTGGTGGTGGATGGGGATGCTCATGAGGTCAGGGCAGGTCACCCTGGAGGCAACAGCTCCTGCTCAGGGCCTGGAGGAAACAATGCCTGCGTTGACCCCTCCAGCAGCACTTGAGGAGCCCACAGCATCACTTGGGACAAAGCCTAATGCTGGACCCAACAGCCCCAGCAGCCTCTCCCAGGCTGGGGTAAGCAGGGAGCTGAGCCAGCAGGGACCATGCTGCCTCCTTGAGAGCCACAGGCCCCCCCCCCTCATTCCCACCCCTATCCTGATACCCCATTCCCATCACTCTACAGCACAGGATTTCCTCATTGCATCCTGACCCCCACTCACATGGGGCCATCGTGCAGAAGAGGTCATCAACAGGGGAGGAGTCACCCTTACCTTTCTGGAGGTGGATGATGTCTGGGAAGTTGGAGAGGAGCCCTTGGTACAAAGAGAGAGTGTCCAGCATGAGGAACAGGTCATTCTTGGGCTGCTCAGCGAACATCTCCCCCACGGTCTCGTACGTCTTGCCCGTGTGGGAGATGGCATTGTTGAGGGCGTCCAAGCTGTAAGGCGGGTCCATGTGGAAGGAGTGGCTGATGGCTTGGAAGGCATTGCCCAGCTTCTGGAATTCCTTCCGGAAGCCCCCCACGTGCTTGCGCACCAGCTCCGAGGCCACGTTGGTCAACTGCAGGACGCTGTCGTCCATCTTCTTGCTGAAGGCCTTGAAGGCATCCACGCGGTCCTCCACGTCCTGCAGGTCCTGGTGCTCCGTGGGGATCTGGATGGTGAGGAGGAAGCTGGCGCCCACCATCTCGTCCTTCTCCGCCCGGCGCTTGCCCAGCTTCCACTGCTTCTCGTCGCGGCAGCAGAGGAAGTGCTGGAAGCCCTCGTACTGGGAGAGGACGGGGTGGCTGGTCATATGGTCCATCCAGAGGATGAGCCGCCGCTTGCGCTTCTCGATGAAGTCCTCCTCGAAGCGCCCGGTGGCCTGCTTCTCGGGCAGGTGGGGCACCGAGATGACCGTGAACTTGTGCAGGAGGCGGTTGTAGAGCCAGTCAAAGTGCTTGTACCGCCGGTACACGGGCGAGTTGATGTTGCTGGGGGTCAGCTTGTAGGAGATGTAGCTCTTGATGCCCTTGAACTTGGTTTGCTTGGTTGGGTCCTCCACGGAGCAGATGAAGGGGTGAGGGTTGGCCCTCCACTGGGGACCTTTGGAGCCCATCTCGATGCAGTACACCTCGGCGATCTTGGACATGAGGGGCACGTCCCCTAGGATGAAGGCTTCCACCCCCGAGCGGACGAAGCAGGAGAAGCGGTTGAGGTTCCTCCCCACCACGCTGCCTCTCTTGGAGGAGCTCATGCTGTCCTGCCGCTCCAGCGCCGGCTTGGGACGGTAACCGGCGTGCTGGTCGTGCCCATAGGCTGGCGGGTACTGCAGGCTGGGCGAGGGGTGCCCGTTGGTGCCCGGCGCGCTCTGGGGCTCCTCCACCACCGTGCACGCATCGTCCCAGTCGTCCCAGTCATCATCATCATCATCCTCAAAACTGCCCTGGTAGGGGATGCTGGGGTTGGAGGGAGCTGTGTAGAAGGATGAGTCATGCCCGGGAGAGCCGGCCGGGCTGCTGGAGTAATCCGTGTAGTTGGAGCCTGACCGGGAGCGGAGGATTTCAACGTAGGAGGCTGGGAAGAGGCCGGTCTCCCCGCGGCTGTTCTGACCCTGTAACCACCCATCCAGGGAGTTCTCGCTGAAGATGACGAGCTCCTCGTTCTCCTGGATGCTGATCTCCTCTTTGTTTTCGCTCTGGAAGTTGTAAAGCGCTCTGGCTTTCAACGCCATGGCCGGGCCCGGGGGCACACACAGCAGCCAAAACCCCCACACGCTGTGGGAATGGGAAAGGGCTCGGCCGGTTCCTCAGGGAAATAGGAAAAGCTGGAGAAGAAATCCCCTTCGAGGCGTCGCCAATGTCCGCGTGTCCAAGTGACCCCCCGATCCCGGTGCCCCGGTTAAGAACACCATTCCTCGGTCAAGCGAGCAGCATTCCCGTCGCTCCCCCGGGATGTAACCCCCGGCAGGACCCGGAGCCGAGCTCGGCCATATCCTCTCAAGTTTTAGCTCGCTGGGACGCTGATCCCGCAGTTTCACTTTCCAGGAGGAAAAGACGTTGCTGCCAGCGAGAAAACCGATCCAAAACGACTTTTCCTGGCGCTCCTGTGGGTAAAACAGCAGTCGGCGGGTGCCGCAAAGCGCCGGGAACCGACCCCAAACGCAGCCCAAGCTCCCGGTGATCCCGGCCCCGGGATTTTGCAATTCCCTTCCGGCCCGACGGCCGCGGGTGGTTGTTGCTGGGTTGTTGTTGTGGGGCTTTTCCCGCTGGAATCCGCCAGTCTCCCGCAGGACCGAGGGCACGGGCTCCCCGCAGGCCCGCGCCGGGGCCGGTACCGGGAGCGCCCGGCGGCTGCCAGCGCCGGCGGCGGAGCTGAGGGAGGAGGGATCCCGTCCCGGCCGCGCCTCCCGCCCCTCCGCGGGCCCGGCGGGACGCCCTCACCGCATGGCCGGTTCAGGGCGCCGGGGGGGGGCACCGCCACTCGCTCCTACCGCTCGGGGCTCCGGTGCCACTCTCGGTACCGGCGTCCGGTTCCGGTGTGTGCGCCCGCTGCGCGCTGCCGCGGCTGCTGCCCGGGGCTGCCGGTGCCGGTGTTGGTGCCGCTGCTGGTGGCGGAGCCGGTATCGGTGCCGGCGGCGGGGCTGTCCGCCAGCCTCCCGTGACGCTGCCCGGTGCGCAGCCTGGGAGCCGCGGCAGGGCGCACGCTGCCCTCTGCAGGCAGCCGGCCCGGGGGACGCGGCTCCCGCTCGCACCAGGGCCCGGCTGGCGACACCGCCCGCTCCCGCTGCCCGCCCCGGGAGCACCGAGTCACGGAGCGGCGGGGGGGGGGGGGGGGGGGGGGGGGCGTCTGCCGTTAACCGGGGAGAGCGGGGCACGGAGCCTCCACGCCGCAGGAGGGCGCTGCAGGCCGCGCCGGGCGGAAGCGCGTCAGGGCGGGCGTTGCCATGGAGGAGCTGAGCGCGGCGCTGGCGGCCGGCGTGTCCCTGGCAGCCCCCAACAGCCCCGCGGGCCCGCACCCGCGCCTGGCCGCCTACAAGCCCCGCGGCGGCCCGGGGCAGGCGGAGCGCCGGCAGCGGCTCCTGCGCCTGCAGCGGCAGTGAGTGGCGTCCGCTTCCCCTTCCCCTTCGGCCCTGTTCCCGCCGGGCGCTGGGGACGCGGCCCGGGCCGCGGTGCGTCCCGCAGGGGACAACCCGAGCTGTTTCTGCCCCGTCAGGAGGCGGCTGGACTACGTGAACCATGCGAGGAGGCTGGCGGAGGATGACTGGGCAGGGGTGGAGAGCGAGGGCGAGGAGGGGGAGGATGCGGAGGAAGAGGAGATGGACGTGGATGCTGGCAAGAGGCTGCCCAAGCGCTATGCCAACCAGGTGAGGAGCTGCTCAGGGCCAGGCAGGGAGGTCAGCAGCCACTGGGGTGGCTGCGCTGGGGCTGGGCAGGATGTGTCCTGCCTGTGTGGTGCTCGGAAAGGAGCTGCCCCTCAGCTCTGTCTCTGAGACGTGCAGCGTTTAAGTGGAGGATGGACGGAGGTGGGCTGCCTGTGTGCTATGGGAGATTCCAGCCCAAGTTTGTTATGCATCACTTGGTTCAAGAGTTCTGTCTCTCGCCATGTCTGGGACACTGGGAAGGGAAACCTCCACGGGTGGGTTTTATCAGGCTGGGTGCCATATTAGTCCTAAAAGTCTGACAGTGTCCCAGGTAACCATAGCCAGGCCATCCCTGAAGAGCTCACCTTGTGTGGGCTCTTTACTCCTCGTGTTCAGGAGTCTCTAAGCTCTACCATGTATTTAAAAGCAAATCAAGTGCTGGAGGGAAGCTGGAGTGGGGACCAAGATAAGGAGTGCCCAAGCAAGGACACTGTTGTAGTCTGAAGCTTTGTGAGCAGCTGGGGAGCAAGAGGAAAGCTTGGGGGGAGTCTGTCATGCAGGTTGGTTAGATGGAGGGAAGGAGTCAGCCTCCTAACAGGGCGATGAGCAGCACAAATTGCCTCTGGCACACTCAGTGTAGCTGCTGAAGCCAAGTCGAAATCTTGTTCCTTTCTCCTTGAGCTGTGCGTTTTCCACAGCTTCAGGACAGTTGTTACTCACTGTTGTTTGCTCCTGGATTTCTCCGCAGCTGATGCTGTCAGAGTGGTTGGTGGATATCCCTGTGGATCTGGAGCAGGAGTGGGTTGTAGTCGTGTGTCCCGTTGGGAAAAGGGCGCTGGTTGTGGCATCCAGGGTAAGCAGCAGCCATGGTGATGCTGGTAAAGCACCTGCACCTGTTTCCCAGCCAACATAAGACTGGCCTGTGTGTCTGGCTTGACTTGATCTTTCTCCTCTCCTACTTCCTCACAGGGCTCGACAGCAGCTTACACCAAGAGCGGCTTCTGTGTCAACAGGTTCCCATCCCTGCTGCCAGGGGGGAACCGGCACAATTCCATGGGCGAGAAAGGTAACGGTGTGAGGAGGCATTTGGGATAGAGAGAGTTCCCTGCCTCTCCTGTGAGTGTGTGCATGGCAGGCTCAGTGCTGCTGCTCCAGCTTCCCTGAGCTGTGCCTTTGTGTGCTCCTTACGGCTTCAGGCCTCTTCCTGTACCTCTGGGGATAACTAAGCGTGGGCAGTATCCAATACCTTTATGCTAGATAAGAACAGCTTCTAATTAGCTGCCTGGTTTACTGCTACTCTTAAACCTCAACATCCTCTCTGTCTTCCCAAAGAGAGCTGTGTGTAGTGTGGTTTATTTAATACCTTTTGTAGCTTCTTGCTTGCCCTGAGGAGAGGTTACTCTTTGATAAATGCCATTTGCCTGGAACGCGCCTTTGCTTGCTGTGCCCCTGGCTGGTACCTCTGTAGCCTTGTTGGATTCCTCAAGCTAAAGGCTTTTTGTGGTCACAGCGTGTGTTAGCAGAAGGGGATCCCTCTGCACCTCACAGCCTTACATCAGGGTAGGCTTAATGCAGCAGCTATTTGCTCTGGTGTTTGCCTGTTGGGTTGGGCAGTCCCTGGAGCATGTCTGGACCTCCCTGTGTTTGTACGTGCAGTGTACTGCATTTTGGACTGCATCTACAGCGAGGCAAAGCAGACTTACTATATCCTCGACGTGATGTGCTGGAGAGGACACCCTGTTTATGACTGCCAGGTACTGAATCCCCCTCCTCTGCCCTGCCCTCCTTTTTGTTCCCTGTTCCATGAGCTGCTTTGCAGCCAGTGCTGAGCACTGCCCACTACGCCACAGGATGAATATTTTATCTAAGCACCACCATCATCTTTACAGGTTGTGCTGGCTACTGGAATAGTGGGTGCCTCTTTTGTGGGTACTGGGGAACATAGCAGATTTGGGGTGCTGGCTGGTTCTGCAGTGAAGCTGAGTCTGTGCAAAGGGATGGAGATGCTCAGCAGGGGCTCATTGGTGATGTGTAGTGGATAGTCATTATGTCTGCTTCCTTTCACAGACTGACTTCAGATTTTTCTGGCTTTCCTCAAAGATCCAAGAGGAGGAAGGGCTGGGAGAGAAAAGCAGGATTAATCCTGTAAGTTCTTTTGTACTCATGGGAGGAGGACGAGGGGGGTAAGCTCTCCTGTTCAGCAGGCTTCAGTGCTTTCTTTCACAAGCGGAAGCTGGTTTTGTTCACCCCTTACAGATCAGGCTTCAAAGTGTACTTCTGATGAAATGGGATGCCACGTTCAGGATGTAAATAGAACCACTGAATATTGTAAATGAGTGTGGTTTTATGTTCCTCAGCCAAAGTGCTGAGGGAGATCAGAAAGCAGGGTATCAGCTAACTTCCATGCTGCATTTAGCTTTCCCTTGAAATGCAATGGAAAACCAGTGTGGTTTCTACAGGGGCAGTGCTGGTCGGCAGCCTGGCTGGGATGGGATTTATTCTTGCATAGTCTTGTGGGCTCACAAGGCAAGGGGAAAGGCTTGTAAAGCTTTAACCTTCCCTCCTGTTTAAGCTCACTGCCGAAGGTGTCGTTTGGATGCTAGATTGTCACCTGGAGTCCCTCCTGAGTAAGAATAAAGTCTTCTGTTGAAGACTTAAATATGGACATCAGACCTAGAGCCCACAGCAGCTTGGAAAGGGATTTTTGAGGACAGACAGAAGAGATCTGGCAGCCTGGTTTATGGGACATGGTTTGCAAAATGGGACCTGGTGGCTCTGCAGCTCCTGTGCGTGCTCAGCCACAGCGAAGCAGAGCAGCTCCTGAGGGCTGGGCACATACAGATACCATCCTGTGCCAGCAGCAGTGGTATCTGTATGTGGAGAACATCCTGTTCTGACTCCGATGGGAATATCCACAAGACCAGCTACCTAATGAAGGGGGGTTGTTTCAGCTTTCATTTCCTGGGTGGAAAGAGTTGCTTGGCTGAGCCAGCAGCTTGGAGCAGACGTCTGTCTGCTTTGCATCCTGCCCAGAGGTCATCATTTTCTATTTCGGTTAGAAGAGCATCTCAGGGTCAGCTCTCCTGAGAAGTCCTTCCTGCAGTCTTAAAATGCTTGGAAAAAAAGGTATGGGGAGCATGTGGGAGCTGTGCACTGAGGCTCTGCCATCCACATCTCATCTCCCACGAGAGGGAGTCATGGAACTGGGATGGTAAAATACCTGAAATAAATCATTCTGGGCACTGTAGATTTCATGCTCTCTGGGCATTGTGGGTCTTCTTTTAAAGGTCACCTTCTGTTTTGGGAATGAGGCTTGTGAAATTGCAGCCAGGTACAAGCTTTATCCAGCACTGATGGAGAGATGGTGGGGGTTACTGCCAACAGCAATTCCACCCCATGCTCTCTGGTGGCAAGGGTGATTTTTGTAGGTGTTCAAGCACTCCCAGTGTGTCCAGTGTTCTATGCTTGGCACCAAAGCACTGCTTGGTCCTGTTTTGCCTCTAGATCTGGGGTTTGCTGTTCTGAATCCCATCAAGAGGTCTGTCCCAATAACCCCTAGTAGTCACAAAGATCAGTTGCTGAGGGAAGAGTAAGATATTGGAGATACCCATCATGTTTCCCTCCGACTTCATCAGCCAGTGGTTATACCTAGATCATGGAGTTAATAGCCACCAGTGGACCTGCCTTTCAGGAGCTGGTCTGATCCTTTTTCGAGCTTACTTATGCTGTTAGGCCTCTGATACCCTGTGGGAGGAAAGCCAGAGTTTAATGACATGGTCCCTGCTTGAGGTCTCCTCTCCAGTTACTTCCCTTCACTCTCTCCCTCTCACACTAGAGCAAATCCTTCCTCCCTATCTGCCTCCACATTGGTGCTGGATTCAGTGACCTGTTCTGCTTTAGGCCTTACAGTTGTCTCTCTTTTAACCCTCTTTTACTCTTTCAGTTCAAATTTGTGGGCCTGCAGAACTTCTCCTGCTCCGCAGACAGCCTGTGTAAGGTGCTGGCTATGGACTTCCCCTTCGAGGTGAGAACATGGTAGGGGACTGGACCTCAGCCTTAGAGTCACCCCACTGCCAGTGCTTGGAGAGGCACGTCCCCTTTGTTCAGGAGCTCTGAGCTGTGCTGCTGTTTCCCTCTGTAGGGGATGGATGCCTTTCATGCACGTGGCTGATCTCTTGCCCTCTCACCAGGTACAGGCTGCATCCAACCAAACTAATTACAAGAGTTAAACCGTGTGCATTAGCACTCCCTCTCTTTGGGCAGCCTTAGTTTGCTGCTATTGACAACCTGGCAGAGCCTTTGGGGAAGGCAGGGTAGGTGCAGACATGCAGACTGCCTCCAGAAGCAGCACAGCTCACATTCATGCAGCAGTGTGATGGACAGCCGACCTTTCCAGGGCCAGAGCTGGTCCTGCCTGCTGCCCTGGGTGAGCTAACGTGGGTACAGGCATGAGGATCTCTGCCATGTGCTGCCTTATGCAGTTGTGTTTCTCCAGGGGTCTGCAGGGTGGGCAGAGTGGTGTCTTTCTCTGCCCTCAGCCACGGGCTCTGTGTTTTCTTAGTGTAGCTACTTCCATCTGTCTGTGTGTGAGGCACTCAGCTATCTTGGGTCTTGTGGGGAGGAAGGGGAAGGATGCTGGGAAGCTCCTGATGGTTTTTGAGGGGTTTGGGTGTTAGCAATGGGCACGTGAAACATACTGGGGCTGGGGGCAGGTAACTGCAACAGACATGGGTGGGAGGGGTTCAGGTGAGTCTGTCCTGCTCTTACTACCATAGGATCTTGTGGATGGGATAGCACAAGCTCTGCTCTTTGCTTTAGGACAGAGCTGGCAGCCTCCTGCCTTTGGCTCTTGCAGCTCTTGGCTCTCCTCAGGAGCCATTCTCCCAGGAAGAGCAGCTGAACTGGGCACCTGCCTTTGCTGCTTCAGCTTTAGGAATAGGTGCTGGTGCGCTGTTCTGCTGACCTGTGGGAGAAGAGCAGGACAGGCAAACCCACGTGCCACCCATGTTTGTGAGCAGCAAGAGAGGTTCTCGTGAAAGCAGCTCGGTCTGATTTAAACCAGCCTGCCTGACCTGGCACTGCAGCGGAAGAGGATGGAGGCAATGGCATTCCAGCAGTGTCAGTGACAAACATCTGGGAGCCAGAAGCTCCTCCAGTGGCTGCAGCAGTTCCTGCAGAGTGCCTGGTTTAGCCCTAGGATCAGGAACAGCCTCTACAGGGGCTACTTGTCCACTAAACCGAAAGCCACGTGAGGACTGATTTGGCCTTCTGCATGTCAAAGCCAGGATAGTCACTAGAGAGGGGTGGAAAGTCCCATCCCAGGTTTCCTATAGCTGACTCACTCAATGCCAAATGCTTTGAGTGCCTCTGTAGAAACAGCCATTCCTGTATTTACTGCAGAAAGCTTCATTCCTTCCTGAGGCATCTGCTCCCGGGAGGAAAGGCTGGGGAGAATTGCCCCACTGTGGTCAGAGCAGAGAGCTTGCAGCCTGTGAAGGAGTCCATTGCAAAAGGCATGGGGAGGGAGGTGGAGCTGAGCAGTCTCCTTTGTGATTCAGCTGTGATTTCCCTCCCAGGTCCTCTCAGGCCAATACATGCGACCCCAATAAGTGCAGTTTGGCTCAAATCAGATGGTAACATCCAAAAACCCCATGATGCCCCTTCCAGGAATGAAGAGAACCGTGGATCCCTTCATGAACCGTGGGTCCCTTCATGGTGGCCCACAAGAGGGAGCCCAAGAAATCCCTGTAAATAGCTTCCACCCCCAGCACACAACGCAGTAAACTTTGCAGAGGACAGAATGCAGCCTTGCTATAGATAGTACAGCGTAACAGAGGTCTTATGCCTGGCCCCAGCATTTGGGATCCTCGCAAGGCTCTAGTGCATGTGGTGGTGACAGAGGGGGTCAGTGCTTTCAGATCCGGGTCTTCAGGGTTAATCTGTAACCTCCAGTTAGGAGCAGAGCTGGTGTATTCAGCAGAAGTATCTTCCACTGAATCCAATGGACTTTGGCTCAGGTGCCCGGCACTGGGTTTGCAGTGGGTTTTGGAGTGGATCTGAGGAGCTGTTGTGCTCCTCGCACATCTGAGGAGTAAAAGAAGGCAGGGGGGGAGCCCTGTGGAGCACCTAAACTCTGCAAAGCACCATTTGCAGTAGCCTTGAAGGGTGCAACTCTGCCAGGGCAGCTCCTCAGCCAGGTCTCAGAGGCAAACCTGAGGACTTTGAGGTTCAGGGATGTGTCAGCCCTTACTCTGCTGTGGCTGGTGTCAGTGCAGTGACTCACGGGAGGGACCCAGCCAATGCATCCAACAAACGGGAAGGAATAGGGAGGAACTGAAGAGAAGTCAGGGAGAGGAAGAACATCCTAATTCCACCAGGCTGAGCTGCTTGGAATTCTTCCGCTTGGGGGAGATCTTTGGAGCTGTCGGGAAGGCAAAAGCCTTTCCAGGCTCTGAACTTTACCAAAACATTCCTGTGGGTGCTGGAGAATCCCCGTTGCTCATCAAGTGCCTGCACCCACAGGAATGGGCTGGATGTGCAGGCGTGGTGCCACAGACTGGGGCTCTTCCCAAGTCTTCCCAGGAGGCAGGGGAGGGAAACGCCTTGTATTTTAGGTGTATATTCCAGGAGTTACTGCTTGGGGAGGGGCCTGGGAGCAATTCAGCCTGAGGTGGGCTCTTTTTCACGTCTCTTCTGCCCACTCAACCACTCTCAGTTATGGCCAAATGGCCTTTTAAGAGCTAAGAGGAGCAGCACCTCCAGCCTTAGTCAGCCTGACGGCAGGATCCAGCCTCACCGAGCACACCCCTGGGAAGCACAGGAAGAGGGGAAATGCAGATCCCTGAGCAGAGTGGGGTAAGCTCAGCCAGCTGCAGGGTTGCAGAGTGAGGAAATAGCAGCACAAGAGTTAGGGCCTAAACCTTCAAAAGTCCTGAGTGCCCTTAACTGTCATTGATTGCTGGAGAAGTTCCCTCTTGGGATGCATTAGGAATTCATTGTGCCTAAGGCAGCTGGAGGAGGCAGCAGTTACGCTCCTCGGCGTCACCAGCTCTGACTAATTACTCTCCAAATGTATTATTTAAAATACCCTTAATCCAGTAAAGTGGCCTCTCTGTGCATTGCCTTATTCAGAAACCCCATGGCTTTCCTGCAGGATGGGCTGCCAGCAGCCAGAGGAAAGCGCTGGTTATGCTGCAGTCTGCAGGCTTGGAGGAAGTCAAGCCATGAAATCCTCTGATCCTGCAGGTTTCTCCTTTCCCTTCCCCTCTTTATTGCACTGCTCGAGGAAAAACGATCCAGCTGGGAGGTTTGGCCTACGGATGGAGCTTGGGGCCGTCGTCTGGCAGCCTGGCATCCACCTGCAGAGCCTCCAGCTCTGTTCATTCACTCCCTGTCTCTTTATACAGGTTGACGGGCTCCTCTTCTACCACAAGCAAACCCACTACACCCCCGGCAGCACCCCGCTGGTGGGCTGGCTCCGGCCCTACATGGTACCTGAAATCCTGGGGCTGGCCGTGCCCGCCACCGTGCTCACTGCCAAACCAGACTACGCTGCGCGGCAGCTCCAGCAGATCATTGAGAGCAAGAAGAGCAAAAAGCTGGCAGCAGCAAAGGGGGACCCGAGCAGCGCAGCGGCCATGAACGGGCACTACGAGCTGGAACATTTGTCTACCCCTCAGCCAGGAAACTCTCCCGAGGGCTGGGATAGAGCAGGGAGCCACATGGAGAATTAGGCTGCTGGGACAGAGAGGTTGGGTAAGAGAAAGGAAAAGGTTCCCTGCTTCTCACTGTCCCTCACGCTCCCTGAGAAGGGGGCAAAGGTAATCAAGATAGGATGCGTTTAAAGGGCACGAAGGCAGAATGTCTGCTGCAAGTGCCTCTGGGTTATGATGATGTTGGGTTTTTGTTAGTTTTCTTTTTTGCCAGGGCTTTTGTGAAGCCTCAATGGGACTGCCCGGTTCTTTGCTAAGGTGGTCGTGCGTCGGGAAATGAAACGATCCATCCCCACGCTGCAGGGCTCCCGCTTCAGCTCCTGACCCTGCTGCTGTTAAAGTCCCTGGCAAAGCTCCAGCATAGGAACAGTGCTCAGACCTCCGAGGTGCAGCTGCTGCTTGTAGCAGCTCCACCTCCCCAGCCCCGGAAATCAGCCTTTGATCCAGCTCTTTCCCCAGCCCTTCTCAATGCAAGTGTTGTGGTCAGTCCCCTTCTGGGAACCCAAAGTTTACAACAGGCTGCTGTAAATCCAAAGGCTGGGCTTTCCACACCCCACCTCACAGAGAAAACCCCAATTCCCTTGTATCCCCTGCCTCCAGGCACAGCTTTGTGCAGCACGAGCATGGCAGGAGCCTGTCCTCGAGGCTTTCCTCAGTAGGGGGAGGAAGGAATGGTTTTGCTCTGAAAAACGCCAGCATTGATCGTGCCAAATAAAAGGTTTCTCAGAAAGACAAATTCTTGAGCGTCTTCCTGCTACCTAAGGGTGGCTGCGTGCTGTGCCTCCAAATAGGGCTGAGAAACTGCTCACAGCACTCACTGGAGCAGAGGAAATGCTCCTGTGGGTTCCATTCTCCACCGTCCCTCTTGGCTCGGGCCAAGCCCACTTTGCGAGCACCAGCTGCTGCCTCTCCCTAGTTTTAGCAGGGAGGAAAAAATCGTCCTCCATATCCACAGGTTGTTTTCCAGAGGGAGCTGCAAACCCTCTTGCTATGGAGTGAAACACCAAGCTAAACACAGCCCTCTCATCCATGAAACTGCCCCGGAGGAGGGCCTGCATCCAGGCAGAGATAGGGCGCGTGGAGCTGGCTGCCTGCAGATAGCGGGGGCACTTGTATCCTGCCCTCCCACCCCTGGCTTTCCCAGAAAAAGGCTTGTTCCCGTGCCAAGCGTGTGGGCTGCCTGCGCGCTGACCGTGCAGCCGCTATTGATTAGACCAGCGGGCAGCAGGAACTGGCCTCACTCCCCCTGCTCCGGCGGGGAGGAAGCAGCCCCTCAGCTCTGCAGCGTGCGGATGCGGCCGAGCGTGCTGCAGGCTCTGAACGGCTGCTTATTTGATGAAGGTTTAGTGTGATTTAATAAAGCCGCTGGCCTGGGAGGACAAACATCTGGGCTGCCTTGTCCTCCCCAGGCTGCTGGTTCCCCCCATCCTTTGGCTGGCAGGGAGAGCCCTGGATGCCGGGAGCCCGCATCCAGCCTCCTGGCAGCAGAGTTTTCCTTCCATTCAGGCAATTAAAGCCGGAGGTGGGCATCTGGATGTCAGCTCTGCGCATCCCTCAGGGCAAGAGAAAGCTGCAGCTCCGGTTACCGCTGCCCTGCAGCAACTGTTCAAGGTCCTGCAACCTCCGGAATGGAGTGGGAAGGGGAGAGAACCCAGCTGAAGAGGGGGGGGCTGCCTTCTGCTGCATGCTCTGATGGATGGAGGGGAGCAAGAGCGAAGCAACCGGAGCTTCCCGCCGGCTCCAGATGATGCTGCATAGTTTCCCTTTTAAAAGCAGGAGCTGGGGCTGGAGAAATAAATATTTGCCTTATAATTCCTGTTGGAAACGCCAGGCTGTGTTTGGAGAGAGGGTGTTAAACGGAAGTCACCGGGCCCGGCGCCGGTTGTTGCTGTGACTGTTCTATGTGCTGGGCGCGATCCCGCTCCCAGCTGCTCCCTGCCCGGCTCCCAACGGGAAGGGGCAGCAGCTTCAGCAGGAACAGACGTGGGGTCACCCCCCCGAGGGCTTTAACTGCGGCTGTGTTGCCACCACAGTCCTCCTCGGGTGAACAACGTCCCCTGATCCCAGGGCCTGGGCTTTGGTGGGGCGCAGGACCCTGCTCCTTCCCCGCAGACCCTCAGCACTCCCCACCCCGGCATCTGTGCCCAGCCGGGGAGCGCAGTTTCGGGATCGCAGGGGAGGGAAGAGTGAGGAAACAGCTGGAAATCCCGGCCGCGGCCCGTCCTGCGCCGGGGGAGCGCTGCGAGCATCCAGCGCTGGCAAGGGAGGACGCTGCTGCCGGGAAGGGCAGGCGGGAGAGGCGAGGCTGTGGGTGCCCCGGGGGGCCGGAGCCCCGGCCCGGGGTGACGCTCACACAGAACAGCGCGCACCCAGGGCTGAAGGGATGGCCGTGGGGCCCCGCGGAGGGCAGAGCCGCCGCTCCACGGGCTGCGGAGGATGGCTGCCGGAGCCACCCGCCACCATCTTAGCGGCTGCAGCTGACGCTGGGGGTGCCGGGGAACGCGGTGCCCCCCCCACCCCGGGCAGAGCCGAACCGAGCCCGGGCAGGGCCATGGCGGAGGTGCCGGCCCCCAGCTCCCCGCCGGGAACGGCTTCCGGGCCCCCGCCTCCTCCCGCCGGGGCCGGGCTGAGGGAGGAGGAGGAGGAAGAGGAGGAGAGGAGGGGGCTGTGGGCGCTTCCTGCCGCCGCCCCCACCGGGGCAGAGCGGAGCGGGAGCTGAGCCCGGCCCGGCCCAGCCGAGCGGCGCTTCCCTGGGGCCAGCGGAACTTCCCGGGGGGCCGCGGACAGCGCCGTTTGTTACCGGTGTCTCGGGGCTCAGCTCGGATCTTGGGGCACTTTCGGTGGGGACCCCGGGGCGGAGCCGCCCTCGCCCAGCCTGCGGTGGCCGGGAGGGGCCGGTGCCAGCAGCGCCGCCGGTCCCCGGGGATGGGCTCCGCCGGGGCGCCCGCCGCTTAGCCCGGCTCTGCTCGGCACGGCCCGGCCCGGGGCACAGCGGGGCCGCGCAGCATGGCCGCGGAGCTCAGCGCCGAGGAGGAGCAGGTAGGTCCCCGCCGGGCTGGGGCTCGGGCTCGGGCCGGGCAGGACCCCGTGCGCTGCTCCCGTGCCCGGTGTTTTTCTCCCAGTGGGGCGGTTCTCCCTAAGGAAAACCCCATCTACAAAGCCCCCACCCCTCTCCGGACATCCCCGCACAGCACCCCCAGTCGCTCAGGGCTCCCCTCACACCCAAAGGCCTGCGCAGGGCCCTTGCCGGGGCACGCAGGGCGCTGGGGTCCCGCACCCCCGGTAGCGGGGAGCCCCCCCCCGCCGGTGGGGCCGGGGGGCAGCCTGGAGCGGGGCTGCGTGTGCACGCGCTTCCCACGCCCCAGGCCTCCCGTGACGTCCCGGCTTCCTCCGCCGGCCCTTGCGTCACCGCGGGAGGATGTTGCTCGGCTCCACGGAGCCAAGCGGGGAGCATGGGATGGAGACGGCAGCGCCCGGCTCCCCCCCTCCTCTGTGTGCCCCCATCACCAGCGGTGCCCACTGTGGGCTCTGCACCCGCACCCCGAGCCCGCTGGACCGGGATGCGGAGGCTTCCCCGAAGCCAGGCTCCCCTCAGGTGGTCGCATCAGCCACCTTGAGGCTGCAGTGCAAAGGGGAAAGGGACCAGGTGGTCGCTTTTGGGTTGGGTTGGTTGCTTTTCTCCTTTAAAACATCCATCTTGTCCATAGGGGGGTTCCCCAAACCCCCATTGCCCCCCTCAGCCACAGCTGGATGAGTCCATCCTGCAGCCCATGCTTGGGAAACGCAGCACTCCCAGGCTTTCTCCTCCACCACACCTCCCTCTTATCAGCACCGCTCCCAGAGCCTACCTCCAGGGTAATCGAACCTGCAGGAGGTGGGGGTGTTTGTGCCCCGTGTCCCTGGGGGTGCCCTTGATTTGTGTTCTGCATTGCAGAGAGGGCAAAGCTTCCAGCAGACATGGCTCTGGAAGCCCCTGCTGTGGCAGGGAGGATCGGTTTGGTTTGGTTTGCATTGAGAGCTGGTGTCCGGAGTGTTTGGTTTGTGTAGGAATAGTGGATGAAGAAGATGAAGGGGTATTTGCAATAAGGGCTCCAGGTCTGGATCATCAGGCTGGGGTGGGGGAAGGCTGCCCCTGGTGCTGGCCTCTGTGTCTTGGAAGCTAAAATAGTGTCAGTTTCTTTCTTGTCATGGGTAAGTGCTGGCTGGGGATGGGCCATCCCCTTCCTGCCACCTTCTTGTCGTCCTTGGGATCATGGGGATTTCCTCTGCTTGCTCCATTCTCCCCCATTACCAACAGCAAGCCTGGGGTGAATTCACCACTCTCCTCTCCCTGCCAGCCTTGGGTTGTGTCCTGCTCTATAGGATCTCCGCAGTTCCCAGCCTATCCCAGAGGGACCAAGCGGATGTTCCTCGGGGGGTTTTAGCCCATCTGCCATGTTACAGGAGTTATTCCTCCCCCGGTACTGAAGGAGGAGGGTGGGTTTGAAGAGCCCCATGTTCCATAGCAGTGGCTTTGTCACCACCCTGCCCTGGCGCAGCGGGGACGCGGATGACGCCAGCGCTCCATAGAGCAGCATTGTTCAAAGCGCCCGGCCGCGGGCCGTGTCACCCCTGCTTCCTGCTGCCACCCCCGAGCCAGACCCTGTGCTCGGCACCACACCTCTCAGAATCCATATGGGATGGGGACACAAACGATGGTGGGAGCCAGTGGAGCTGGTGTTGGTGCTGGGCTGGCTAACGCCCGCCTGCTGTTGAGTGTCGGCACTGGTAAGCTCGGGATGTTGTTTTGTTCCTGGAGAAAGCTGGAATTCATGGCTGCCAAACCAGCGCTTGTTTTTGCGGAGCTCCCTCCTTGCAAACGACCTGACATCCCTTGAATTGGATACTGGAAGTGGGATTGCGTGCAGCGTGGTGGGTTGGATGCTGAGGAAGGAGACACTGAATCACACAGCGCATCCTCTTGCCGCTGCCACTGAGCCCCTCGGGGCATCCTTCCCATCATCTCAGGGTGTCTTTCCCATCTCCAGCTGTGGTGTTGGCTCTGGTGTTGGTCTGAGGGCAGCGGGAATGTGCCTGGCATCCCTGTGCCATGCTGGGGAGGGAGGATCTCTGCTGTTGGTTTGGGTTTGCATCTGTAGCCCAGCTTTTGGGCAGGTGGGGGACTCCCTGGCAAAGCTGGGGATCCATTCTTCATCTTCACTTATGGATAGGATATATATATATACATATAATATATATATACATATACATATACATACACATGATGTGTGTGTTGTGTTAAGGCTGAAGGTGGTTTTTGTATAGATCCCTTTATTTTCCCATCCCACTTCAACAGAGGGGAAATGGTCGGAAATCTGGTCCATAAAAGAGCTGATTTCGTTTTGTCAAAGCAGAGGATGCTGGAGATGGAGCCATGAAGATAAAGGTGCCCCATCAGTGCAGCTCCCAGGAATGGCTCCTGCCAGGCACTGGCTGGGAGGGGTTGTTGGATGCTCTGTCTCCTTGGTGCCCCACTTTACCCAGTCCCCTGTCCCCCACTACTGCAGAGAAGTGGGGACCAATCCCACTGGCAAAGGGAGGGCTGAGAGCCAGGCTATGGAGATTCTCTTTCAGGCTGCTCCTGGCTGGTGCTTGCCCAGACTCTGATACAAGTTAGGGAGCTCCTGGCTGCGATGTGCCGGGGGTCTGGGCTGTTCCTTAGCAACTTCCCACAGCCAGATGAGCCTGTATCCCTTTGGAACCGGTCTGTTCCAATGCTGGGAATGCAATCCCTCGGATGAGCCGGGCTCCTTTGGCTCATGTCATGAGTGGGGCTCGCTGCCCCCGCCAGCCTTGCTCCGCCGATAAACCCCAGCCCTCGGCTTCCTCCGGTCGGAAGTCATTAATGCCGAGAGCTTTTCTGGCTCAATGGCTCCAGTAACTCCGTGCCTGACATCCAACACTGCCGCCTGCCTGCGCCCGGAGCCAGCCTTCGATGCTCGCTGTCCCTCCTCCTCCTCCCCTTGTGCCTGTCATGGCATCCTCTGCTCTCGTGAGGATGGAACCCCTCCACTTTGGGGGGTGCCTGGATGGGAGCGGGGTGTTCCGGGGACTCCCTCCATCCTGCCTGCATCCTTTGAGGGGTACATGATCCCCCTCAGGTCTCCTGTTCAGCGCAGGGGCTCAATACGCAGCACAAAGGGAAGATGCTTCCATTAGCACAGAAGGTTCAGAAACCCCGAGCCCACCTTGCAAATGCTGCATTCCAGATTAATACATTTTAGGGTTATTTTGCTGGCATTTGGGGCTTGGAGGCCTGCTGGGAGGTTGAAGATTCATTTTGTGACTTTGCTCCATCAGTGCTGGGGTTGGAAAAGTTTCTGTCTTGGTATCTCCTGATTTGGGGTGCTTGGGGAGGGAAGGGTGCTTGTGCAGGATGGCCCTAGTGTATTACGGGGCTGTGGGGAGCAGCAGAAGCACCCTAGGACCGTGCACTGAGCCCTTCTCGCCTGGTCTCCTATGGCCATGTGAAACTGGCCTTACTGGGTGAGCTGGTCTGTGTCCTGAGCATGTCAAAGCACCAGCCCTTGTTACCCACCTTCACATGGCCACGGTTGCTGCCCCACAGCAGAGCTGCAGCCCTGGGGGCCATTGTTGGGTGATGGATTCCCTCTGCGCTGGGGCTGCTGTGTCTGAACAGGAGTTTGCTGCCTGTAAAACCCTCCTTCCGCTCCCCCTCTCCCTCCCATGAGTCTCCCCCAGCCCCGTGCCTGTTTTCCCAATGCCAGCACCCTCCCTCTGGCTCCCTTCGCCACGCTGGCATTGCTCCATCTCCATCTTCCTTTCCCAGTACTTGCTGTAGAGCTCCCAGCTTCACCCAGAGGAGCTGCTGAGTTTGCTGAGCCATGCTCACCCCCTGCCCATGCACTGAGGACCGTGTAGCTCACACCGTGCCCAGGGATGCTCCCGGGGCACTGCTCCCCATCCCGCTGCACACCCCTCGTCTCTCCTGCAGGCAACCAAGCAGTTCCTGGAGGAGATCAACAAGTGGACGGGCCAGTACAATGTGTCCCCGCTCTCCTGGAACGTGGCCGTCAAGTTCCTCATGGCCCGCAAGTTTGACGTCCTGCGGGCCATCGAGCTCTTCCACTCCTACCGGGTAAGCGGGGAGGGCTTCAGCTCTGCGAGGGATCTCTGGTCCCAGGGATGTCCCTCCCCTTAGGATCCCAGACTGGTTTGGGTTGAAGGGACCTTAAAGCTCCTCCAGCTCCAACTCCTGCCATGGGCAGGGACACCTTCCACTAGAGCAGCTTGCTCCAAGCCCCTGTGTCCAACCTGGCCTTGAACACTGCCAGGGATGGGGCAGCCACAGCTTCTCTGGGCACCCTGTGCCAGCGCCTCAGCACCCTCACAGGGAAGAGCTTCTGCCTAAGAGCTCATCTCAGTCTCCTCTCTGGCAGGTTAAAGCCATTGCCCTTGTCCTGTCCCTACAGTCCCTGATGAAGAGTTCCTCTCCAGCATCCTTGTAGCCCCCTTCAGACACTGGAAGCTGCTCTGAGGTCTCCACACAGACTCTTCTCCAGGCTGAACAGCCCCAGCTTCCTCAGCCTGTTCCCCAGTTTTCTCAGTCTGTTTTTGTCTTCTTCTTTCCACTCCCTTATGAGTTTTATCTGGCTTGAAAAATCCTATTCCAGCCATGGCGATCACTATGGAGATCTTGGTGACCCTGATCCCCTCCACTGAGAACAGTGTGTGTGATGCTGCAGAGCATCTCCCCATAGATAAAAGATATATACGCACACCTAATACCTTTCCCATCCTGGTTTTGCTTATGCTTGAAAATGGGGCCATGGAGCAGAGGCTTCCCCTGGGGGGGCGGGTGCCCCATAGGGATGTGAAGGTGGGTCACACCGGCTCCCTGCCCGCAGGAGACGCGGCTGAAGGAGGGCATCGTGAAGCTGAAGCCGCACGAGGAGCCGCTGCGCTCGGAGCTGCTCAGTGGCAAGTTCACCATCCTGGTAGGTTGGGGTCCCCCCTCCCCGAGTTACCCTCTGGTACCGGCGGTAGCCTGACCCTGTTCCCTCTCCAGAGCGTGCGGGACCCCTCGGGAGCCTCCATCGCCCTCTTCACAGCCAAGCTGCATCACCCCAGCAAGAGCGTGCAGCACGTGGTGCTCCAGGCGCTCTTCTACCTGCTGGACCGAGCGGTGGAGAGGTGAGCCTGCGGGTTGCACGTCCCGGGGGTGAGGGGAGGTGCTGCTGCTTGCTGAGGGCTTGGTGAAACCCCTCCAAAAGGCTTCGCTGGGAAGAGATGTGCCACCTTTCCCATGAACATGAATTCCTGCGTCCATGGGCCTCTGCGTTTCGCATCTATAGTTAGGGGAGAGAAGGGCTCACAGCGTCCTGTGTCTTCCCCTGGGTTGAAGTCAAGCCAGGCATCCCCATGGGGGCGTTGAGCAGGGGAACAAAGCCCCCGCCAGCCCTGCAGCAGGCTCTTTCCAGCCTTTCCCTGCCCACGTCCAGGCTCCAGTTCAGCAGAGCCCCTGGTTCCTGCAGGCTTTGGCTGGGGAGCAGCAGCCCCACCACGGGTAATGTGAGCCCTGCCAGAAATACAATGCCAGGATGTCCCATTTATCCTGCTGGGCTCTTTCTGTTTTTGAACATACTCATCACGGGTGGTGTGCCTGAGACAGGCTTAAGGCACAAGCCAAGGCTTAAATAAGGGTTCTAGGAAGAGGTGGTGGAGCAGCTGGGAAATGCAGAAGTGAGGCTGGGTCCTGGAAGCACAAAGGGGATTTTTTGGAGTCAGCAAGTGGAGGGCAGGGCTAGAACTGCTCGTGCAGGAGCCGAGCCGTTGGATGTGATGGGGTTGATGTTGGTCTTTGCCCTCTCTCAGCTTCGAAACGCAGAGGAATGGGCTGGTGTTCATCTACGACATGGCAGGCTCGCAGTACACCAACTTTGAGCTGGACCTCAGCAAGAAGATCCTCAACCTGCTCAAGGTAATGGTGAGGGTTGACCTGGTGTCTGGGGATGGCTTTGCTCAATGAGTACATGAAGTGCTGTGGGTTTGGTGTGGATTTCCACCCTGGACCATGCTGACCATGTCTCGGCCGAGGAGCACCAACCCCATAGGGCTCAGGAAGGCGCTGGGAGCCAGACCCAGCCATGCTGCAGTATCCCATGGCTGGGAGGGCTCAGCTGTCCCGGCTGGAATTCCTCCCGCAGCTGCTGGCAGCACTGTTGGGAAAACAGATGCAAATTATTCTCCAGTCGTGCTGGCATTTGGTGCCTCCTCCCTTCGCTGGAAGGAAGAAATAACAGCAAATACTGGCCAGGGTGTGCGCTCTGAGCAAACCCTGGCTCCCCTGCAGAGCCAATCCCTTATCCTGCCTAATTCCATGGAAATCATTTGATTTCCTATGGGAAAAAGATGTGCTTCAGATGTGGCATTGCTGCTTTGGGGTCTCTTTGGTATCACCTCTGCTGGGACGTGCCCCCACACGCTGTCAGAGCATGGAGAGGGGCTGGTTCCTACCCCACAGCGTGGCTCTGACCCCCTCCTGCCTGCAGGGAGCCTTCCCGGCCCGGCTCAAGAAGGTTTTCATCGTGGGAGCACCCATGTGGTTCCGTGTGCCCTACTCCATCATCAGCCTGCTGCTCAAGGAGAAGCTGCGGGAGCGGGTGAGCTTGGGGACCCCCAGCACGGGACCCTTGGGGAGGGCTGGGGCTGGTTTCCTTTTGGGACAGGATGGCGTAAGCACCCTGTGCCCCTCGGCTCCATCCGCTGAGCTCAAATCCATGGGAAACAGAGGCTCCCTCGGCCTCCTCTGTAGGAGCCAACCTGCTTTGGTGTTTTCAGCAAGTAGCTTTGGAAGTTGCCTTTGGTTTCTTTCCTTGTGGGGAGGCTGCCAGCAGCAGCAAGTGGAGGCAATGGTAAAGGATTAAAGGGAAAGGAAACCTCTGCTGAGCACACAGGAGAAAGGGAACTTTCAATACCTGTGCTCAGACCCTACCTGGCAAAGGCAAACCCACCTGAACCAGCATCCTCAGCATCAACGGTGCTGATAGAGCCCAGCTCCAGGCTGATACCTCCCTGGGCGGGACTTTGCCCCTCTGCTTTGGGTAGGAGCTCAGAAATGTGGAGCTGGGTGTCCATGTGGACTCCCACCCTGGGAACGTGAGGTGGGGACAGCCCTTGTCCCCCCACTGATGTCCTCTCAGGTCCCCTTCCAAGGCAGAGGAGGAAGGGGGAAGACCCCAATGCTGATTGGGGTCCATGGGAACTGGTCCAGGCTGTTGTGATCTCTGTCCCCTTCCCCAGCAAACCCTCTCCATCCTTCTTGGAGTCACCCCTGTGCTTCCCTCTCTGCCCGCAGGTGCAGATGGTGAAGATGTCGGAGCTGAAGGAGCACCTGCCCCGGGAATGCCTCCCCGAGTACCTGGGGGGGTCCCTCAGACTGGACCCTCTGAGCTGGAACTGCCGGTTCCTGCCGCAGCAGAACGGGCACCCCGACCCCCTGGACGAGCTCATCCTGGTGCCGCTGGCGGCCCCCAAAGACAACGGCTCCGTCCACGTCCCCGGGCCCAAGTCTGTGACGCTGCAGGAGCTGCTGGACCACGTCAGCCACAAGCAGAAACGCGGCATCTATGAAGAGTACGAAGACATTCGGCGCAGGAGCCCCGCGGGCACCTTTGTGTGCTCTTTGTGAGTTGGGGGCAAGCAGCCCATTGGGGGGACCCCTCTCTTGCAGCAGAACACTGGGACCCTCTCCCTCTGCTCCCGCTGCCTCTTTGAGGTGCGCTGCTCTGTGTTAGCCATGGAGAGCCCCAGCCTAGCGACGCTGCGAGCCCGTTTTGTGGCTGTTGCAGCCACAGGGGGACAGCAGGGACAAGGACGTGGCTGGGACTCTGCTTCCCGAGGCTTTGGCCAGCTGATGGCAGCAGAGCCCAGGCTACAGGCACTGAAGGCTTGTGTGGAGGGAGAGGTGTTCCCTTTCCTTCCCTGCCTAGAAAGCATCCCTACTTCCCTCTCCTCTCCCCTGCCTCCCAGGGCACCCTACAACCAGGAGAAGAACCGGTACGGGGACGTGCCCTGCCTGGACCAAACCCGAGTCAAGCTGGCAAAGCCATACAGCCGCCCGGAGGTGAGCCGGTGGGGATGGGAATTTGGGGTCCCCCCATCCTGGCTGTCCCCCCACCCCGGCCATGGAGCTCCAGGGGGCTCATGCTGCGCATGCTTTTGTCCCTGCAGCTGACTGACTACATCAACGCGAGCTTCATGGATGGCTACAAGCAGAGGAACGCTTACATTGGGACTCAGGGTACGGCGCAAGCCACCAAGGGGTCATTTTGCTCCTGATGCATGAATGGGCTTCACCTCCCTGCCCAGCATCAGTCACCAGCCACAGTGGGGAACATCCCGGGAGCAGGGCACTGCCCAGCAAGTCCCCTTCTCTCTGGGTGGATTTGGCCCTCTCTGGGTCCCATCTGCCCAGGGATGAAGCAGCAGGGAGCAGAGAAGGGGGGATCAGGGCTGAGCCATAGGGATTTGGTGCTGGAGCAGGGGGCAGTCGCTTGCAGCTCCAGGCAGGGTTGGTGGATCCACACTGGGGTTGTCCCCATGAGAAAGGGCTCTGGTTGGGGGCAAGGGGCTACTGGGCAAAGAGGCTTGATGCGTGTGGTGTCCCTGCAGGGCCTCTGGAAAATACCTATGGTGACTTCTGGCGCATGGTGTGGGAGCAGAATGTCCTGGTGATCGTGATGACGACACGGTGAGTGCACATGGGGGGCACAGTTCAGGTTTCCTTGGCAAAAGGAGCATTTCTGATGCTGGATGGGTAGCGCTGCACTCCCTGCAGTGACCCTGCAGCCGTGGTGCCAGCCAGAGCCCTGCAGGGTGGGGGCATCACATCAGGAATAGGCCATTCAGCCCATGTGGGGACCAAAGGGGGGTGGCATGGAACATGTCCCTAAGTAAGGCGAGGAGGACTTCACCAGCTTATCCTTGTGCTGCTCCCAGGCTGGAGGAGGGAGGCAGGAGGAAGTGTGGGCAGTACTGGCCCCTGGAGAAGGACACAAAGGTGTGCTTTGGGGCGCTGACCATCACCAACCTGGGCGTGGAGAACCTCAGCCACTACAAGAAAACCATCCTGGAGATCCACAGCTCAGAGGTGCGTGGCTGCAGCAGCCTGGCAGGGGGACACCGGGAGTCCTCCATGGCCAGGGGAGAGGGTGTAACCCCACTGCTTGCCCCCAGACCAGGGAGCGGCGGCTCGTGTCCCACTTCCAGTACCTGAGCTGGCCGGATTACGGCGTCCCCTCCTCTGCTGCCACCCTCATTGACTTCCTGGGGGCTGTGAAGCAGCAGCAGCGGGTGGCAGTCAGTGCCCTGGGACCTCGCTTCAAGGGTCACCCGGGAGGACCCCCAGTCGTGGTGCACTGCAGTGCTGGCATCGGCAGGACAGGTAATGGGGTAGCGGGGATGAGGATTTGGTGGCCCCAGGAGAATCGCAGAATCCCAGCCTGGTTTGTGTTGAAAGGGACCTTAAAGCTCAACCAGCTCCAAATCCCTGCCACAGGCAGGGACACCTTCCCCTAGAGCAGCTTGCTCCAAGCCCCTGTGTCCAACCTGCCCTTGAACACTGCCAGGGATGGGGCAGCCACAGCTCCTCTGGGCACCCAGTGCCAGCGCCTCAGCACCCTCACAGGGAAGAGCTTCTGCCTAAGAGCTCATCTCAGTCTCCCCTCTGGCAGGTTCAAGCCATTCCCCTTGGCCTGTCCCTACATCCCTTGTCCCAAGCCCCTCTCCGGGTTTCCTGGAGCCCCTTTAGGCACTGGAGCTGCTCTCAGGTCTCCCCTTAAGGAGCCTCCTCTTCTCCAGGCTGACCCAGCCCAGCATTCTTGGGCACTAGTTGCTGGCTTCTGATGCCCATGGCATCACGTAGGAAGGTGCTGGGTGTGCTGATGGCCACCACTGCCCCTCTCTGATTCTCCCAAGAGGCTGCAATGTCTCTTTGGTGGCTGACACCATCCCCGTTGCCATCCCCAGGTACCTTCTGTGCGCTGGACATTTGCCTGTCGCAGCTGCAGGACGTGGGCACGCTCAACATCTACCAGACGGTGCTGCGCATGCGGACCCAGCGCGCCTTCAGCATCCAGACCCCCGAGCAGTATTACTTCTGTTACACGGCCATCCTGGAGCACGCCCAGCGTGAGGGGCTCCTGCTCGCCAACCACAGCCGGCCCGCCCCGGACAAGAGCTCACCGGGACACTGAGACCCACAGGACCCAGGGCTGCCAGAGCCGCCTCTGCGCCCACCAGGACGCAGCAGTGTGCAGGCAGCTGCCCACCAGCAGCAGGCACTGCCCATCCGTGACCATTAGCACTGCTGTCAAACTGTGCCTTATCAACCCAAGCGGTGGCTGTCGCTCACTGGGGGCAGAGGACGGCGCGGGAAGAGTCTCTCGCTCCTCCCCACGGTGTTTGTGTTGGGTGGGTGGTTGGCTGGTTGCTTGGGGAGGTGGTTTTTCTTCTCTTCGAGTTGTGTTCTTCTTTTGTTTGATATATTGTTTTGGTGGGACCATCTAAAATGTATCTAAGAGGGGCTTTGTAAAGCCCTAGGAAATGTATTTCCAGTCCTGCCCCTGCTGGGGGCTTAGGAAGAGGCACCTACTTCAGTCTTACCTGCCACTACGTCTGTGTGTCTGTATGTATGTGTGTATATAATATATCCACGCTGTGCCCGTCCCCGGCTATTATATAGATACATATATACAAGCACCCGTTCTCACAGCTCCCGTGGGGCCCTCCTGTCCTGCCCTCTCCCTGCTGTGATCCCTGGAGCGGTGAGTTTGGGCCTGGCTCTATCTTGTCTTCCTTTGTTTCCCCCTTTCCTGCCTCCCCTGCTCCCCACGGGCAGCGCTGGGACCCGGTACCCCATGGGGTTGCTCGACAGCATCCCCTGCTTCCCTTCTCTCGTCTTCCCCATCCTCACCTCCCGCTGGGAGACTGTGCTCCTGGGAGGAGGGTCTGGAGGCCATTGGCTGTGGGTTGGCTCACCGGCGTCCCGTGCCCCTTGGGACGTCACTAGGTACGAGGTGATGGGGACAGAGAGAGGGATGCATGGGGACCGACCGGCTCTCCGGGTTGCCGGCAGTGGGAACCCAGCCCTGTGGTGAGTCACGGGCTGGAAAAGCGCTGAGCACAAAGAGCCTGAGCCCTGGAGAGGTGACAACCGAGGGCCGGGGAGCTGGGGCTGCAGCGCCTGCACCTTGGGCCTTTATACTGTAATAAGCTCTTTGAATGTGTATATTCTTATTTTTTTATAATCGGGGGGGGGGGGGGGCGGGGGTTGGGGTTTTGTTTGGTTGTTTTTTGTTTTTTGTTTTTTTTTTTATTTAACATTAACTTGATCCAAGCCAGAGCCAGAAGTTATTTGTAAATGTTCCTGTTTTGCTCTCATTCAGAGAAATGTTTTTGTTATTGTTACTTTTTGGGTTTGGTTTTGATTTGATTTGTATCGACCTATAAATATACTACCAGTGACCAGGCCTTTTGGCTCTTGTGGAGTCAGTCTAGGGCAGGAGAGGAGAGGGAGGGGAGTGGAGGGCTTTGTGGTTCCCAAAATCAAGCTGGTCCCATCCCTGGGGACACACAGCCCTGCCACAGCCTCATAGCACTTTGGGGAACATGGGGTGGGATTTGCATGGGGCTGGAGGGCTCAGGCCCTGGTCCTGGGTGAGGCCCCATGGGAGATAAGCAGGCTGCAGGCAGTGTCCTTGGGCAGGCAGGATAAGGGCAGGAGGGAAGGAACAAGCCCCCCTCCATGCTCCTACCGCTCTTCTCATGCCCCAGAGCATCCTCTCCTTTCGTCCTTCAAGCAGCAGGCTCTTTGGAGATGCTGCTTCTTTGTGTAGTCCCTTTCTCCACCTTCCTTCCATTCATTTTTACTAATAATTCCTCAGAAAGTGCCACCCTGAAGAGCCATCCAGGACACCAAACCTCTGCCTGTGAGGAAAACCCAGGGCCTAGATGGAAAGGCAATGCCCTGAATGGAGGGGCCGAGCAAGCGGGGCCACTGGCCACGCTGTCAAAAAGGATGGGCAGCTGCTGATTTGAACAGCGTTGTGATGCTACAGGTATCACTCAAGGCATGGAAGCAAAGATTAAAGGAATGGAGGTGTTGGGCATTCCTGGTATTATTTCTTCAGTTACTGCCATGCTCTGGGCAGCATCCATTGTCTTCCTGCTTTTGGGAGTATTCAAATGGTGGCAGCAGCATTTGGCTGCTGGATTTGGGGGTGAGGGCACAATACCGTATGGGCAGAGCTGGAGGGGAACGTGGCTGAGCTGCCTATGAGCTCCAGGGGTGACAGCCTGCCCCAGTGCCTTTGGGTATGAGCAATGCCAGTCCTGGAGCAGCAGCCACAGCCTGAGGCTTCAGGGAAGGGAAGAAAGAAGGTGGCTGGTGCAAATTAAGCCCTAGAGCCAGCAGGAGAGCACATGTCCCCGAGCAGGCTCACAGATAGGTGGGAAGAGAAGCATCTGTGTTTGCTCAGCTGGAGTGAGCAGAAGCCAAGGAGGCCTTTCTGGGATTGGCAGAAGGGGAAGCCTGCAAGCTGTGTCAGACTTGGCCATGCCAAACTGGGGCCAAAGCATGGGTGGGATGGCTGGAAAAGGACTGGTGGCAGCAGCAGCGTGTCTGTCCTGGAGGGGTGCATGCGCCAGTGCCATGGCTGGGTGGGATTTGAGTACTCCTGGTGCTGTGCATGTCCTGCCTGTGGAGCTGCTTTGTTTCAGCTGGGGGGGGGTCTCCTTCCTGCTGTGCTCCTCAAGCAGCATCGGCCTGACCTGCAAAGCAGCTCCTCCAACTTGGGCTGGCCTGGAGTTTCCCTCCCAGTCCCTGTTGCAGGGCAGCTCCAGCATCCAAGGGAGCTCCTCATCCCTGGGAAGAAGGATCCCAGCACCCTTTCTTCACCCAGCTGGGCTTTCCTGTTGGCACATGTGCAGGAAATCCAGAGCAGGGCAGCAGAGCTGGTGCAGGGCCTGGAGCACAAGTGTGATGGGGAATGGCTGAGGGACCTGGGGGGTTCAGTCTGGAGAAGAAAAGGCTCAGGGGGGACCTGATCGCTCCCTGCAACTGCCTGACAGGAGGATGGAGCCAGGAGGGGCTGGGCTCTGCTCCCAAGGAACAAGGGATGGGACAAGAGGAAACAGCCTCAAGCTGCACCAGGGCAGGTTTAGATGGAGCTGAGGAACAATTCCTTCCCCAAAGGGTGCTCAGGCATTGCAACAGGCTGCCCAGGGCAGGGCTGCAGTCACCGTCCCTGCAAGTGTTCACACAGCGTGGAGATGAGGCCTCAGTGCCGTGGGTTAGTGGTGGCCTTGGCAGTGCTGGGCAATGGTTGGACTGGAGGAGCTTAAAGGGCTTTTGCAACCTCGTTGATTCAGCGATTCCATGATTCAGGAAGGGGGTGTTTGCGTCTCATTTTCAGGCCTGTGCTGTGAGCAGTAGCTCTCCTTGGGCTTTCAGCAAGGTGCTAGGACCACAGCCCAGCTTTAGATTGTGCCCTGTGTCCCACGGGCACCCCTAGCCCCTGTCTCCCTTTCCCAGGCTGTGGAATCCCACCCAGCCCCACTCTGTGTGCAAGGGTAAAGGCAGTTGTGCCTTTTAGCTGAATTCTGTGTGATGAAGGCACGGAGAACCAGAGCATTTCCAAAAGACCCATGTTCTGCCTGCCCGTCAGTATTATGGCAGAACACCAGGCACCACTGTAAAGGAGGCTGTTTAATCAAAAGGCACTTCAGGTTCATGTTAATATACATTTATTTTAAGCTTAATTTTTCTTTTTTGCCTTTTAGAATGTTTCCCTTTTCAACTCTTCTTGTGATAAGAGCAGCAGTCGGTGGGGTTGGACTTTAAACTGGAGGGTTGGAGGGTTTGTAACTGGCCCAGAGGCCTTCAACAGGCAAATGACAGCAGAGACAGACAGAGGATTCCCTTGGCTGCCTTTGGGCAGCACAGTGGAAGGGGAAAACACTGGCTCTGAATGGGAATTGCTGGAATACGCTGTCGTAGACCTCAGCAGCTCCCTGCAAGGAGGGACAAGATCCCATCTGTGCTGGAGGCGGAGGAAAGGGTTGTAAGCATTTTCCATGGGAAAACAACCCAAACACTCCCCCCCCCCCCCCCCCGACTATTACCAAGGCTGTGTTTCTTGTCAAAGCTGGTGTTTTCAGTGCTTCTGCACAACACGAGGGTTTGTTCCATCCCCTCCTCCTCCCTGTGCCAGCAGGTCCTGCTTGGCACTGGGATTTCTGTGGAAACGGCCACTTCATGCGGACAGCCAAGTGTTACTGGGAATGAAGCTTTGAACTGCTTGGAGAGGGGCGGGAGGAGATTTGCTTTGCCCTGCCTGCAGCATCAACTTTTCCCTGGAGCACCCCCGGGATGGGGATCAATCACTGCCAGCAAAAGTCACAGTGGGGATGTCCTAAACCTCAACAAGCCCCAGCATGAAATGCAAAGAGGCTGCAGATGGGATTTAAAGGGAGATTCCAAAGTGGCGATGCCATCCCTGTGCCCACCTGTTTCACTTGGCTTCCTGGGTTTCTTGGCCGGATGTGCACTGCCTCGCTAATGACCATTACTCCAGTGCTTGTAATTGGTCCTGGGAGTGTGGAAACAGCCTGGCTCTGGAGTGCTTCATTTCTCAGGCCTCCTCACCACCAGCTTCCTATGCCTGCTCCATGGTGGCACAGCAGCCCCCCTGCAGGGTCAAGCACCTCCAGTCACAGACTTTCCAGCACCTAAACTGAGCTGCAGCTCCTAGCCAAAGAGGTGAGCGAGATGTGTGGAGTGTGTGCAGCTTTATTTCCTCCCTCTGGAGTGTGACCAGGCCAGGCCTGGCTTCTCCAGGCAGCAGGGGCTGGTGCCTGTGCAACTCCCTCCACAACTGTGTAAATGCTGCGAGGAAAAAAATAATAATAGAATCCCAGCCTGGTTTGTGTTGGAAAGGCCCTTAAAGCTCATGCAGCTCCACCCCCTGCCATGGGCAGGGACACCTTCCACTAGAGCACCTTGCTCCAAGCCCCTGTGTCCAACCTGGCCTTGAACACTGCTAGGGATGGGGCAGCCACAGCTTCTCTGGGCACCCTGTGCCAGCGCCTCAGCACCCTCACAGGGAAGAGCTTCTGCCTAAGAGTTCATCTCAGTCTCCTCTCTGGCAGGTTAAAGCCATCGCCCTTGTCCTGTCCCTACAGTCCCTGATGAAGAGTCCCTCTCCAGCATCCTTGTAGCCCCCTTCAGACACTGGCAGCTGCTCTGAGGTCTCCACACAGATTCTCTTCTCCAGGCTGAACAGCTACAATGGTCTCAGCTCATACAGGAGGTGCTTCAGCCCCTGATCATCCTCATGGCCTCCTCTGGACTTGCTCCAACAGCTCCATGTCCTTATGCTGAGGACCCCAGCACTGCACATAGTGCTGGAGGGGGTCTCCCCAGAGCACAGCAGAGGGGCAGGATCCCCTCCCTGAGCTGCTGCTCACGCTCTAGGGGTGCAGCCCAGCACACGGGGGGTTGTCCTGGGCTCAAGCACACCTGAAACTAGGCCATGGTGATCTTCTCACTCGAAACCCCCAAGTCCTGCTCCTCAGGTGGCTCTGAACCACTTCTCCACAGAGCCTGTAGCTTGGGATTGCCCCAATCGTAGGACCTTGCACTTGGCCTTGTTGAACTCCATGTGGTTAACAATAATAAAGAATCAGAATTACATTAAAAACCAACCCCATCCCGCGTTCAGCACCGGCTGTGTGCAAGGCCCGGGGGATCACCCTCTTCCACCCTTCCTCCGTGAGGCCTCTCCCTCCGCCGCCCCAACCGCGGTGGGCGGTACGGCCGTGACGCTCGCTACGGCGGCGGAGAGGAAGCGGGGGGGGGACACGGGGAAGACACCGGGAGCTCCCCCCTCCTTCACTGCCATCGAGTTCACCGTTAACGGTCGGTACGAGCCGCTTTAGCCCGCCCGCTCCCTCACGGCGGCGGGAAGAAGCCGCTGA